>NC_057862.1:633701715-634033197 GCF_019393635.1 Dromiciops gliroides | reverse complement strand
ACTGCAAGCTACAGTGGCAAAAGCATAAGATCTTAAGTCAGAAGACATGGGTTCAAATCCTGCTTCTACTCTTTCAACTTCCCTTTCCCTCTCTTGGCTTCACTTTCCTCATTTTTAAAACAAATGAGTTGGGGCATCTAGGTGGTACAGTGGATAGAGCACGGGCTCTGGATTCAGGAGGACCTGAGTTCAAATTCGGCCTCAGACCCTTGACACTTACTAGCTGTGTGACCCTGGGCAAGTAACTTAACCCCAATTGCCTCACTGAAAACAAAACAAAACAAAAACAACAAATGAGTATACAAGGCAATGGAACTAAATCAATGGCTGACCAACATTTTGAATATAGAGACCCCTTGTCTAACATAAAAAAGTTTTGTATACAATTGTTATCCATTAGTTAAGAAAATGACCAAAGCCTACTATCCATTGTTATACTTTTAATTTGAGTTAGTTTATTGATCAGAGCAGAATCTATTACATATATATATATATTTGAAAAATATTAATATATATGTCTGATACATAGAATCTATTTGTTTCATAGAAGTTATATTAAGTTATGGCTTCAGGAACCCCTTAGTTTACATTCTCCCTCGTGGTCACCAACTAACATGTTAGAAACCACTGAGAAAATCGCTAAGGTCTCTTCTAGTTTTCTTTTGTTTGTTTGTTTGTTTTTTGGTGAGGCAATTGGGGTTAAGTTACTTGCCCAGGGTCACACAGCTAGTAAGTGTCAAGGGTCTGAGGCCGAATTTGAACTCAGGTCCTCCTGAATCCAGAGCCTGTGCTCTATCCACTGTACCACCTAGATGCCCCAGGCCTCTTCTAGTTTTAAATCATAATGTGGGAATTAAAGCACTGTCCTATAATTTTTACAATAATTATAGGAGGTTAGCTTAAAGAGAAAGTGAAAAAAGGAAGCCTCTATACAGGCATTTAAACTACCTGAATTGATCAAGCTAAATAGGTATTTTAATATGTATTTACCTTCAGTATTTACCATCCAATAAGGCCAAGACCATTACACACAAATCACAGTACACATGAGAAAGGGAACAAGGGATATGAAAGAAGTAAGGCATACACAGTCTTGCAGGTAAGATAAAACTTGGTCTCAAAGATATAAGGAAGGACATATTTCAACAATCTAGTTCAAAGAGCATTGGCCTGGAGAAATTGGGGAAGTCTTCATGAAATGGGTGGAATTAGAGTCTGTCTTTCTATAGATAGGATTTCAGAAAGTAGAGTTGGGGAAGTAAGGGTGTTCCAGGCATGCCACAGATGAGAGGAAAGACTCAGAAGGAGAAAAACATAGGAGAAACTCTAATTCAAATAAGATGGATAGGTTTTTTTCCAAAGGTGAGAAATTTACTAGACTCCTGACTATGAATGAATGAATGAATCAATGATGAATAAATGAATAATAAAATATTTACTAAGGTCTCAGAGGAAGTACTCTATTGAGCCTTCAGGATACAAAGCAGAAAGTCCCTACCCTCAAGGAGTTTACCATGTCATTTGTTAAGAGCACTCACTCATATTGGCCAATGTCTAGCCAGAGAGAAATATTTTTGAGAGGAAAATCCCAGGGAATTATGATTAAAGCCTTATGGAAATTAATTGGTATCCCATTTTCCCAGGAATGGTGGAGTGGATTATTGGAAAGCTGGGGTGTGGGGAGGGGTGAGTGCATAGGGAGAAAATATGAGGAGGGTTGAATGCCCCCATGGGAATAGCATAAGATAGCCAAGAAATAGCCTGATAAATCTAGACCTGGATGATAAATGAAAAGTGCTCACTAGGACAGAATCTGGGTTCCCAAAATAGAAATTTGAGTATCAGATGAGAGGGAGGAATACGAGACCATGCCAGCTTGAAGAGAGTGAATAAGAAACATGGTGTTTGGGTCTAGGTCCAGAAACAAAGGATCAGTACTTACCAATTGAAAGCCCAATTTTGTTTTCTTTTTTTTGAAGAAATCTTAACTGACTGGAAAAGCTTAGTGACAGAGTGGGACTTTGGGGTGCTGGAGATGGTCAAGCAGACTATGACTAGCTGAAGCTGGTAACTGGCTGAAGGGGAAAGCTGAAGCAGGCTTTCACTGGGGGATTAGCTTGATTTTTCTTGGGGGAAGGGAAATTGTTCCTGGCCCACCCAGAAGTTTGTAGGCTTCAAACTCTGGCCTTCTTCAGAATGGGTAGAGAGGGCCCCATCTTGGTTATAGTAAGCTGGCATCCTCAGTGTAGATAGTAGGTATCCTTTTAAGGTTCCCTGTGTTTTACATCTTTCTTTCTTTGGGGGAGTGGATAGTCTATAGAAGAGGTGACAATGAAGGGCTTGAGTCTCCTTGGAAAGACAAAGGGGGGCAGCTACGTGGCGCAGTGGATAGAGCACTGGCCCTGGATTTAGGAGTACCTGAGTTCAAATCCAGCCTCAGACACTTGACACTTGCTGGCTGTATGACCCTGGGCAAGTCACTTAACCTCCATTGCCCCCAAATAAATAAATAAATAAATTCCTAAGGAAAGACAAAGGGATCCTATTCTCTTCTTAGCTGGTGATCTTAAGTTTTGTGAGCAGGGTCTTCTGGTCTCAAAGATATTTCAAAAATATAGTTCAAAGAGCATTGTCCTGAGAGTCAGGAGAAGTAAACCCCAGTTCCTTCTCTAATACCAACTCCAGGTCTCTGTTTTAATCCTCTGTGAAATAAATGGGTTACAGTAGGTGTGGTTGCTAAGTTCCCTTCTAACTCTGATTATGAGTTTGTAAAACTCAGGCTTTGTTTTCCTGTATCTCAGCTCAGCCTAAATGTTATTAAAAGTTGAATGAGCCTTTCTCTGGAACCTTTGAAAATTCATTTGTCCATTCTGGGGCCTAAATTTTTTCCATCTTCAAAACATACATTATAGTTTTTGTCCTGCCTAAATCATAGGGTTA
This sequence comes from Dromiciops gliroides, assembly GCF_019393635.1. Lineage (NCBI taxonomy): Eukaryota > Metazoa > Chordata > Mammalia > Microbiotheria > Microbiotheriidae > Dromiciops > Dromiciops gliroides. The sequence goes on along the minus strand of NC_057862.1, from coordinate 634,030,257 downwards.
TTACAATTGGAAACAAAGTACTAAAGATTAGTACATTATTAGTACATTAGCCTAGATATTTTTCTATATCCATCAACATTCAATCCAAGGCTAGGTATGTAGTAGGGGCTAAATGAACATTAGTATATTAAATGGAAACGTCACCAGCATTTTTCTTACAACATTACAATAAAGTTCACATCATCCCTTCAAATAATCTTTCTTTCAACTGCCAAAAATAACCTTTATTATTAATAGATTTGCTCATTGCTCAAAAAATTTTAGTGCCTCCCTTCTTCATCTTGAAGAAGTTGAGTTTTGCCCAAGGTCACACAGCAATCAATCAACTAATAACCATTTATTAAATGCTTCTTACATGCCAGAAACTGTGCTAAACACTGGGGTTACAAGAAACAAGAAAAAAATCAAAGAAGAAAAAAAAAAGGACCTTACATTCTTTTAAGGGAGACAACATGTACCTGAAAAAAATACTTCTAAGATAGATATAGAGAAAATGGTAGGTATGCTGAGAGAGGAATGCATTATCAACTATGAGGATCTAGAAATGACATGATCAAACCTATGCTTTAGGAAAATCACTTTGGCAGCTAAATGGAGGACTGATTAGATCGTGTGTGTGTCTGTGTGTGAATTCTAGGTTTAGGGCTGTGTGAAAAAAAAAAAAAAGAGAAACAGAAGGAACCAAGGACAAAAAGCAATTCTAGCCATGAGGAGAGTGATTGTGACAGGGGATGGAGGTCTAGTCTCAGTTATCACATCCAGGCCCAGGAAAGACCCATTCACCCAAGCCAAGAGTGTGAAAATGTGTGAGGGATCAGAATGTGGCCTAAGAAATAGTTTCTATCCAAAAATTAAGGTTGAAGATATGAAAAAGCTGAACAGAGTAAAGAAATATTAGGGATTGAAAAAAGGCCAAGAAATACAGATCTAAAACAAATCCAAGTAAAGTCTAAAAGGACAGGAAATGGCTTGTCTAAAAGATCTACAAGAGTTCTGGCAAAGTGAAGCAAGAAATACTAAATGTAATGTTAAATGGAAAAAGAGCTATGCAAGGAGAATCAGTAACTTAGGACAAGTATAGAAAAAACCAGCTCACCCAGGTTGCTTGTTTGTATATAGCTCATGAGCTAAGAATGTTGTTTTTTTTAATATTAAAAAAAGTTTGTTTTTAAAAATGTTTTTTTAAATGAAGCATTCTTTGCTCCCCTGCCTAGAACAAACATATGCCAAAAAAAAGAGATTCCTGAAAATTAGGATGGGACAAATAGAAAACAACACCTGTGAAAAAAACAAGAAATGTTAAGTCAAAATTAAAAGACTAATAAATAAATAACCCTTAAAATGAAAATATAAAGTATATATTATTTAAATGACCTATAAAACAGGTTAGGCACATATCTAAGGATCATTGACCTAATGATTATGACAAAAGACCCAAACAGCATGGATATTATATTAATAAAAAATCAAGAATAATAGGAATAAAAGAGGAGGAAAGGAAGGGAACTTACTATCTCACATAATCATGGTACATGAGATAAAGAGAAGCTGCGATTGTGAAAGATGTGGAGAAAGGTTCAACAGTTTACTGGATATGTGGGGTGAGTGAACGCAAGATTTAAGGATTTGACTTGGAATTGAAAGTTCCAAGGTCAGTTAAAAAAATCTAGTGAGGAAGGTGAAAATAATAATAATGGTGGTAGTGATGATGATGCTGAAGAAGAAAGAAGAAGAAAGAAGAAGAAGAAGAAGAAGAAGAAGAAGAAGAATTTATATAGCACTTAGTATTTGTTGGGCAGTGTGCTAAGCACTTCACAATTATTATTTCATTTGATTCCTGGGAGGTAGATTATATTATTATCCCTATTTTACAAATGAGGAAACTCTGGTTAAGTGACTTACCCAGGGTCACACCGATCTGAAGATGGATTTGAACTCGGTACTTTCTAACTCTCTATACTCCATCACTTAGTTGTAGGGGAATGTCCTGGCAGATCCTATTCCTCTTTTTCCCTGGCCTTGACCCTGAGCAGCCTTTGATGGAATCATCTTCTAAAAAAAATGCTATTTGACATCAGTTTTCACTCCAGGGATCCACGAAGACATTGAAACATAAATAATCCCCTCCCAGATGCAATTTCTCACTAAGCTTATGAAAACTTGTGAACACTCACATTCTTATTCATTTGTTGAAAAGCTACTTTTTATAGAAGTTTCCCAAGTAGCTATTTTCCATAGAATTTAACATAAGCAGAAAATACATCAAGCTGGTTGTCCATGCATATTAAATCAATCAATTAAAGTGACCAAAGGCATGCAAAGGGCTTCCATTTTAAGACAAACTGACACATTTGTACTCTTCAAATAGAAAGATGAATTTTAATAAGTCCTATTTCAGTAAGTGAACATCACTGAGTTTAGAGACTTGAAGGCTTCGGTACAAATTTTGCTTTGGACCCTTGCTATGTGACCCTGTGCAAGTCACTTAACTTCTCTTTAGAGTACGTTTCCCCATCTGTAAAAGGATTGTTGTGAGGATCAAATGAGATCCCATGTGTGAAGTCCTTTACAAACCTTAAAATTCTATATAAATGTTGTATTTGTTATTATATTGCAAAACACTTTTCCTTGCAACAACCCTGAGAGGAAGATGGTGAGATTTACATTCCCTATTTTGCAAATGAAGAAACTGAAGCTCCAAGTTTAATAAACTTGCTTTAGGTCTCACAGGGAGTGCATGCTGATCAGGAAACAAAACCTGGGGAAAAAGTCAACCTTATTGATTTCTTTCCTAACACATGCCAATAATTGTATTCAGTAACAGCTTGAATTTAGATGGCATCTAAAGATTTGCAATGAGTTTTACAAATATTATCTCATTTAATCCTCACAACAACCCTGGGAGGTAGCTGCTATTATTATCATCCCCATTTTCCAGAAGAGGAAACCGAGGCAGAAATAGTTTAAGAGTCCTGGCCCAGGTAGGTCTTCCTGACTCTCTGATCATTCTACTTTGCATATTTTTCCCTGTCCAGTTTTAGCTCCTTGGAATAAGAGGCTCCCACGTCGGGTACCCTCTGGTGTCCCTTATCCCTTCTTCCTTTTGTGTGTTGTTTCCCCTTTTAGATTGTTAATGTTTTGAGGGCAGGGACTGACTTTCTTTTTATTAATTATATCCCTAGCCCTTAGAACAGTGCCTGGTGCATTGTAGCTATTTAAAAAATATTGATTGGATAGTATTAGATTGGCTTCAGGTTCATTACTCTGTACCATGAATAGATGATTTCAGCTGGTTAGGCTGAGAACCTTCCCTTTGAGAGAAGAAGAGGGGCAGGAAGTTAAAACCAGTTAGTGGGATTAATGAATATCCATGATGGCAGCTCTTAACAGCAAAAGAATTCTAGCAAACTCTGTTTTTATCCTTATCTGAAGCACTTGTGATTGGTGTATTCAAAAGTACCCTAGATTGGTGCATATATAAAAGATTGTAGCTTTCTTTGCTTACCTCAATAGAAAACCACATGGTGGCCAAGCACTATTTATAGTCTATGTTCTAAATGAGGGGTTGCTTCTTAATCTGTGTGTGTGTGTGTGTGTGTGTGTGTGTGTGTGTGTGTAATGGACCCATTTTCAGTCTTTCAAAGCCTATACACCTCTTTACAGCATAATGTGTTTCAAAGTAGAACTTAGTAGGCGATTAAAAATGCTCATCGATTTGAATTGTCTGGATAGAAAACACATAAAACAAAATAACTGTGATTTCATTGAAATACCAATGACCACTTATATCCACATGTAGTTATAAGAATATGGGGTGGGGGGGGAGGGGAGCAAAACAAACAAAAACAACAAACCAAGTTCACAGATTCTATGTTAAAAAGGCCTGGTAGAAACAAATGCCTAGGTGGCATCTTAATTACACCAAACCAGACCAAATCATGGGCCTGAGATGATGGTGAGGCACTTCCCAGTCAATTTATAACCCTGGAAGATTGAATGGTTGCAAGCTATATTGTCAATAAACCCTGTGGTTAGATCAATTGAGCTTCAGGCTTTGTCTCAGTTCCCAATGAAGACGCTGCATTCAGGGCAGTGAGACTCTCACCACCTTCATTTTGGACCTTAAGCTATTCTCAACACCACCTGAACTCATATTAGCTGTTTTCATAACCGTGTCATATTGCTGGCCCATGTTGAGTTGATGGTCCTTAAATTCAACTGCATGGCAGTGTGTGGGCTTTGATTCCTTGCTCTGGCCTGTTAGGTAATTTAACCTAGGGGTCAATTGTGCACAGCATGGGAAACCCTGGGAAAAATTTGTTGCTGACCTATAAAAATGGATTCCACTGACCTGTGCTTTCTCGAACACAAAGACTGTAATGTCTTCCAAAGCCCCTTTAAAAAAAAAAAAAAACCCAAAAAACAAGAATCAGGTCTGAGAATAATAGTTGATACTGAAGAATATGTGGGAGGGAAATTTATTGGCAAAAGCCCTTTTATTTTCATTCTGAGTTTTTGAAGGTATTGTACCTGCTTATAAACAATTCACATACTGATTTGAATTGGGTAATCCACTGAGGCATGTAACCATAAAAAGAGCTTTATTTAGATATCATTTTGATGTGAGAAATGCAAATCTGTCTACATTCATTCCCACAGCTGACTTCACAGATCTGTGTCTCACATAATACAAAGTTAGGACAGTGATACCTTCTAATATAGAGAAGTCAAGGGACTTTCCCAGGGAAAAACAGCTAAACTGTAGCAAATATGGATATGGGATGAATTATAAATCCTCTGAACCTCAAGTATTTATTAAACACCTACCGTCTGTCCCTTTGGTACAAAAACCTGATCCTTTTCTCTCCTTACAGATCCATCAGAGATGGAAGAGGTCATTCCTTCTATCTTCCATGTCCAGATGGCCATTATTCATCTCTGACTTATTTTTTGTCCTAAACCAAGGAAGCAAATAGCTTTCAGAGAAACAACTGTTGTTAAGCCTGTCTTCTCTCCATTGTAATATCTAAAGTTAGAGAATACGACTCTACACATGCTATAGTATACACTCTTTTTGTTTTGTTTTGTTTTGTTTTGTTTTTTTTAGTGAGGCAATTGGGGTTAAGTGACTTGCCCAGGGCCACACAGCTAGTAAGTGTTAAGTGTCTGAGGCCGGATTTGAACTCAGGTCCTCCTGACTCCAGGGCCAGTGCTTTATCCACTGCGCTACCTAGCCGCCCCTATTGTATACACTCTTAATTTTACAGTTGAGGAAACTTAGGCCCAAATAGGGGAATGTCTTATCCAATAACTTAATTTACTTAATGGCAAATTGATAACAATGCTCTGTTTTGAACCCAAGTCCTTTAACACCAATGACAACTAAACTATCTCTGATACTTCTGCTCAGATCAACCAAAGCTGACCTGGAAAAGTCACTCACTCAAGCAGAACTGTTTTCCTTCCAAACTCCCAGGGTCCAAGATTGTTCCCCTGACTATAACTGACAGGCCTATAACACTGAAACCTTTTATTTAACACTAGGTTAAATAATCCAAGGGGTGGGTGTTACTGGAAGGAAGACGTAGATTGTATACAAGGAAGAACTTTCTCAAAATAGGTACTGTTCAACTATGGTTGACCAAGATAAAACTAAACATTTGACCCTGCTCATCAGGGACCCGGAATCAAACCTATTTTTTCATGTCATAGTTCAGGAAGGACATTGACAAGATGGAACATGTACAAGCAAAGATTGGGAGAGAACTGAAGAGATATCCTATTAAAACTTATAGAAAGAACTGGAGATTTTATGAAAGACGAAAAGACTTGGTTGGAGTTATTATGAGTGAGAAAGAAATGTTGACTGACTTTAAATTAATAAAGATCTATCAGGTAGAAAGGGGGATAATTAGATTGGTTATTCTTATTCCAGGGGATAGGTAAAGAACAATGAGGAAAAAACTTTAAGTGGGGCATATTTTGGCTTAAAAGAAGTTCATAATTATTGGAGTTGTCTAAAAGATCCCTGAAAAGTCTTGGGAAGTAGGGAGCTTCCCATTACTAGACATGCTCAGTGAGGAGTAAGGTAACCACTTGCTGGAGATGAGGTCACAATGTATTGAATGTTCTGTTTGTCAGCCTACTTAGTAGGTGATTTAATTGTGGTCAAATTATTTGATCTCTCTTAAACTCAGTTCCCACATTTGTAATATGGCGATATTATCCTTAGAACTTTGATGTGAGGATGCCAATTCCATCTATATAAAGTCAGAAACTAGGTGGCAAAGCGGTTATGGCTGGCATCAGAAAGACTCATCTTCCTGAATTCAAATCTGTCCCCAGATACTTATTAGCTATGTTATCCTGGGTAAGTCACTTAATTCTGTTTGCCTCAGTTTTCTCATCTATAAAATCAACTGGAGAAGGAAATGGCAAACTACTGTGGTATCTTTGCCAAGAAACCCCCAAATTGGGTCACAAAGAAACTACTGAAACAACAATCAAAACAAAGTGGTTGGTAAACTTACAGTGTTTTCTCTCAATTATATCGTAGAGAGGATTCTTAGAAATGTGTTGGACTGGATGTCTTTTGAGGTCTCTTCAAACACTGAAACAATACAATTGATCCACATATCATTACTGAGCTGTGTGTGACCCTCAGTTTAGCATTGTGATCAGTTCTTTGGGAAACATGAGTCATAGTCTTTACCCTCCATGAGAAAGTTGACAACAGGAAGCAATTGAAACGTTAGACCACATTAGGACAATAGAACAGAATTACAGCAGAACAGAATTACCACAGAAGGCATAAACTGAGTGGCTGACACTCTGGAGGAGTTGAAAGGAAAAAAAAAAAATCAATGAGGGCAAGAATACACAATTCTACAAATCAGCTAACAAAAGTTACATATGTAAAGGGTTTATTTACTGCCCTCCCACCTCAATTAACAAGATGCTTTATACCTCTGGATACCATTTTTGCCCCCTAGGTGAGAATGCTTCTTTGATCGAATTACAGAATCAATCAAGGGGCATGCTGTGATTACTTTCCATTTGCATTGTATATATCTTGTATGCAAGTGTTTATTTGCATGTTTTCTCTCACATAAAAATGTGTACTCCTTGAGGGGAGGGATCACTTTTTTTTTCCTTCTCTGTATCTCCCAAACTTAGTACAGTGCCTGGTATATAAGGATTTAAAAAATGCTAGTTCATTCAGAAGATTGTCTATACCCTGAGATCTGAAAGTATTGTGGGGGGGGGGCAGGGGGGAGGAGGGGAACTTCGGGGTTGAGGAAAGAAAAAAAAAAGTGAAATTGGCTAACCAAGCTTTCTGGGAGTATTCAAAGCAGGTGGGTTCCTAATCCAATAGAGTCCAGTGGTGGTGGAAATTTTCATTCTGAAATTGAAGATTCTAGTTAGAACCAAGTCCCTGAGGGAAATTGCTCATGTTGTTTGCATATCATGTTATAGATTCATGGATTGATTGAATCTGTAGCTCAATCAAATAGGTGATGTCACCTGATAAAGGTATCAGAGTTCAAAGCATTTTATAAATATGGGATGTGGGTGTGGTTTTACTGTGAGGGTGAAAGAAGTCATCTTTTATACTTATTACATATTTAGCCAAATAATAGTTTCTACATAATAACTATACTTCTATGTCTTCTATGTAAAATTCATGCCTAGCCATCAGTTCCACAGAACTTTTTAGTGGCCTCCTCTGAAGCTCAATCATTGCTCAAAGGCAAAATTCTAAAATAAACTACAACTTTAGGTGCTTAGTGTATTTCAAGAGTTTGACCAGGCCCAAGCCCCAGTAGGCCACAGAGATCTTCAATTTCTCCACTGATATAGGAACTAGTAATGTAATCTTCTCATCTGATCAAAACTGGGAAATGGGTACTGGGGAGAACTTACAGTTGAGATTAATGAAGAGAATGGAGAGGAAACTATGTGCCACAGCAGACAGAGTGTTGGGCCCAAAGCCAGAAAGAGGTGAGTTCAAATACAGCCTCAGATTTTATTAGCTATGTGTGACTCTAGATAAGTCACTCAACTGCTGCCTGCCTCAGTTTCCTCAATTGTAAAATAAGGTTAGTAATACAATTTACCCTTCAGAGTTATTGTGAGGATCAAAGGAGATGATATTTGTAAAATGTAAGCACAGTGCCCTGGCATTTAGTAAATACTTGTTTCCTTCCTTCCTTTTGGAAAGACCTCCTAAATTTGGGAGTCACAAGACCTTCTTTCAGGCCCAAGCTCTGCCATTTAACTTCTTATTGAACTCAAATAAGTCATTTCTACTTTTTTTATCTCAGTTTCTTCTTCAGTTGAGGTAGTCAAATAATATGGGATAATTTCTTAGTGGCCTTCCAGAAAGGTCCATTTGAAGGAATTCTGAACAGATAAGGTCCCCAAGGAAGAATTATTGAATATAAAACATGAGGCCATAAATGATTGATATGGGAAATGAGAACTCCAGAAAGGATTTTAGTTGTTTTTTAATTAGCAAGCCTTTATTTTATCTCCCTTCACCTCCTTCACCATCATTAGGAAGGTGAGGAAAGGAAGAGACAGAGGAAGAATGAAAAACAAAACCATTATGAAAAATATGCATAATCAAGTCAAACAACTGCCCACATTGACCATGTCCAAATTTTTTCATCTGTTTTATATTGGATACATCAGTTCTCTTTTGGGGAGTGGGTACCATTCTTTATTACTTGGTACTCTGAATGGCTGACCATTGTGCTAATTTGGAGATCTTTAAGTTTATAGAAAGGACTTTAAAACATAGAGTCTCAGGATCACACCAGTGGATAATAGAGTGAAACTTAGGTGTTCTATTATTTTCTTTTTCTGTTTAGAATTTTATTTTCCAAATTACATGAAAAAACAAATTTTGACATCAATTTTTAAAAACTTTGTGTTCCAACTTCTCTTCCTACCTCCTTTCCCAATCCCCACCCCTAAGAACTCAAGCAATTCAATATAAGTTATACATGAGTAGTCACTGAAACATCTCCACATTAGCTAGGTTGTGAGAGAAAACAGGCAAAACAAAACTTCAGATTAAGGAACTAACAAAAAAATATATGCTTCAGTCTATTTTCAGATACCATCAGTTCTTTCTCTGTAGATGGATTTCAATTTTCATAAGTACTTCAGGGTTATATTGGATTATTGAATTGCTGAAAATAACCCCATGCTTCCCAGCAGATCATCTTACACTATTGCTGTTATTTTGTATACAGTACATTTCACTCTGCTTCAGTTCAGGTTTTTCTGATAGCATCTTATTCATCATAACCTGGTACATAGTACCTTAAACTTGACAAAGAATTTTCTTCACAATAGCCCAGCAAAGTAAGTGCCATATGTTTTGCCATTATAATCAATAATCATAACTGTTTCCCTCCGTCCTATTCCCTTCCCATGATATTTACTCTATTTTCTATTTTCTTTTACCCTATTCTTCCTCAAAAGTGTTTTGCTTCTAACTGCTCCCTCCCCAGCTCTGCCCCCTCTTCTTTCACCCTTCCCTCCTTATCCCCTTCCCCTCCTACTTTTCTGCTGGGTTAGATTAGATTACTCCACCCAACTGGGTGTGTATGTTATTCCCTCCTTGAGCCAACTCTGATGAGATTAAGGTCTTTGAGCTAATTTTGATGTGTATAAGGCTCCTTCACTTCCCTACACCACCTCCATCTACCTCCCCACTCCATACACCCTTTCCTGTTTCTTTCATGTGAGATTTCACCCCATTCTGCCACTCCTCTTTCCCCTCACCCAGTATATTCCTCTCCCTCCTCAATTTGACCCCAAAAATATCATCATGGGACAACTAGGTGACAGTGGACAAAGCACCCTCCTTGGACCAGGAGAACCTGAGGCAAAATTCAGCCTCAGACACAAGACACTTATTAACCCTAACTGCCTGCCCCCCAAAATAAAATTAAAAAAAAGATTTACAGGTATCATCTCTTCAAAATCAATTCTTACCTGTGCCCGCTATCTAAATTTACTCCTATTATCTGCCCTAATACTCAGAAGGCTCTTATGATTTAGACATATCATCTTCCCATGTAGGAATGTAAACAATTTAACCTTTTAATTTCTCTCAAGTTTTTTTTTTATGCTTCTCTAGGGTCTTACATTTGAAAGTCAAATTTTATATTCAGTTCAGGTCTTTTCATCACGAATACCTGAGAGTCTTTTTTTTTTTTTTTCATTGAAGGCCCATTTCCCCCCCTGAAAGATTATACTCAGGTATTCTGGGTAGGTAATTTTTGGCTATAGTCCCAGGTCCTTTGCCCTCCAGAATATCCTATTCAATGCCTTCCAATCCTTTAATGTAGATGATGCTAGATCTTGTGTTATCCTTACTGTAGCTCCACAGTATTAGTATTCCTTTTTTCTATGTTTGTAATATTTTCTCCTTGACCTGGGAGCTCTGGAATTTGGCTATAATATTCCTGGAAGTTTTCCTTTTGGGATCTCTTTCAGGGGCCAATTGGTGGATTCTTTCAATTTCTCTTTTACCTTTTAGTTCAAGAATATCAGGAAAAGTTTTCCCTGACAATTACTTGGAAGATGATGTCTACACTCATATTTTCATCATGGTTTTCAGGTAGTCCAATGATTTTCAAATTATCTCTCCTTGATCTATTTTCCAGGTCAGCAATTTTTCCAAGAAGATATTTCACAATGCTCTCTATTTTTTATTCATTTGGATTTGCTTTATTGTGTCTTGATTTCTCTCTCTTTTTTCTTTTTCTTTTTCTTTTTTTTTTTTGTGGGGCAATGAGGGTTAAATGACTTGCCCAGAGTCACACAGCTAGTAAGTGTCAAGTGTCTGAAGCCGGATTTGAACTCAGGTCCTCCTGAATCCAGGGCCAGTGCTTTATCCACTGTGCCACCTAGCTGTCCCCATGTCTTGGTTTCTCATAAAATCATTAGCTTCCATTTTTTCAATCCTAATTCTTAGGCAATTATTTTCATCTTAGAGCTTTTCCATTTGGCTTTTCAAGCTGTTGGCCTTTTTCTCATGTCTTTTCTGAATCACCCTTATTTCTCTTTCCATGTTTTCCTCTACCTCTCTAATTTTATCTTCATAGTCTTTTTGAGTGCCTCTATGGCCTGAGACCAATTTTGGAAGCTTTAGACGTAGGGGTCCTGATGTTGCTATCCTCTTCTGAGACTGCACCTCTATCTTTCTTGTCACTAAAGAAGTTTTCTATAGTTTACAACTTTCTCTGCCTGCTCATCCAGCTTCTCTTTCACTTGACTTTTAACTCCTTCTTAATTTGGGGTTCTGCTTCCAGGATATGGTGTCCCAAGCTTCAGGGGATCCCAAGTGTTATGATTTAATGAGGGGTAGTTCCTTCTCTTGCCTGGCCCTTTCTCTGGTCCACAGATAACCCAGGCCAACTTGCCAATCAACCAGGCAGGTTTATGTGCTGTGGTTGCTAGCTCTGATGAGCTTGCACCTCACCCCAACCTTGGCTGCCACCTCTCAAGGTTTCTTCCTGGTTCCCTGCTGGGGTAGGACATCTGAATCCCCCCTTAACTCTTGCATAGACCCCATAGACTCCCCCCTCCTCCCCCCAGCTGTTCAGCCCTCTCACCAGACCATGAGCTTAGTTCCAGAACACATAGGACTGCAGCTGATTTAGAAGCTTGGGGGTAAGTTTCTCTGGTGCAGCCTGCCTGGGGCTGTATATGTGTTGGTGTGATCACAGGGCTGTACTCCACTCCCAGTCCATTTTCCCTTTCTGCAGAACTTCAAAGGTGTCTTTGGCTAGAAAATAATCTCAGCCATCTTTTTGTGGGTCCTGCTGCTCCAGGAGTTGTATTCTGGCTGTGTTTGGAGTTTTTTGTTTGTTTGTTTGTTTTGAGTAATTGTGTCAGGAAGTCTCAAACTTAGGTGTTTTATCTGTGAGTTAGGGGGCATATAGAATGGCACACTTCCCCAATGAACAATTTGCCCAAATGTTCCCCTTAAGATTATAACTCTAAACTTCTATGTGTCTAGGAATGCATTTTTAGTATTTCCCATGAGTCCAACTGCCAGAATTCTCCATCTATCTAGTCTCCTATTTCTGGGTCAAGTAGAAAAAAAAGCAGGCAGGCTCCATGCAGCTAGGTCCCTCTAGAGAGATCTGGTCTCAATAATGTAGCCAGCCATATAGAATTTGCTCAATAGGTACTTGAGGAAAATCTAATTCACAAGATGGAAAGAATATCAGAGAAAACCCTGTCCTAAATCTTCACTTTGTATGTGAGGAAACTGACTTGCTCATTTCATTTTATTCATTCATTCATTTATTTATTCGTCCATTCATTTATTGCAAATATTAATTATCGGAGGCCTGATGTGAACCCAATGGAACTCTGATTCCAAGTCCAGTGCTCTATTCATTATCCTACCAATTACCCATTAGAATGTAATGGCTGCCACCCACCAATGCCACTGCAGCTCTAGAAGAAGAACCTCTAGATGTGTTTTCATTGCAAAGTAAATGTACTTTCAGGAACCAATAATATCTCTGATAACCATAACAGAAACTGGTTTTACGTTTAGAGAACCCTGATATATTCAAAAGCATCTTTCTCTCAGTAGTTCTGTGAGATGTTTGTTGTTTATCCTTTGTTCTCAAAGTGGACCAATGCCAAAAGGAAGGTGATGTGTCAACTTGCAGTGAATTGGATTTAAGTGAGGCAGGGTTTTGCAAAGTCCCCAGCCTCACTCTTCTCCAGAGTCATCTGGGTTCAGTGGCAAGACATAGATCAAAAGAACTGGAGATGGTCCCTGTTCTGTGAGGTAGGTAGTTCAAGAACAACTATCTCTTTCTTATAAATGAGGAAACAGAGGCACAAAGAGTTGGAATAACTCATTCAGTTTTATGTGGTTAAATTAGAATAAGGTTTTGATGGAATCTAACTTCCAGAGCCCAACATTTCTCTTCAGTGAGTTCTCCAATGCTAAGAAGGAAAAGGAATTAAAAAATGTATTGCCATGATTTACAGAAAAAAAATCACCAACAGAGCATATAATGAAGCAATTAGGAAAGGGGCAAGATTGTTTGGCACAGTTTAAACAAAACATTCTCTGGTGATAGCCTAACAGGGGGCCAAACCCAGTGATTAAGGATAGCACATCTGGGAGGAGAATGTCAGGATTGGGGTATTGAAAATCCCCAACATTCAATGTGAATCTCACCCGGACTGCCACTTTAACATTCAGGACACATGGTTAGTACTGCTAAAGCAAGTGTATCTGATTGAAGGGAATTCTCTGTCTGCAGATCATGTAGCTAAGATGAACAGTTAATGATCATCTTAATTAACCCACAAAACTTTCTGCACGACTAGTATTCAGCCAACCTTTTGATCCCAGACAGAAATCTATTAAAGGCAGTTCAGGAAATGGAGACAAAAATCTGATGAAACTTTCTAGCTCACTAGATATAAAAGCTAGAAGGATTGATGACTCTGCAAGTGATCCATTTGCCAATAGCAATATTAAATTAAGTTGGGAAAACATGGCAGGATGAAATGCCAGCTAAACTCACAGACAAATACACCCCAAATTAAGGCAGTGTCACTGAACTGCTGTAGCCAGAAATGATAGGCTACTTATGTAGACTATTTAAAGGGATTTTGGAGCTGAAAGGGGTCTTCTAGAGAATTTAGGTCAAGTCAAAGGATGTACTGGTAAATGTTTAACAACTGTTTCTCTGCAGGGAAAAAAATGTACCTGTGACACACTTTAAATTTAATTTGTATTATTAACATTTCCCAATCCCCCTTTTAAGTTTAGACTTGATTTATCCTTTATTTTGCTGATTTCTAAGGTGGAAATTTAACAATCAGCACTATTGTGTTAGAGTTGGCTCCAGCACACCACTGTACCAATCTTTTCATTTTATAGATGAAGGAAATTAGATCCAGGAAAGAGAAAAGATTTGTTGAAAGCTAGATAGCTAGTATGAGGCAGAGGAAAGATTGGAATCAGGAGTTTTGTCTCCAGAGGTAGCGTTCTTTTTATGACGATTTTACTTACTAGTAGAACAATTAGACTATAGCCCTCAGTATCCTGATGTAGAATTGAAGATGCTGAAGGATAAAGGATCCTAGGGAGGGTCTTTATTGAGATTATAATAAAAATAATATGATAGTCATTAAAATCATACTAACATTTGTAGACAATTTTACAATGTATAAAAGTTTTTCCTCACAACAATTCTGCTGAGGGAAGAGCAAAAATAATATTACCCTCATTTTTATAGATGATCAAACTGATCACTAAGATAGGAGAAATGGTATGTCAGTGATTTTAGGACTAAGAAACTGTACATGGTAGACTCGAACATATAGCTCAATATCAGTAATATCAAAAAACCCTTAAAGATTTAAATAATAACTAGCATTTGTATGATATTTTAAGGTTTGTATAGTACTTTAGAATAGTTTTTACTCAGAAAAATCCCATGTTGATGATGGTGATGACAATGATAGTAATAATAATAATTAGTATTTACATAATACCTACTATGTGCTAGGCACTGCAATAAGCCCTTTAAAAATATCATCTCATTTGATCCTCCCAACAACTCTGTGAAGTAGGTGCTATTATTATGCCCATTTTAAAGATAAGGAAATTGATGTAAACAGAGGTTAAGTGATTTGTCCAGGGCATCTGAAGCTGGGTACAAATTCTAATCTTCACATCACCAGGTCCAGCACTTCAGTGCTATCTTGATGCTTCTTAAACATAGAGCTTTCCTGATAACCTTTGACATAGTCTGGGCAAATGTCATTACCTTATTTTTACAGATGAGAAAATGAAGGTTGAGAAAAGCCAAGCACATTGCCCATGGTTACATGGGTAGGAAGTGGTGGTAGTGGGCTTTAAATCCCAGTCCCTTAGTCCAGTGTTTATCAGAATGGATTATCAAGAACCAGCAAAGTGCCCAGCCTTGCCACTCTCCATTTTGCCAACAATGTGACGCATTTGCACTGTTCTCAGCTAAATTGCCTGTAATTCTGCTCCAGACTCCTTTCAGTTTTCCATTGGGACCCTCAGCTGTCTGTTCTCAGATTCATGGTAATTGAAGCTTTGCTTGGGATTTCAGTGATTGACTTTTGTTCTGCTACCAAGAAGCTTGGGAGTTAGAGGCAGTGTGGTGTAGATGATAGACCAAGAGCCAGGGAGACCCAACTTTGAATCTTGCCTCAGGAACTTATTAGCCATGTGATATGATTAAAAATGTGGCTCTCTCAAGCATCAGTTTCCTGGACTGTTAAATGGGGATAACAATAGAACCTGCTTTTCACAGGATTATCATAAGGATCAAACCAGATGATTCCTCTAAAGCTGTTTGAAAACCTTGAAATGCTCACTATATAAATAAATGATAGCCTATTATTGTTGTTAGAGTGGGAAGGAGCTTTTGAGTTCATTTAGCCAGACCTCATTCACAGAGGGAAAAATTAAGGGAAAATGACATGCTCACTGGGATTTGAACCCAGGAATTAGACTCCAAATCTAATGGGTTTGCCACTATATGACATTACCCCATATATCACACCCTTTGCTTTTCTTGTACTTGTTCAAATACCCTGATGATAATCCAGCTATAATTGCCTTCACCATTTTAAAATCAGGATACACTAATATGCCCCCTTCCACCTCCCTCCTAATGCCCAGTGTGTCCCATAATGGTCAGAGAGGACTTAGCTACCCACTGCTGATTTCTGCAGTAGTTGCAGGGTGGATGAACTCCTAGTTCTCCAATGCCCTACAATAGGGATCTGACATTCAGCCTGTGATTGGGAGGAGAGTCACAGATGCAAAATGCCTTATGCAGATGCGAAATGCCTTATGCCACATTTAATACCTAGTGCTAAACATATATTGCAGAAAAGCTTTTTCACAATGTTTTCCAAGTGACTGAGGTTTTTGAATAATATTATATTTATGGGAAATCATTTCTAGGGGTCATATCATTCTATAAGGCACTGGGAAGAATTTTAAAACTGAAGGTTATAAGCAAGAGAATATTATAAGAAGAGTTGAGGAGAGTGTCTCTATAATGTGAATTACCTGAGGCTTTCTTTCCAAAATATTTTGTAATCAGCCAATAATTTCAGGGTATAAGTTGCCACCTTGGGGATTGAATGAATTAATCTAGCAAGTAAGCATTTATAAATCACTTACTATATGCCTGGCACTGTCATAGGTGCCAGTGATACAAAAAGAAAATGAAAGTCCCTGCCTTCAAAGAGTTAATTTTATTACATGTGCAATATAAGTATAAAATATAAAAAATATAATATAAAGTTGGAAGGGCAATCTAGTTCAACCAATTCCTTGTGTAAATGAGGAAAATGGAACTCAAGCATGTGATTTGTTCAAGGTCAAGCAGGTGGTGAACTTCAAAGTTAGGAATTAAACCCACTGTATCAGAAGCAAAATCAGCACTTTTCCTTCCTTCCTTCCTTCCTTCCTTCCTTCCTTCCTTCCTTCCTTCCTTCCTTCCTTCCTTCCTTCCTTCCTTCCTTCCTTCCTTCCTTCCTTCCTTCCTTCCTTCCTTCCCTCCCTCCCTCCCTCCCTCCCTCCCTCCTTCCTTCCTTCCTTCCTTCCTTCCTTCCTTCCTTCCTTCCTTCCTTCCTTCCTTCCTTCCTTCCTTCCTTCCTCCTTCTTGTCACTCTTTCTTTCTCTTTCCTTTGGTAAATAGCATTATATTTTTCTCATTACATGTAGATAGTTTTCAACATTCATTTTTATAAGATTTTGAGTTCTGAGTTTTCCTTCTTCTCTCCCTCTTCCCCTCCAAGACAGAAAGAAATATGATATATGCTAGAAATGTGCAAGATCTTTCCACATTAGTCTTGTTGTGAAAGAAAACACACAACAAAAGGGAAAACACAAAAAGCAAACAAACAAAAACTGAAAATAATATATTTCCATCTGCATTCAGAATCCACAGTTCTTTCTCTCAATGTGGTTAGCATATTCCATCATGAATATTTTGGATATGCCTTGGATCATTGTATTGCTGAAAAGGGCTAAATCTATCATAGTTGATCATGGCACAATGCTGTGTTACTGTGTACAGTGTTCTCCTGGTTCTGCTCACTTCACTCAGCATGAGTTCATGTAAGTCTTCCCAGTTTTTTCCTGAAATCCACCTGCTCATTATTTCTCAGATAGTTCTCTCTCTAAAAAGAGAAATTTCTCTTTGGGAACACATTATTTAATTTCATGATCTATCCAGATATCATCTACTGAAATTCTTTTCTTAGATAGCTCATGATGGGACTGTAATGATCCCGAGTCTCAAAAAATATGTCAGTAGAATACAAGTTTCCATAGTAATCTATGACATTATAAAGACATGGTGAATGAATCTGTGTCATTGACATCACCTATCTGTCCTGACAGGACCCACTACAAATTTATGCCATATTATCTTAACAGGGCCCTCACTGTATCAAGTCTTTTGTAACTCCCTGATTATCCCGCTAACCACAGTGACTACTGCAATCCCTTTCATCCCTCATGAAGACTTCTTTTCCCCTAACTCTCTTGGCAACAAGATTTTACCTCATATTTTCCTGAAAAAAAAAAAGGCAAAAGAAAACAAAACAAAAAACCAACAACAACAAAACAAAACAAAAACCCCTGAGGTCATTGTACAGAGCTCCATCTTCTGTTATCTTCCTCATCTCAAATCACTCAAACATCTTCTTCCACTATTTCTTCCTTCACTCCTTTGTTTTAGAAAGAGAGGATGCTCCACCTGAGACAAACCCTTTCAACTGCAATTTGGCTCCCATTCCACCCTGTGTTCTCCAGAAGATTGTCTACTCTGTTTTACCTAGTCTCTCATTAATATTCAGTCTCTTCCTATATGTTGGCTTTTTGATTGTTGCCTAAAAAAAATACAACCATATCTGCTCTATTTAAAAAAAAAACAAAGTGAAAAACCAAACCATCCTTTGTCATCCTTCCTCAATTGCCATCATCCTATATTTTCTTCCCTTTTAAGGTAACATTCCTTCAGAAAGTCATCTATGATCTGTGGGTCATCTCTAGTTGTCCTGATCTATATAATGACACTGGACTCAGATATCTCTGGAGGAGAGTGAGTTAAGTGACTTTGCACAGCCCTGCCTCGCCTAAATCCAATTCACTTTCAAGTCATTGACATCACCTTCCTGATGCCATGGTCCTCTTCAAGAATGAAGGACAAACAACAACATCTATGATTTATGCTTCTCTTCTCTCTCCCTTCTTTCAAACTTGGTGACAGATCTAATCATTCAGCTAAAACATCCCTCTCCAAAATTACCAATAATTTTGTAATTGCTGGTTATGGCAGTATTTTCTCAGTCCTGGTCCTCTTCTACCTCTATGCAGTGAATGACACTATTGATTACCTTCTTTCATGGAAACTTTCTAGGTTTTCTTAACATGGCTCTTCCTATCTTCCTACCTTTCATATATGTTCTCTTCCATTTCCATGGGATGAATTGTCATCTCTATGCAAATGATCCTCAGATCTATTTTTTCCAACCCTAACCTCTCGCCTAGCCTCTACTTTAGTATCACTAATTGCCTATAGAACATTCCAAATTGGATATTTTCATTAACATTTCCAATTCAACATGATAAAATAAAACGTATTACCATTTCTTCCAAATCCTCCCCTCTTTCCAACTTCCCTAATACTGTGTAGGTAACCACCATATTCCCAGTAACCTAGGGTGATAACTTGCTTATCATCCTCAAATACTTCCTTCTACTCATCCCACATGCCCAACAATTGCCATCCGATGTCATTTCTAATTTCACAAAATGTCCCATATAGGTCCTTCCCCTTTTATGCACATACATAACCACAAACCTCTTGTTGGCCCTCATCCCCCTAATCCCATCCCTCCTATTTGGTCTTCCTGCCCCAAGTCTGTCTTCACTCCAGTCTGTCCTCCACTTAGCTAAAGATCACTTTCACAAGTGATTTTCCAAAAGATCAAGATTGACCCACATGACACCCCTATTAAATAAACTATCTAATGAACTCCAATGGTCCCCTATTCCTCTGGAATTAAATACAAAATCCTTTGTTTTTTTGTTTTGTTTTGTTTTGTTTTTTGGTGGGGCAATGGGGGGTAAGTGACTTGCCCAGGGTCACACAGCTAGTATGTATTAAGTGTCCAGGGTCACGCAGCTAGTAAGTGTCAAGCATCTGAGGCTGGATTTGAACTCAGGTACTCCTGAATCCAGGGCCGGTGCTCTATCCACTGCGCCACCTAGCTGCCCCTTGTTTGTTTTTTAAAGACCTTTAGAAATGGTCTTTCAATCCTTCCAATAATCTTATACTTTATTCTTTGTGTAATCTATAATCCAGCCACAACTGCCCTCCTTGTAGTTGCTCCACTCAACACTCTATCTGCTGATTCTGTGCCTTTTCATCATTCCCTATGCCTAGAATAAATCAATCAATAAACATTTATTAGAGGACTACTCTGTGATAGGTACTGTGTTAAGCATGGAGCTACAAAAAAGGGGGAAAAGACACTCCTTGCCCTAAAGAAGCTCTTAATCTAATGAATGAATAAAATCTTCCTCAGACTTACCTCATTAATTCCTTGGCTTTCATCAAAACTTGCCTTATGTCTCACTTTCAGAAGCAAACCTACCACCTCCCCAAAACCCTACATTGCTTGTACTCTGTAGTTTTACCAGTAATTTACCCTGTATATATGTTATATGTTCACAGGGGATAGATAGACAGATAGATAGATAGATAGATCGATAGATAGATAGAAGTATATAGATATCAAGTTATATATATATATATATATATATATATATATATATAAAAAACTATAGATATCAAGTTATATATATATACAGACACACACACATAAACACACACACACACTCATATACATACACATACACATACACATACACATACACATACACATACACATACACATACAGTCTCCTACATTAGGGGCAGAGATTCTAAATCTATGATCACCATTATATAGGGCCATGATGCAGTTAAAGACTTTTGAGTTCTCTTCCAATGCTGAATATTTGTGATTCTATAAAATTTCTTTCTATAATAATAAGAATTCAATTTTTTCAAAGTATTCTGCATTCCCTTATTTTTTATCTCACAGCAACTCTAAAGAACTGGTAGGTGCTCCAGGTGTTATTATTCTCATTATATAGGTAAGAAATCTCAGAAAGTGTAAAAGACTTTTCCCAGTATGTGTCAGAGGAAGGATTTAAAGTCAGGTCTGGAATGTTTCTTGATGTGGTATTTATTCTACTATGCCATATTTCCTCCTTTAAAAAACTGATTAAATATTTCCTAATTACAAGTAAAAAATTAAGAATAATTTCTTATTAAATTTTGAGTTCCAACTTCTCTCCCTCTCTCCTTCCCCACCCTCTTCCTTGAGAAGGCAAACAATTTGCTATTGATTGTACATGTGAAAACTTATTTCCATATTATCCATTTTGCAAAAGAAAACACAAACAAAATAAAATAATAAAAATTTTTAAAAAAGAAAGTCTCTGCAGTCAGAGTTCATCAGCTCTCTCTCTGAAGATGGATAGTAGTCTTCATCATGATTTCTTTGTAATTGTCTTAGATCATTGCTTAGATCAAAGTAGCTATGATTTCACAGTTTATCATAGTGACAATATTGTTATTACTGTGTTCAATGTTCTCCTGGTTCTGCTCACTTCACTTTGCATTAGCTCATATAAGACTTCTCAGTTCTTTTTAAACCATCCTGCTCATCCTTTCACAACAATTTTCTATCACAATCATATACTCCAATTTGTCAAGTCACTCCCCAATTGATTGGTATCCCCTCAGTTTACAATTCTATGTCACCAGAAAAAGAGTTACTATGAATATATTGTACATACAGAGTTTTCCCCCTTTCTAAAATTTCTTTGTGATACAGATCTAGTAGTGGTATTGCTGGTTCAAAAGGCGTGCACAATTTTATAGCCCTTTGGGAGTATTTTCTAATTGTTCTCCAGAATGGTTGGATTGGTTCACATCTCCATGGGATCAAAATTGTCTTTTTTACTTCCCACAATCCTCTTTATCTCTTGCTTGTTCATACATTCTTCCCTTATTCATAGATCTGACAGGTACATATTACCAAACTAATTCACTTATAACATCACCCTTTATGTCAAAATCACTTATACATTTTGATCTTAACTTGGTAGCTTGTGTGAGATGTTGATCTATGGCAAATTTCTGCCAAACTTATTTCCAGTTTTCCCAGCATTTTAATAAAATAATGAGTTTTTACCTGAAAAGCTTGGATCTTTGGGTTATCAAATATTAGATTACTATTTGCTATTGTATATTGTTTTCCTGGTCTGTTCCATTGATTTACCACTCTATTTCTTAGTCAGCACTAAATTGTTTTGATGGTATTTGCTTTGTAATATAGTTTAAAATTTGGAATTTCTAGACCACCTTCTTTAATTTTTTTCATTTAATCCCTTGATATTCTTGACCTTTTGTTTTTTCAGATGAATTTTGTTGCTATTTTTTTCTAGCTCCATAAAATAATTCATTATTAGTTAAATTGGTATGGCACTGAATATGTAAGTTAACTTAGGTAGAAATTGTCATTTTTATTTTATTAGCTTGAAGAATAAATATTTCTCCAATTCCATGAAGAATTAATATTTTTCCAATTATTTAGATCAGATGTCATTTGTGTGAAAAGTGTTTTGTAATTGTTTTAACATAGCTCCTAGGTTTATCTTGTCAGGGAGACTCCCAAGTATTTTATATTGTTTGTAGTTATTTGTAATAGAATTTATCTTTACAAATGCTGATCATTTATGTGGGTTTATTTTATATCTTACAATTTTGCTAAAGTTCTTAATTGTTTGAACTAGTTTTTTTTAGTTTATCCTCTAAGTTTATCATCATATCATCTTCAAAGTATAATAGTTTTATTACCGTGTTGCCTATTTTTATTTCTTCAAATTTTCTTTTCTTATTATTTTATCTAGATTTTCTATTACAACATGGAAAAGTAGTGGTGATAATGGAAATCCTTGCTTTGCCCCTATTTTTATTGAGAGGGCTTCAAGTTTATCCACCATTATAAATTATGTTTGCTCTTGGTTTTAGATAGGTACTACTTATCATTTTGAGAAATGCTCCGTTGATTCCAGTGATTTCGAATGGTTTTAGGAGGAATGGGTATTGTATTTTGTCAAAGCTTTTTCAGCATTTATTGATATAAGTATTTTATTTTTTGTTATTGATCTGATAAATTATAACGAGTGTTTTCCTTATATTGAACTAACTCTGCATTCTTTATATAAACCACAGATGCTCATAGTTTATGGTGTTTGTGATATATTGTTTTAATGTCTTTGCTAGTATTTTATTTGTTTTTGCATAGATATTCATTATGAAAATGGGTTTAGTTTTCTTTTTCTGTTTTTGCACTCCCTGGTTTAGGTACTAAAACCATATTTTTTGTCATAAAAATAATTTGGCAGGACTCATTTACATTCCCCCCCCAATAACTTTTTTAGAATTGGGATTAATTGTTCCTTAAATGTTTGGTAGAATTCACTTGTAAATACATTTGGCCTTGAGGATATTTTCTTAAGCACTCATTAATGGCTTGTTAAATTTCTTTTTTCAAAAATAGCATTTTATTTCACCTTTTAATCTGGGCAGTTTATATTTTTATAAGTTTTTATTCATTTCACTTAGATTGCCAGTTTTATTGGCACAACTTCACCTTCATTTCATCTTCCTTGGCAGTGTACTTACCTTTTAATTTTTTTTTTATATTAGAAATTTGGTTTTCTTTAATTTGTTAAGAAAATTAACCAATGGAAAAAATAAATTAAGCAATGATTTATCTATTTTACTGTTTCCCCACCCCCCCTACACAATTAGCTCCTAGTTCTATTCATTAGTTCAATTTTTAACTTTCAATTTTACTAATTTCTCCTGATTTTCAGGATATCCATTTTAGTGCTTCATAGGTTTTAAGTTTTAATAGTTTTTTTTTTAGTTGCATGCCCAATTTATCTGTTATTTCCTTATTTTAGTGATACAAGCACGTAGAGATATACATGTTCTTCTTGGTACTACTTTGGCTATATCCCATAAGTTTGACGATTTTGTCTAGTTGTCATCTTCCTTTTTAATTTAATGTTGATAGTTTCTATGATTTGTTCTTTAGAATTAGATTATTTAGTTTCCAATTAGCTTTCAATCTATGTTTCCATGACTCTTTACAGATAGATGGAAAGATAGATAGATAGATAGATAGATAGATAGATAGATAGATAGATAGATAGATAGATAGATATTCATGTTTTGAAAAGGGTACATTTAATATGCTGCTTTTCTGCATGTCATTGTGAGATTTTATTCCCTGATACATGGTCATTTTTTGTGAAAGGTATATCTCTATTTGTATCTCTAATTCTATCTCTATCTCTGGGAATAGGCAGAATATATATATATATACACACACACATACATAGGCACACACATATATAGCCTATTCCCTGTCAGATATATGTGTGTATGGATATATATGTGTCTGTGTATACATAAATACACAGACACATATATATCCTATTCCCATTCAGATTTCTCCAGAGTTCTAATATATCTAACTTTTCTAACATTCTATTCAACTCCTTAACTTCTAATTTATTTTATGGTTAGATTCATCTAGCTCTAAGAGGGAAAAATTAAGATCCCCTACTATTTTTTATGTCTATATCCTCCTGTAATCTATTGAACTTTTCCCTTACATGTTTGGATGGTATGCCATTTGGCGCATATATGATTAGTATTGATGTTACTTGGTTGTCTATGGTTCCTTTTAGGAAAACTTTTAATTAAGTTTACTTTTGATTTTGCTTTGTCTGAGATCATGATTACTATGCTTTCCTTACCTATATTAGCTGAAGCATAATAAATTCTGTTCAAGCCCCTTATTTTAACTATTTGCATGTTTTTCTTTCAAGTGTGTTTCTTTTAAACAACATATTGTTGGATTCTAATTTCTAATCTATTCTGCTATCTGGTTCCATTTTATGGATGAGTTCATCTGATTTACATCCATAGGTATGATTTTGAACTGTGCATTTGCCTCCATCCCATTTTCTTCTGTTTAGTTTTCTATCTCTAGTTGCATCCTTTTATTGGTGTTGAGTTATTTTCAGTCATGTCCAACTCTTTGTGATCAATTTTTCTTTAAAGGATTATACTCAGTTTTGCTCTGTAGATTATTCTCGGTTGTAATCCCAGCTCTTTTGACTTCCAGCATTTTATAGTCTAACCCTTTGCTACTTTACTGTGGTAGTTGCTAAATCTTGTGTGATTCTGACTGTGGCTCCATGTATTGAATGGTTTCGTGTTTCCTGAAATATTTTCATTTTTACATGGGAATTCTGAAATATGACTATAATATGCCTGGGAGTTTTAATTTTGGGATCTCTTCCAGGAGATGATCAGTGTATTTTTTAAAGTTTCTATTTTACTTTCTTCTTTGTTTTAGTGCACTTTTCCTTGCAAATTTTTGAAATATGATGGCTAGGTTCTGGTTTTGGTCATTAAATTTAGGTAATTAACAATTCTTAAATGATCTCTACTAGATTTATTTTCCATGTCAGTTGTTTTTATACTAAGATGTTATACAGTGTTTTTTTTTTTAAGTTTAACTTTCTTATATTATCTCTTGATGTGTCACAAAGTCATTACTTTCCATTTGCCCAAATCCATTTTTTTAAGGAATTATTTTCTTCAATGAGCTTTAGTGCTTAAATTTCTATTTGTCTGATTCTGGTTTTTAAGGGTTATTTTAATTAGTGAATTTTTGTACTTCTTTTTTCCATTTCACTAATTCTATTTTTAAAAGTGTTATTTCCTTTAGTATTTCTAGTGCCTCTTTTTCCAAGCTCTTGTCTTTTCACCATTTTCTTCCTTTGCTTCCATTTCTTTAGTTACTTTTTCATTTACTACTCTTTGATTTTGAAAATCAATTTTTAGCTCTTCTAGGAATTCTTGGTAGGCTTGTATCCAATTCCCATCTTTCTTTTGAGGCTTTGCTTGAAACCATTTTGACTTCATTTTCTTTTTCTGAGTTTCTATCTTGATCTTCCCCATCACCATTGTAACTTTTTATGGTCAGATTTTTTTTTTGTTGTTTGTTTCTTTTTCGGCCCTATTATTTGATTTGGAGTTTTATGTTAATAATGGGCTCTGTTCCTATTGTTGAGTGAATGGGGGGTCTGTCTCAAGCTTTATTTATTTATTTACATATTTATTTTTGCATTCCTGTTTTCAAAGCTAGTTCTGGGGCTTTGGAAATTTTCAGTGCTTTGAGGTGCTGTGATCTGAGAATATGTATGGTCACTGCTTCCTTGGTTTGAACTCTTATCCTTATCCAGGAAAGGCCATTGATCACGTAGGATTCCAAGGGTTCCTATTTCCTTGGAACTGGAAAAATATACTGTTCTTCAGGGTCCTTAATCCCTAAGGACCTGGAAGTGATACTCCCCCTCAGGGTTTCTACTCCCTCTTTCCAGAAATTGTCCCCACCACCAATGAACTATGACCCAGAAGTGGGTATAGTCAATTGAATTGCTGAATAGCCAGTGGTCCTGCATGCAGTTTTAGCACAGGAGTACCCTGTAATCTCTTTCTGACCAGTTACCATATCCCCTTACTGTCTCTAGTTTGAGACCTAGTTTCTGCTGCTCCCGTCTCTACTACCTAATCCCACCACTGGTGCCTCCCCACCTTTGTTACAAATTTATCCTTCTAAGCTCCTATGTTCTTTTGAGATAGAAGAATCTCTCTTCTGACCTTTTGGTTGTTCTGCTACTTTAGAATTCAATTGGAGGTATTATTTTAACATTGTTTAGAGGCAAATGTTGGGAGATCTCAGCTAAGTGCTTTCTCTACTCCACCATCTTTCCTCTGCTCCTAGAAGTTCCATGTTGTTGTCCTTCCTTTACACTGCCTTGCATTGTTAGATATTTTCTTTTGTGTCTATGTATGTATATGCCTGAGCAACTAGATTTTAAGTTCCCTGATGATAGGTCATGCATAAAGTATAATTACATGAAGTATGGTACAGTAGGAAGAATACTAGATTTTGAGTCAGGAGTCTTGTCTTAATATCTTGGTTCACATACTAACTGTGTGATTTTAGGACAAGACCTTCCCCTGTCTAGTCCTGATTTTTGTCAACTGTAAAATGGAAAGGTTTCAATTCTACAACCCATTAAAATAATAACTTCTCTGATCTGTGTAAGCTGCCTCCCCTTCCCCATCATTGAGTTATGCATGTAGTCATTGGTGGATAATAACCTGCTGATTGATTGACAGACACTCCCCAACTTAGATATCTCCTTTTCTCTCTTTATACTTAGTTTAGCCCAATTTTCAATTACATTAAATACCTCAAGATAGAGGCTGCATAAATGTAGATTCTTTGTGCAGGTCAGCTCCTGAACCACATTTCTTCCTTCAGTGTTTTTGAAAACTTATAATTTTAGTATCTTTTGAAAGCAGCATAAATTAAATGACCCTGACTCTGCTGAAAGTATTCTCCTGAGAGGTTTGTTGGGGATTAGAGGGAGTCCTTTGTACATCACTTCAGCACAGCATGCTGCAGTGCTAAGGTTTCTTTGCTTTGGGTTATCAGAGAATGAGAACTGAGCCTAATTAAAAACAAGTGAGCTTTGGGACATTCAGAGGGCCTCTTCACTGGGGAACAAGATTTAGCTAGATCTCCATGATATTGTAATGTGGTTGGCAATTTCATGAGTCTTTGATTCTCCTGACTGAAGATAATAAGCCTTCCCTTCAGTCAAGTGACAATACTGGTGTCATCTCTTCTGTAAAACCTTTCCCTGATTCTCTAGAAAAAAGTCTTGGTTACCTCCTCCAATGTTCCCAGAGCCCTTTGTCTGGATTCTGCTTTTGTCTTCATAATACTTATTATTCACATTCATATGGCATGTTAAAGTTTGCAAATTGCTTTTCATATTATCTCATTTGATCCTCACAACCATTCTGTGAGGTAGGTGTTATTAGCATCCCCATTTTAAGAATTACGAGACTGAGGCTCAGGGAGGTCAAGTGGTTTGCTCAGAGTAAAACAGCTAGTAAGTATCACAGAAGGTAATTGAGCCTGGATTCTCCTGACTCCTGTTTCCACTTTCTATCCACTATGCAGCAGTATCTTGTATCAATCTCTCCCTATCTACTGTCTGCTTCCCTGATGTCTACAAACATGCCCATATCTCTCCCATCCTTAAAACAAACCAGAAAACAAGCAAAACACACTTAATTGATCCAACCATCCCTTTTGGATATCCTCCTATAACTATATATATATATATATATATATATATATACATACATACATACATATATGTATATCCTCCTATAACTATATATATATATATATATATATATATATATATAAATCCATATCTATATATTGTTTTTGAGGTTCAACTTCTCGAGAAAGCCATCTTCCATCATTGCCTCCACTTTCCTCTTACTATGTTGTAAACCCTTGGCAATCATGCCTCTGACCTCATCATTACACTAAGCCCGTTTTCTCCAAAGTCAGCAATCATGTCATAATCGCCAAATCTAATGGCCTTTTTCTCCATCCTCATCTTCTTTGGCCTCTCCATAGCATTTGGCATGTTAATCATCCTCTTCTGGACACTCTCTAGAATTTTGTTTGTTTGTTGTGACATTGATCTCTAGTGGGTTTTTTTGGTCTTTTTAGTGAGGCAATTGGGGTTAAGTGACTTGCCCAGGGTCACACAGCTAGTAAGTGTTAACTGTCTGAGGTCGTTTTGAACTCAGGTCCTCCTGACTCCTACTCTATCCACTGTGCCACCTCAAATTGGATGTTTATAAAGATGATTCTTAGATTGATTTATCCAGTCTTCACCTCTCTCCTGACCTCCAACAATTTGACACATGGTACTGGATGTCCTTAGACATTCCCAACTCCACAGTCCAAAACATTACCTTTTCCCCAACAACCTATGGTCTTCCCAATTTCTCTATTACATTGATATTACCATCAAACCAGTAATTTAAGCATGCATCTTCTATATCATCTTTAACTTCTTACTCATCCACCCCTCATAGTCAGGCTATTGCTGAATCTTGTCCTTTCAGTTTCATAAGACACTTCCAACACATGCCCCTTCTCTTCGCATGGACAGTTCCCATCCTGGCATATTCCCTTTCCACCTCATACCTGGACTATTGCTATGGCCTTCTGGTCATTCTCCCTTTCCTAAATCTCTCCCTACTTTAGTCTATCCTCTGTTTAGTTGCCAAAGTAATCTGATTTTTTAAAAAAAGGGTAAGTGACTTGCCCAAGGTCACACAGCTAGTAAGTGTCAAATATCTGAGGCCCGACTTGGACTCAGGTCCTCCTGAAACTAGAGCTGGTGCTTTATTTGCTGTGCCACCTCGCTGCCTCCTGAAAGTCGTCTTCTTAAAAGTGTAGCACTGACCCTTTCACTCCCTCCTACTACATAAATTCAAGTGGTTCCATATTAATTCCCAGATGAAATATAAACTCTTTCATTTGGTATTTGAATCCCTTCATAGCCTGGTTCTTTCCAAATTTTCCAATTTTGGGCTTTTATAAAAATTTCATTATTTATTTATTTATTCATTCATTCATTCATTTATTTGTGTATTTATTTGTTTGTTTGTTTATTTTTGTGGGGCAATGAGGGTTAAGTGACTTGCCCAGGGTCACACAGCTATTAAGTGTCAAGTGTCTGAGGCTAGATTTGAACTCAGGTCTTCCTGAATCCAGGGCTGGTGCTTTTTCCCCTATACCACCAAGCTGCCCCCAGGCTTTTTATTTTTTAAATTTACTCACTTGACCCATCCCTACCCCCAGTTCTCTATGATCCAGTTACTCCTCTCTTTTTTTTTTTTGTTGGGTGGGACAATGGGGGTTAAGTGACTTGCCCAGGGTCACACAGCTAGTAAGAGTCAAGTCTCTGAGGCTGGATTTGAACTCAGGTACTCCTGAATCCAGGGCCGGTGCTTTATCCACTGTATCACCTAGCTGTCCCCCTACTCCTCTCTCTCTTTTTTTTTTTGGTGAGTCAATTGGGGTTAAGTGACTTGCCCAGGGTTACACAGCTAGTAAGTGTCAAGTGTCTGAGGCCGAATTTGAACTCAGGTTCTCCTGAATCCAGGGCCAGTGCTTTCTCCACTGCTCTATACTCTTCTCTTTTAAATGCACTCCATCTCCTGACTGCATCTCCCACTGGTTATCTCCCTTCCCTGTATGCTCTCCCTCCTAGTTTCTGCCTCTTGGCTTTCTTCAATACTCAGCTCTAATCCTACCTATAGGAGGATTTCCTACTTCCCCACACACTGGGTAGAGAACTACACCTGGAGTTAGAAAGACTTGAGTTCAAATAGGCCCTTAGATATTTTTTCGCTGTGTGATTCTAGATAAGTCACTTAACCACTGTCTGACTTAGTTTTCTCAAATGCGACTTGTGTATTATAATAGCAACTACTTCCCAGAATTACTGTGAAGATCAATGAAATAATGGACTTTAAGAAGTGCTTAGTTCAGTCCAGGGTGCATAGTAGGTATTTAATAAATACTTGTTTCTTTTCTCCCTTCCTCTTCCTCTTCCTTACTAATCCAATGTATTCCCTATGGAATTGCCTATCTTTTGCTCAGTGTATATCTTGAATATATAGGTGTACATGTATATGTAGACATATACATATTATATATGTATATGTATATTTATAGTCTTTTGCATAAAAATATTATTTTCTTGAGGTGAGGGACCATGTTTTTGCCTTTCCTTGTATTCCTGTTACTTAGCACAATTCTGGAGTATGTTAAGTGCTTAATAAATTCTTTTAGGTTGATTTTTTTTGAACTTATGGTAGTATGATTATCTCCATTTTCTTCCCCTTCTACTTTTTTTTTCTTCTACTTTGATTTGGCTTGGGAACTCAGGAAGGCTTTTCATGAATTCAATTCAACAAATATTTTTTAAAGTATTGAAACTCTGCATGCCAAATCCTCCACAATAGTCAGAATATTCTCTAAGTAGTGTCTATTCTTTTTTTTCACCTTTGTCCCTAGTACCAAGGCTCAAGCTTTGTCAATAGTAGGAACTAAATAAGCATGTGTTGTATTAAATTTAATGGACACAGATAAGGAGCCTCTCTGAGATTATCTTCAGGCACAAAGAAAAGGAAGAATAGGAGAATTGGGAGACTAGGCTTTAACAGTTATAAAGTCAAATGTCAGAATGGGCAAATATCACTCTCATGCTGTCATCATTTACAGCAGACAGTACAAATTAAAAGTCTGTGATGACTCTTTTTTATTGTCAAAAGATCATAAAAAGAATGAAAGTGGGACAAATTAATCAGCAATGTAATGAGAATGGAAAATAGTGCAGAATGAATCCATTTTCTATGTGGTATTAAAATTGTCACTTCATTACCCTTTGTGGACAGATGAGTCTTAACTAGGAGGGATCACTTTACACTCCAAGAACACTGTTCAAAATGGCGGCAGTATTCCTGCTTACTTCTCAGAGGAGCTCCATGAATTCCTGAGTCGCTGTTTTTACGTCTTCCCTGGGGTTGTGACTTTTTTCTCCCATCGTTACTAAATTTGTGACAATGTGGTATAATACATAACACACGGTACTAGGAGTCACGATATCTAAATCTGGATATCTGGATCTGACTAGTGCCAGTTGTATACATGCCCTTGTGCCCTTTTCAGAAGCTCAAATTTTCCATTTATGGACTGAAAGCATCCTGAGAAGTGACCTCCAATGTGACTATCTCTGCTTTAAGATCCCTTATACATTGAGCATTCTGTGATCTAGGGTCATAGATTGTACGGTCAGCGTATCAGATATCTGGAGTTGGAAGGGACCGCAGATGTCATCTAAAGTGACCCCTCTCATTTCTCAGGTGAAGGAACTGAGAGATAGGAGGTTCAAGGAATTGTTTACCTAAGGTCACCCAGGTAGTAACTGGCTTAGAAAGGTTTTGAACCTAGGTTCTCTAACTTCAAACCCAACAATCTTTCTACCACACATGTACACAAACCTTAGTGTTTAATATAAAAATATATTTACAATATTTTCTCCTCATCATCTTATCCAAAAGTCAAGCCCTACTCATAGGAAATGTGTCTGTACTATGATTTCAGATGGAAATATACTTTCAAATTTAATATAGCTCTTTGTAATCACAAGGTGAGTAGAATATATAATCTTATGTGGTTTCGACAATACATCCATTCATGAGAAGTTGCAGAATATAACAGCAATAATGGTAATATCCAGAGTCAAGAGAGACTTGGGATGGAATCCTGACTTGTACATTTCCTCGATTGGTCTCATGGGACAGTTAAGTAATTTGTCAGCCCCTCAGTCTATTCATAAGTAAAATGGAGAATCAGAATTATTGCATCTGATACCTCACAGAGTTTGAGGGGCAAGTGTGTATGTGTGTGTGTGTGTGTGTGTGTGTGTGAGAGAGAGAGACAGAGAGACAGAGAGAGACAGAGAGAGACAGAGAGACAGAGAGAGAGAGAAACTACTTGACCTTAAAATCCTATAAAATGTAAACTAGTATTGTTGGTGGTAAAAGGATTGTGAGGCTCTATTCCTCTGCCCCCTTTTAACTTCTGAGAAAACAGACTCAGAGAGGGGAAAGTCCTATACCTAGAGGTTGGTTATAGAAAATGAAGGCAGTTTTCTTGCTCCATTGTATTGACTGGAATTTAATCCAGATCTTCTGACTACCAATTCCAGGTTCTTTCCCCCATGTGAGAAACTCACATAATTCCGAATTGTTGCTAATCAAGTCTATTCCATTTATAAACAAAAGAAAATAAATAAAAACAAAAAAATTCCACAAGGACTTCTTGTTTTCCAGAGAAATATCCTTTTTGAAATGTTTGCCTTAAACATAGCATCTGTGACAATCTGTTCACCTGCATTGGATTTCTGAAGCACAATTAAGTGCCTGGACCATATTTTTTTTATAAGACCTCTGTGGGTTTTTTTTTTTTTTTGCTTCTATGAGAATCAGAGCTCTGCCCTGAGGAGAAAGCATGTGGCCTGGCATCCGGAAGTTACGTCTATAGAACCACCTGTAGTCATGTACATCAAAACTACCAGCCAATTAGCTTGGAGCTGTGTGTGTGGATGGCCCTGCTTCCTGTTTCACAGAGGACTTCTGGGAGAAGTGGGAGAGAATCGCTCTCTGTTTTGTTCAGGAACTGGTATGTGGTGGCAGATGGAGAAAAAGGAGGGTCTCTCTTTTCGTCTGGGATTTTTGGCACAGTGGCGGCAGGGGCAGGACAGATAGAAAGATCTACTCCACGTGTTCACTATAGAAGTGTGGATAGCTAAATAAAGGTGGCTTCTCAACTTCTCTCTCTTCACTAAGTTCTAATATACTTTAATAAATCCTTAAAAACCTAAACTTTTGCTGAATTTTTCAGTAACCTTAGCTAGTTTCCCAAAAACTGGGGGGGGGGGAGGGGCAAGTTAGGACCCACATTAGATTTTAAACATCACACTTCATAGATTCAACTTTTTAAGACAGTTTCCAGGATTTGTATACTAGGCTATAGGAGAGGTCTTAGGAACGTGTATAATGCCTTCCTAAGGCATATGCTAATATTAATACCAATACCAATGTAAATATTAATAGTAATTCTAATGCTGATACCATAACCAAGGCTAATTAAAATACTAATGCTAATATTTTGTGTCAGCTATTATTAACATTAGTATTAGCATTAACATACAATATCCCATCATAGAATGGAAATGACCCAGGGTCTTTACATACATAAAAAGAACACAAGCTCTGTCTGATTTTTTCATGATAGAAAGGACCCCAGCCTGTCCTAAAAATAGATTACATCTGCCTTCCTAGTACCAATATAACTAAGGCTGGAAAAGCACATCATCAATAGGTTGGCTTCTTGGCATTGACATGTTTGGCCATAGCAAGCTATGAAAAAAGACCAGCATAGACTGGAGCTCTCACTTGTGTGGCTCTCTTTCATTTGTACAAAGATGGGTAGCAGAAGAGTGGAAAGAAGGTTCAGATGTTACTATAAATCACACTTTTTAGACTGTCTATAAACGTTAAGTATTACTACCTAAATATGAGATCCTTTTCCAATTACCAATGTCTGGATATATTTCTGTAGGAAACGAATTGACTGGATCTTGACATTCTTATATTAATTGATGCATAACTCACTGATTCTCCTTGGAGAAGCAAATAAAGGCACTGTCAGAGTCAAGTATATTGTTCATTCAAAGGCAACAAGAATCATCATTTCATGGGACATTCAGCCATCAAATTTCAGTGCTTAGGTTAAATATTTGGAAAAAACACTCTAAAATAACATTAGCTTATGCACCAATTTGTATTTATTCATTCATTAATTTATTTATCTATTTCTTTATTATTTATTTGGTTTGGTGGTCTTTTGTTTATTTATTTATTTAGCATTTTCCCCTGATTGCATGTTTAAAAAAAGAAAAACAAAATTTTTTCACATTGATTCTTTAAAACTTTGTGTTCCAAATTTTCTTCCTCCTGCCCTTCCAGCCACTCCCTAAGTGCATCAATTTGTCTTACAGAGGAGAGAGGGAGAGAGACAGCGAGAGACAGAAACAGAGACAGAGAGACAGAAACAAAGCCAGAAAGACAGATAAAGAAATATATATAGAGAAAAGTATGCTATGAAGAGCTCAATAAAAGACTCCCAGATAAATCCATGTATATTTTGATATCCAGTAGCTTCAATGCAAAAGGGCATATAAGTGAAAAAGGTGAAAATTATGTTGGAAAATAAGGACCAACGACAACAATGAGAAAGGTCAAAGTCTTATATATTACAAAGAAATCTCATGTTTGTACATCATGAGTATTTTTTTGAGAAAGGAGCCAGAAATATTTGGATGGGGATGTGGCAATGAATAGAAATAAGGAAAAAAAGAAATTTATTTTCACAAACAGGAAATGACTGTTACTGACTTGGAAGTCTTTGCTCAATTAGCTATTTATGTATCCTTAGAACTCAGACTTGTTACATTAGAGAACAAAATGAACACCAAGTTAGAATAAAGAAGAAAAATGAGAAAAAGTGATGGCATACAATTAAAAGAAAACTCAAACTTGTTTTATTTAAACAAGTGATTAATCCCCTGAAATTTAGATGTGGAGAGATGAGTGGATATCAATATCGATTACAATAAATCCATACAGAACTTTATCTAATGCAAATCATCTGTGACAATGAGTCCACCTAAAGTCTAAAGGCCAACTTAGGAAAAAGTTGCTTTAATTGCCAGAGAGTTACAGCAAACAAAGTGAATATTGGTTTAGAATATAAATTTATTTGCAAATCAGATTGAGATTATGGTG
This sequence comes from Dromiciops gliroides, assembly GCF_019393635.1. Taxonomy (NCBI): domain Eukaryota; kingdom Metazoa; phylum Chordata; class Mammalia; order Microbiotheria; family Microbiotheriidae; genus Dromiciops; species Dromiciops gliroides. Next base: position 633,995,689 of record NC_057862.1, on the reverse strand, counting down.
AAAGGTAATGAACATTATAATCTCATATAGTAAAAGAATTACAGGATTAAAAACATTTCAAAGAAAACTTGGTGAGAAGCAAACTCATTGAAGGGGTATTTAAGGATGAAGCTGGAATGGAGACAACAGACTGAAGAGAAGAGGCAAATATCTAAAAATGCTTTTATAACAAACTTTTTTTTGACCATCAAGTACCATGGAGCCAACAATTGTAATTTCAGATGTATAGTAATAGGAACTAGAAGTAATACTCAAGAGAACAAAGATAAGAGAGAATCAACTGGGCAAGACCAAATGTGGAGAGAGGAAATCTATATAGGAAGAATCAAAGTGGTGAGATTTCAAAGTGACTATCAAAGTATCTGAAAAAGGAGCATTACCATGGGTGTGAGAGATAAAAGGAACAGTCAGAGAAAATATCCAGAGTTGAGAAATGGAGTGTCTTATTCATGGAACTTCCAGGAGACCACTGTCATTGGATGGAGGTGTACACTTTCCCTAATCCCTGAAATGTTCTATCTCCTCTTCTCTCATTGCTGCTTTCCCTGGTTCCCTTTAAATCCCAACTAAAACCCCATCTTCTACAGGAAACCTTCCCCAAGCCCTCTTTTCTTTCCCCCAAGCCCTCTTTTTTTTTTTTTTTTTTAGATAGGTAATTGGGGTTAAGTGACTTGCCTAGGGTCACACAGCTAGTAAGTGTTAAGTGTCTGAGGCCGGATTTGAACTCAGGTACTCCTGACTCCAGGGGCGGTGCTCCATCCACTGCACCACCTAGCTGCCTCTTCCCCAAGCCCTCTTAATTCCACTGCCCTCTCTCTGTTAATGATTTCTTGTCTGTCAACATAACTTGTTTTTTTTATATGTTTTTGCTGTTGTTGTTGTTATCTATCCCATTAGATTGTACGTCCCTTAAAGTTAGGTTCTTTCTTTTGCCTTTTAGACATCCAAAATTCCTAGTGCTTAGTACAGTGCCTGGAATGAGTAGTTGCTTAATAAATATTGATTGATTGTCACTTAACCTTCTCAGATTCATAATGGTGCCTAACTCACAACATTTCCAGAACTCTACTAGAAGCCTTTTGCTTTTGATAAAGCCTTTGGAGTATCCAATGAACTAATGCATATAATGCATTTTGCAAACTTAAAACAGAATTTAAATGGCTGCTATTTTCATTAGCTTGAATTTACCTTTCCTGTTTCTCAATACACTTTCTGCATCCTATATCCCTCTCAAAGCTGTTCTCTCTCACTTCTTCAGGGCACCAGTATCCTGTGCTCATTCTCTGTTTTTCTGCAGATCTGTTCTCCTGAAGTGACCAGCTGTTGAAAGGCTAGTCTGTTCTAGTCAACTTAGATGAGGACAGGAAGGATAATGCATTTTTGCCAAAGTCACATATGTAGCAAGTGATGAAGCTGGAATGTGAACCCAGGTCTTCTGATTTAGAATTCAGTTCTATTTTTACTATATGATATTGCATTCAGTGTTCACTCTCTTTATAAAAAATGGCTTTTCACCTAGAGATAGGATTTCAAGTATAGGAAAACATGTGTGTGTGTGTGTGTGTGTGTATGTGTATGTGTGTGCGTGTGAATATAAGGGCCAGAAGGATATTCTCTTGAGCTCACACCACAAAGATAGAGCTCCTCACAAGGGTAAATGAGCTAGAACATGTAGTATTTCTAAATCATAAGAAAGTTATTTCCTTTCTGTTGAACAAGAATTGTGAACATCTTCATAAAATCTTAAACACTAAGATTACAATTGCTGCCTTCATTCTTTTCTATTTTAAGGTATCTGTTAAAATGATTCGATTGTCAGTAATAAAATATTCTTAAAATGTCCCTACCATACCCTCGAATGATATGACAGCTTCCACTGTTCATACCAGCCTAAACAGTTATAATGTTGTCAGATTTCAAGAGTGGCATTTGCTCTTCCAATCCCCACATTCACTCCTGTAACAACATCATAACTGTCGGAAGGGTAGATTGGGGGGAGAAAGACACCACCGTTTTCTATCTGAATGCATTTCTTGGAGTGTCTGCGAGGGAGAGAGGGTTTGCACATGAATGAGGATGCTATGGAATATCACTTATTAACAAAAGAGCATCAGTAGTCCAGCTAGAGAGTTTGAGATGGGGAAGGGGAAAAAAACCCTTTCTAGATTTCAAAGCTGAGAAAGCACAAATGCACATGCAGTGGCGTGACAAATGTCCCAGGTCCCTGTCTCTAAGGATCCAAAATAACTTTCAAGTGCTAGTGGAGATAAGCAATTTATTGCCTGACCCTTCACAGGTAAAATGTCAGATATGATCATTCTGACTGTGTCGAAACCAGCCCTGGAGTTACATTTAAATAAAGTCTACTTTCCTTGGGAAAAAAAAAAGTCACCATCTGAACTACAATATTTAAAGCAGAAATTTTGTACTATCAAAGAACTAGAAACAAAATAGATTCCAGTCAGCTGGGTAATGACTAAAAAAGGTGGGAATGAATGTAATGAAATATTGCCAAGTTGTAAGAAGTGAAAAACGAATCCAAAAAAGCATGGAAAGATTTACTGGAAAAGATATTGAGACATGAAAACAATATGAACAGACAACCATAATGGAAATGAAAATAATAATATCTATCAAACAATCAAAACAATGTGGCAAAATTCCAAAGAGGAACGAGTTTTGTCCCAAAGGTAAACTATAATAGGAAACCCTTTCTACCCACTCGCCTCTACCACTCTTGTGCATAGATTATATTGCAAAGGAATGAAACATTGCATAGAACATTAGATTTTATTTTTTGGTGTGTTGATCAGTTTTACTGATTTTTTTCAGGTCTCTTTCTTTTTAAAAAAATCTTTATTATAAGGAATGGTTCTCTAGGAAGTGAAAGGAAGAAGGATACAAAGGGGGGAATCCTGGGTAGCTTAAAGACAAAAGAAATCACTGAAAAGCTACTAAGAATAAAATCTACTCCTCCCTAATAAGACTCAGTAACATGAGCTTCTCATGCCCTGATTTTCAACTGTTAGCTAAAATGTCTAGGTAATACAAATCAATTCATCAAACATTTATTATGCATCTACTATATGCAGGCACTTTTCAAGGCATTGGAGATAAAAGACAAAAATGAAATATTTCTTGCCCTCCAAGAGCTTGCATCAAAGAGCTTCTTCTTTCAACCCCGTGTCATTGTACTGACTGTCCTCTATGCATCAAATACATTCTTCATCTCTGTCTCTTAGATCTCTAGGTCAAAACTTAGATCAAGCACTTCCTATGTAAAACTTTAATTGATACTTCTTCTCCCCCAAGAAGCTAGTATTCAATGTTTTGTATGTCTTATAGATATTTTAGGTATAATCACGGGGTGGGGTGACAAACAGGTGTATTGAATCACTTTTATTTGTTTCTCACCCAACTACTGACTCACTTCTCAGATGGTTTTCCTACTATAAACATTCTTCAAGTATAGGATGTTGTATCAAAGGATTTGTAATTTACTCTATATTTTAGCTCTAAGCCCCCAGCTTAATGCAGGAAACCAGAAAAACACTTCAGAGTGATTTTTTTGTGAGGATGTTCCACCTTCAATTATGTTTTCCTAATTTCTTTCATAATAAATACATCCAGACTGGCAAAATCTGTGGTAAATGCTAATCATAAAGACATAATGAATATCTGAAAGAAAGAAATATATAATATCTTTTATAGATTTTCTCTATGACCACAGAGAAAGGATTTAGGATTTCATTAGAGAGCCCAAGAAGAGAAAGGAAATAAAAGACTATTACCTTGATTTCTGTAGTAAGGAATGGGGGAAATGTTTCATCAATGCAGTAACTTAACTAATATCCTCAAACTCATTTTTCCCTATTTGTCCAAACATCCTGTATTGTAGAAACCTGACTCTTTTGTGTTTTGTATGCCATCCTTTTTATTTCCCTTTGTCTCCATTTCCCCAGATCTATGTATCTATGAATCTTATGATTCTCATGAAACTCAGTGTCTCTAAGTCTCTTTTCTAGACTCATTTGTCAAGGGGTCCACAACTATTCTCTACAGTCTCAAAGGAGGTAACATTCATATATAAGTTGATGCAAAATATATATAAAATGAATGCAATTTAATATTTGGGGGAATGCACAAAGTTGAGGATTAGTAATTTCAAGTAGACATAATCTGCTTTTCAACATAGTTTCTACCATCTCACTTGATAAAGTTTAATATTATCTTGGCTTTCCTCTTTGTTTTGTAGGATGTAGAATAAAGACATAAGATATATAAATCATTTGATTCAACCTCATCGTTTGACAGTGGAGGAAACAAGGACCCCCAAAAGTGATTTGCCTAAAAATACACAAGTGGAAAGTGCCAGTCTCAGGATTATCTTGGACTCCAAATACATCTTTCTTTCTATTTAAAAAAAAAAGACAATCCTTGCAATTCTCAGTGTTTCACCTTCTCTCTCTCTCTCTTTCTCTCTGTCTCTCTCTGTCTCTATCTCTGTCTCTCTCTCCCTTCCTCCCTTCCTTCCTTCCTCTATCCAAGTTTTTTTTTTTGTGCAAAATGACTAATATGGAATTATTTTAAATGATTTCACATATATAACATATCAGATTGCTTACTATCTCAGGGAGGAAAAAGGGAAGAGAAGAAAGGATAGAATTTGGAATTCAAAACTTAATCCCCCCCCACAAATATTAAAGTTTGTTTTTACATGTAATTGGGGGAAAATAAAATATTATTCAAAAAAACCTTCTGATAATTAACATATGAACAAAATTTTATAACTTTTAAATGACTAAATTCATATCCTAGTGATTTAGCTCCAGCTTTCCTTATAACAATTCTCAATAAGAAAGTACTATATCAGAAGCCCTGAATATGTGCAATATAAGTAATGGTAACAAGGAAAGCAAAATTTGGGATTAATTCCTACTTCTTAGTATCATTGTTTTCCTTCAAGATCAGACTCAAGACCAACATTTTCTGTGAGACCTTCCTTTTGTGGTCCTCCCAGGTGCTCATGCCTCCAAAGCTACATTTTATCTGCTTTGCATGAATCTTGTATATATCTACATGTGTGAATATTGTTTATCACATTTAAATGCAAGCTCTATGTGGGCAGGGATTGTTTCACTTTTGGTTTTTGCATTCTAGAAGTTTAGAATATAGTAGGTACAAAAAATACTGTTTCATTCAGTCCCATGTAATTTTTTTCATATTTGAAAGAATCTATGTAGCCACTATGATGAAATAGTTTAATGCTAATATGCTGAGCATTTATTTTTAATAAGATCTTGAATTCTGTGATTTAGAAGGGAACTTAGACATTATCTGAGCCAATTTCTGGATAATAATAATAATAATAATAAATAATATAATAATATACATATTTATCCAATTCTTTATTTTTTGGGGGGGCAGGATAATGAGGGTTAAGTGACTTGCCCAGGGTCACACAGCTAGTAAATGTCAAGGGTCTGAGGTCGAATTTGAACTCAGGTACTCCTGACTCTAGGGCTGATGCTTTATCCACTGTGCCACCTAATTGCCCCCTAGTCAAATATTTATAGTTTAGAAAGCACTTCACAAGCAAAAGGTGGTGGTGGTGGTTGTTGTTGGTGGTGGTGGTGTTGTTAACATTTTATAGACTAAGAAATTGAGGCTGGAGAGGTGAAATGATTTGCCCTAGGGTACATAGTTAAACATGGTAAAGTACCAGGTCTTCTAACCAGGCCACATCCCTTTAATTTTTCTTAAATTCTTTTTCAATGGACCTATGATTTTATTTGTTCAAATATGTCTTCAAAAAAAGGCAATTCATGACCCATTTACACATTCTGATTCTGAAAAATTCCTTTTCATGGTCTTCTCTATACTCTTCATAGGAAATCTCTATACATTCTTCACTCAGGACACTCCATCTCCTGTCTCCATGTGTTTACCTTGCATGCCTCATACTTAGGATACATTTTCTCTTTTGTTCTAACTCATAGAATCCCCCTCTTTCATTAAGAAACAGCTCAAATGCAACCTTCTTCATGAAGCATTTACTTATCCCCTACCCTGCCAATCCTGGTGCCACCATTCCCTAATTACATTGTAATTAATGACTTTGAATTTATTGACATTTATTCTTTATATTAATTATGTCTATTTATCAATCATTTATTTATCTATTTTTGTTGTCTACCCTATTAAGACACCAGCTATTATACTACTATGAAGTCTGTATGCAAAAGAGAGCAAAGAAAAAGGAAAAGGACCTATATGCATACACATATTTATAGCAGCTCTTTTTGTGGTGTCAAGGAATTGAAAATTGAGGAGATACTCATCAATTGGTGAATGGCTGAACAAATTGTGATATATTGATTGTGATGGAATGCTATTATGCTATGATAAAGGATAAGTAGGCTGCTTTTAGAAAAAACCTGGGAAGACTTACATGAACTGATACAAAGTGAAATGAGGAGAACCGAGAAAACATTGTACATCATAACAGCAATATTGTATGATGATCAAATGTGAACGAATTAGCTATTCTCACCAATACAGTGATCCAAGACAATTGGGAAGGACTTACAATGAAAAATGCTATCCACTTTTAGAGAAAGAACTGATGGGCTATGAATGCAAATCAAAGCATACTTTTTTAACTTTTTTTATTATTTTGGGGTAATTTCTGGTCTTGATACAAGAATAATATGGTATTTCTTTGCAAGATTACACATATATAATCTATACATATTATTTGTCTTTTCAATGGGGGCAGAGGGGAGGGAGGGAGAAAATCTAGAATTCAAAATGTTAAGAAACAAATATTAAAAATTGTTTACACTCAAATGAAAAAGTAAGATAAAAATAAATTTTTTAAAAAAGAACATCAGTTGTTTGAAAGTATGGATTTACTGTAGTAACTGGAACATAGTAAACATGGTTGATGATTTATATCTATTTCATTTAATGTGTTAAGGGTTTTTGCTGTTTATTTTCATATTATTGAATGCTATTGAATGCCATATAACACTGAAGCCATTTATGTTAACTCTCACTCTTGTCAATATGGCTTTCCTTCTTTTTTTTTTTTTTTTTTTTTTTTTTTTTGGTGAGGCAATTGGGGTTAAGTGACTTGCCCAAGGTCACACAGCTGGTAAGTGTCAAGTCTTTGAGGCCGGATTTGAACTCAGGTCCTCCTGACTCCAGGGCCAGTGCTCTATCCACTGCACCATCTAGCTGCCCCTTTCCTTCTTTTTTGATTATGTATTTCCTGAATAATATCATTTATGAGATTACCTCTCTGTTATCCAGAATCATGAATCTTATAGTACTGTTGCTTTCTATACCTGAGAGACCATGTTTGGTTTAATGTATTCAGTTCTGGGAGCCAAATTGTAGGATGGACATTAGCGAATTAAGCTCCATTCATTGAAGCATGAATAGCAGAGTAAGGTGACTCAAAACTACTACATAACATAGATTGAAAGAATTAGGGTAACCAGGAGAAAAGAAGATTTAAGGTGGATATGAATGTTTTCTTTAAAAGTTTAAAGGAGGGGCAGCTAGGTGGCGCAGTGGATAGAGCATTGGCCCTGGAGTCAGGAGGACCTGAGTTCAAATGTGACCTCAGACACTTAACACTTACTAGCTGTGTGAACCTCGGCAAGTCACTTAACCCCAATTGACTCACCAAAAAAAAAAAAAAAAAACACGAAAGAATCACTACAATAATAAAAATCAAGCACCAACTGCATATTCCTAGGAAGATGTGACCTTGTAGCCAGGATTATATAGCAGAAGCTCACTATCTGACATAACTCTACCAATAACAAATCCAGAAACAATAAATCCGGACATCAAAAGAGCCTTGAGAATTGAACAAACCTGTAAGCAAATATAATATCATCATATATAAAACTACTGTCCTCAGTCAAGGGGACATAACATTGACCTAGAATGCTATAAAAATAACATTTTAATAGATGTCACTCCACTGACTACTCACGATCTTCAAACTCTGGGGAATAAAAAAGTTTTCACAGTATAGAGACCTAGCACAAGAAATTAAAAAAAAAAAAACGAAAACGAAAACATGACAACAAGATGGAATAGATGCCATTTTTGTCATTTTGTCAACTACTAGAGTTACCCAGAGATGCTTTCAGTGAGCCTGTGTCTCAGCACTTCACAGGTTTTCATAACCTAGCCCTCCCCTATCTTTGCAGTCTTACACCGTACTCTGTGACAAGGACTCCTCAATCTATATATACTCACCTCTAACCTCGCTCCATAAAGAAAAGCCTCCATCTCTCTGCTCCGGGCATTTTCTCGGCCTGATCCCCATTCCTAGAAGGTTCTTCCTCCACTACTCGGGCTATTGACCTCTGTGGCTTCCTTTAACTAAAGTAACTAAAATCTTATCTTTTACTAGATACCTTTTTCAACACCTTTCAACCAGTGCCTTCCTTCTGCTGATCCTTTCTCATCTATTCTGTATATATTTGGTTACTTGTTGTTTTTTTTTTTTATTAAAAATTTTTTTTGTTACTTGTTGTTTATCCCATTAGTGTTTTGGATCTTTGAGATCAGAGACTGTCTTCTGCCTCTTTTAATATCCCCAGTGCTTAGCACAATACTTGGCACATGGTAGGTACTTAATAAAAGGTAATTGATGTAAGTAATAAAAAAATACAGGTTCCCCCATCTATATAATAAGCTACAGAACAATAAAGATGAAAGAATAATAGTAGAGTAATAACTACCTCTAGGACTGTTTCTATTTGAATTCTATCAAAGCAAGATGAGAAGAAAAAGGTAGGTAATAATAATAGTTCGCATTTATGTAGTTCTTGAAAGTGTGCAAAGCAATTTCAATACCTGATCTCATTTTCTCTCGAAGACTTGTTAGAAATGAGCTCATCCTCCTGTTTCATTTTATTTGCTTATGGATTGGGTAGGAATATATGCTTATTCATTGTTTGACTAAATTTTGTTTAATGGGTGGCGATTGAATTTTTAAAAATTTTGTTGTTGTGTTATGCATTTATATCACTTCCATTTTGCCAACTACACACACCCATACTCCAGAATGAACTATCACTTGTAATAACAATTGAGCAGTGACACCATTATAGTGACTGAAATTGACAGTGTATATAATATTCTTTCCTACTAATCCTCCCTCTGTCTACTATGACAAGGGAGAGATATATATTATCCATATATAAAACTTACATTTTTATTAATTTATTTTTAGTGATCTTTTCATTTATATTTCTAAAATAATTTTATATCTTGTTCTTTTGGTTCTGGATCTCTCATTCTGTATCTGTTCATAGAAATCTTCCCACAGTTCACAGAATTCCTTATGTAGGAAGGCTCTCCCCAATATGTAGTATGGGGTTGTTATCGTGTGGCTCAAAGGGAGGCACAGTAGACATCTCTAACCTCTTCTTCCCCCATACTTCTCCAGGGAGACTTTAATTCCTTTCAGGAAGGGAAGCAAGAGGTTGGGACCAAAAGCTTAGCCACTTTGCTATTTTCAGAGACAATGGCTTCCAAGCTGCAATTATAACTTTCTGCTCCCTTAAGTATTATTAATGTAGGGGACATGGTTTGGGGTCTCAAACTAAATCACTGTCTCTTAATGGAGGAAAAAGAGTAACCAAACTTTATATGCAAGGCTTTAATCCTTTCCTACCAAATACCAGTTCTACAATGAACACATATAGCAGATAGAAAGCAAATAAACAAAGAAAAAAAACAAAACAAAAATAAAGGTATACACAGAAGAATACAAACCAGATAATACAGAGTGGAAGACCTCTCCTATAGAGAGTGAGGTTACTAAAACTAAATTGAGATAGTCACCAAAGAGGAGACTCTCCAATGTCTTTAGTGAAGCAAACCTAGGAAAGGGAAATAATGAAAATTGATAGCTCCTTTTATGTTGCCTTCTTCCCAGAATCTTATTCTCCTTCAGCAACACAGACTGGGGTTTGGCATCATCCATCTTCTCTCTAAAAAGAAAGAAGCCAAAGCTCCCAAAGTGCCTACAGAATACAAAGACTCCTTGAAGAGAAGACTGAAGAAAGTTTTAAGGGAGCCGAACTCTACTCCCTCCCATCCCTCACTCAGGTGTGGTAAATTGATCTCTACCAGTGAGGAGAAAGTCCTATACCAATGGGGGATATGGTATTCAGGTTACATTAAATTAATAATTTCTCACTGCATAATAATAATCCATTACATTCATATGCCACTGATTTTCCTGTAATTCCCCAATGGATGGATATCTTGTTTGTTTCCAGTTCTTTGCTACCAGAAAGAGAATTTCGATGAATATGTTGGCTTATATTGGACCTGTGTTTCTAACCTTGAGTTTCCAGAGACATTTGCCCATTAATTGTATCACTAGGTCAAAGAGCTTGGAAGGTTTAATTACTTCTCATTTAATTCAGAACCAGAACTCTTGGACCACTTGCCTGCTGTACCAATGGTGGATCCATGTGCTAATCTTCCAACAGCCCCTCTAACCCTGACTGTTCCAATTTTTTGTCATCTTTGCCAATTCACTTCCAATCCCTTTTCTTTGCTGATAAGGAAACAGACCTAGAAAGCCATATATATATATATATATATATATATATATATATATATATATATATATATATATACGAGGATAAATTTGAATGGCGGACCTTTGTCTCAAAATTAAATATTATTTCCATTATACCAAGCTGTCACACACACACACACACACACACACGTTAGGAAGAAATAAAAATAAACCATTTCCTGTGAGAGCAGGATATAACCCTAGCCTCCATGGGACCACATTTTCTTCCTATTCATGTTCTGTCTCCCTTCTGTGAGCTCTGTCCTCAAATCCCAGCATCTGGGAAGCCTCCCTCCCCATGAACAGTTGTCCTTGGATCCATTTCACGATTCAGATCGTTAGCACCTCATTCTTGGAATCCCTACCTTGTAAAATGCCTTATTCTCTCACAGTTAGAAGGGGGAAATGTAGCTGAAAAGAATTCTCCTTTCAGCCTATTCATCTGTTACATCTGAAACAGAGCAAAAGTGTAAGTGAGCTCAGCCTTTGATCCAAAACAATGAGCAGTGGTGGATTAAGTGTTTGCTGGGGAGGCTGACAGCTCTGGTAAAAAAAAAAAAAAACAGATTGGTTACATGGGAAAAGAAAATGCATCTAATTCATGGAAGGAAAGCAGGTGAAGGAAGTGTTTAGAAGGATGCTTTTCCCCTGTCCCTGTAAATCTGAAGCATAACCAGAATCAGCTGGAAACAGGTATGTAGAAATATACAGATGGCTCTTCTAGGCCCCAGGCCACCCTGGTAGAGGTGGGCAGCACAGCAGGCAAGGAGGAAGAGTCCACAGATAAGCTAGTATCATTGACGTACATCCTACAATGGTGGATATAGAAAGCGACTCACTAATCAGGGGTAGAGGGCCTTTGGACTGAGGTTTCTCCAATATGACAGACAAAGGAGATTTTGGAGGGAAAATCTAAGCATGCCTGAGCAAATTCCTGATTTAATTATGGCATGTGTATGTCAGTCTCCTCATATGTAAAATGCCATTTCTGGATTCACAAGATGCTGTGAAGATCAAATGGGAGAATGGATGTGAAACTGTGTGTAGATTTTTTTTGTCATAGCTATAATGGAACAGTATCACTGCTTTATTAATCCTCAGAAGCAAATATTCCCCACCCCCTCCCTTCAGCTACAAGACTCCCCATCTGGGGAACGGAAAGGGGTTGTCAGATTTGGTTTGGGTTCCGTGACCCTCTTTTCTTTTTAGTCCTAGGAAGGAAGAAAAATTAAAAAAAATTAAAAAGCATCAACCTGTATGTGTGTGTGTGTGTGTGTGTGTGTGTGTGTGTGTGTGTGATAGTCAGATGGAAATGAAAAGCTATAGGACAATGGGGGAGTCAAAAGAGGGTATGGGCATCCCTGCTCCATCCATAGCCTCTGGCTTGATGGATAGCCCATAGATTCCCCACATTATTCTATTTCTCTCCTCCTCTCAGTTCAGTATGGTTTGCTCCAGCACATTGTTGGACATCTGATTGCACAGAGACTTAAAATATGGTCATCAGATGCAGAAGGAGGTGGGGTGGAGATCAGAAAACAAAGACAAAAATAAAACAACGTAAAGCTAAATGCTGGACTGGAATTGGGCCCTGCCCTTGAAATTTAAAAGCCTGCTCTTCTCTGCCTGTTATTCCTCCTCCAAGGCAGTTGTGCAGCTCTTATCACCTGCTATTTTAATGAAACCTCCTGGTACCTGCACAGGGAGGGTATTTTTATTAGAGACATCTGGGCTGATTTTCATGTTGAAAGCATTTGGTGTAAAACATGAACACATTAAGTCCTAAGATCTCCATCCAAATGTTTCCTTTGAAAAGTGAAAATTATGAAGGAATACATGACAAGACAGAAGTGCAGAGATGCTGGCCTTCTTTTCTCCTGCTGTGGAATGGGGGAGAGTGGGGAGAGAGGAGGATGGAGGGTGGGGAGCAGGGTGGAGAACAGGGAGGGAGATTTTACAGCTTTCAGAATCAGTAGGATAATCCTGGAAATGGATGCCAGCATATGAGCAGGGTCTGTCTATACAGAAAGAGTATTTTAGATTTGGGATGGGCTTTAAGGAACACATAGTCCAGCTGCATTATTTTACAGATGAGGAAACTGAAGTGATGAGATTGGAAAGGACTTGCTGAAGATCATAAAAGTTGGAAAGGAAAATTCCAGGATTAGAGCCAAGCTCTTATTTGTTAGGATTTCCAATCTAGTGTCCTTTCCACAAACCCATTCTTAACACAGATGGACAGAAACACAGATGGATGAATAGCCAGATAAGCTGTGAAGAAATAAACAGGTAGATGGCTTAACAAGGAAAAAAACTAATAGGTAGATGGATTTTACACACACACACACACACACACACAAAGATGGGGGAGGAGGGCAGAGAAATATCTGAACTAGAAAACTGTTTTACTTTGTAAGTCCTAGATTTGCCCCGATTTTTACCACTTTGTTAGTTTTCCCAAGAAGACTATGAAAAGGCCCTAGGGGAAAAAAAAGAAAAGGCCTTAGCTTTCCCTGAAGTGTTGGGAAGGCTTTGGCCCTGTTGCCAGGCCAGAAGTGACTGTCAGGGTTCTGAGGAGAACTAAAGGTTTTCAGGTGCTTATGGGTACTGGGTTTGCACCAGAAGTTAAAAGAGTTATTGATAATGCTTACTTAGATAGTGTATTTAAGTTTGCAAAATGATTTCCTCACTAAAATCTGGTAAGATAAGGAATTCAAGTATTGTTTTCTCCATTTACTAATGAGATAATTGAGGTTCTCGGTGATTAAGTAACCTGCCCATGGTGAAACATATGATATGCTTTGGGCCCAGTGAACAATGAATACTCAAACTTGAAGCCCATGGTTATTTTCGATACATCACACTGTCTTTTCTCTATAGAAAACACCACCAACAAAACAACAACAATGATTCTTTGCTTGGTTTGCAAGGGTGGGTGGGAGAGAGTTGAGAAAGGGAGGACATAATGGGGCTTGAGGATGACCAGGGTAATTCAACATATTTCTTCCAAAAGGGTGGGCATATCATAGACTTGGAATAAGCATTAGGAAACCGAGACTCAGAGGGAAGTGACTTATACAAGGATACTAACAGCAGAACAAGGATTTGAACCTAGGTCTTCTGAGGCCAATACCAGGGTCATTCCAACTCTATAAAGTTACTACAGTAGGCTGGTGTTTTGTTTTTTAATGTCACTAAAGGATGATGGAGTCTGTGATTTTTCAAAATATTACGATTTATTTAAAAATGCCATAATATGTTTTTCTTTTAATTTGGAAGATGTGTTTGAGGGATTAAAGACCCTTCTAAACGCATATCCTAAGCTCAAACCTTTCATTCAATCATTCATTCAAAAATACTTTAAAATGTCTGCTATGTGCAGATCTCTACATTAGGCATTTTAAAGAATACAAAGATCAACCTGGAGGGGAACTCACTGCCCAATAGGGGTGCTTATATATGGACGGAAAATGTACAATACAAATTTGAGCATTAAGTGTATAAGAATCCAATATGCACTTGCTAAACACCATATACACACATATACACACATACACACACACACACACACACACACACACACACACACACACACACACATATGCAAAGTTCTATGAGCAAAAAGACAAAATGAAAGATAGACACTCAAGGAGCCGTCAAGAAGTTTATATTCAACAAGGAAGGATAAAGTACTATGACTTCAGATGAGTGAGAGCTGGCTTCTATCTGGAAATATTGAGTAAGACTTTAAAGAGGAAATACTATTTGTTCTTGGCCTAAAAGCATTAATAGAACTCACCTGGTATATATGGGTAATGGGGAAGATGTTTCAGGTGTTGTGGACCAGGCGGCTAGTGGAACTGTGGTGACTTGAGTTACCTCCCATATCTCTCCACCACCAATCTGAGTTCTTGTCAACCAAGTAACTGTTAACCAAACCAAAGGTGATTTGAGTGAACTCTGCTCCAGGTGGATTGACCCAAGACCCAGCTGTAGATCTTTTTGGATCAGATATATATCATCTCATATCATCTCTCTCTCTCTCTCTCTCTCTCCCTTTCCCCCTCCCTCTCCCCCTCCCTCTCCCCATCCCTCTCCCCCTCCCCCTCCCTCTCCCTCTCCCTCTCCCCCCTCCCTCTCCCTCTCCCTCTCCCTCTCCCTCTCCCTCTCCCTCTCCCCCTCCCCCTCCCTCTCTCCCTCCCCTTCTCCCCCTCTCCCCCTCTCCCCCTCTCCCCCTCCCCTTTCCCCCTCTCCCCCCCTCTCTCCCTCTCTTCCCCTCTTCCCCTCTCTCCCCCCTCTCCCCCCTCTCCCTCTCTCTCCCTCTCTCTCCCTCTCCCCCTCCCCCTCCCCCTCCCCCTCCCTCTCCCTCTCCCTCTCCCCCTCCCTCTCCCTCTCCCTCTCCCTCTCCCCCTCCCCCTCCCCCCCTCTCTCTCTCTCTTCCCCTCTCTCCCCCCTCTCCCCCCTCTCCCTCTCTCTCCCTCTCTCTCCCTCTCTCCCTCTCTTTCTCCCTCTCCCCCCTCTCCTTCTCCCCCCTCCCCCCTCTCTCTCCCCCTCTCCCTCTCTCTCTTCCTGTTTATCTCTGTCTCTCCCCCTCCCTCTCTTCCCCCCTCTCTGTCCTTCCCTCCCTCTCTCACTTGCTCTCTATATCCATATCTATAGATCTCTATCTATTTATCTATCTATCATCTCTCTCTCAAGAGAAAGTTAGGTTTAGGATTTTACATGGAGAGCTCTTAAGGCCCTAGGGAACTTCCTTTATGGAATGCTTTTACTAGGTTGGTGGTTGCTCTTACTTGGGGGTCATTGAATATACTCTTGTTAAAGAAAGCACATATTTAACTCTCAGGTTTCTAGCAGGCCCTTCATTCCAGATATAGAGCCATAGGCATAGGCAAAGGCACAGAGGTAGAAAAACAATTCTGTTTAAGGAATAACCCATTTTGTCTTGGATTTAGGGATAGGTAATGGAAGTAATGTTAGATGAAGGTTGACAGGTAGACTGAAACAAGATTTTAAAAGGTCTTGAATACTAGGCAAAAGAGAATGGATTTTAACTTTTAAATACTAGAGCCACTGAAGATTTTTGAATAGGGAGCTGATGTGATAATGGCTACTCATTAAAGACAAAAATATGGAATGATGTGCTGTAAAAAGTAATCCCTGCCCTGGCTTTGATGAGGTTGTTATAATTGTGACCTTCTGTGGGACCTCTTACCTAAACATCCCCTACCCCACCCCCATAGCCAAACAACAATTGCAATTGCCATCCCTCTCCTCAAATTACCTTGGGTGTTATTATTTGGGGACAAATTACATCCATTCCCTATATAATACAATTTTCTTGAGGACAATATTTTCTTCTTCTTCTTCTTCTTCTTCTTCTTCTTCTTCTTCTTCTTCTTCTTCTTCTTCCTCCTCCTCCTCCTCCTCCTCCTATACCAGCACCTATTACTACACTTTGGATATAACAGTTATCTAATAAACATTTGTCAAAATGTATTTTTGCCTGCACAGCTTTGGGAAAGTCACCTTTCCCGATTGGTTCTTGTTTTTTTTTTTTTTTGATCTGTCAGTTCAGAATTAGATCATCTTCCAAATTCTAATCCCATGATACTCTAACTCTATGAAGGATAACTCCTACCCACCCACCTTGATGCCCCAAACCCCAAGCCTCCTTGGAAGTGATCATAATCTAGTTGGGATGTTTGAAATTTATGTCACACAAACAGTACACCTTATTTCGTGGACTATCCCTTCATCAGAGTAGCATGGGGAAGAATATCTTTTAAGATCTCTACAAGCCTTCAGTGTATCTAATACCAAAATGTATGAGGATGGAAGAAATATTGCCTCCCAGAAAGAGACATTCTGCTACCTTATGTAGAAATTGTTCAGTTTCAGGTCCTATTAGGGCTTGGCTGAAAATGCAATGCTGTCCCAATTTTATCTCAAGAATTGAATTAATTAGCAAAAAAACATTTGCATGTATAATTTGTTTTTCTTCAGATGCACCAGGATAACAAGCTATTCTTTTATATCATTAGGCTGGAAACATATTATATTTTCATGCAAAGTAGAATCTGTTATTTTTAAAGTGTCGAATCCCATCGTCTTTAAAATATTTGAAAAACAAACGTGTGCCAGACACTTAATTCCCTGAACCTGGGGAAGCTCTAAAACATGTGGTCCCATCCTTATTATTTAGATCGAGAAGGGACCATAAAGAATATCTAGCACAACTTCCTTATTTTATAGGAGAGAAGAGTAAGGTTCTGAGAGGTGATGTCATTAGTCAGTTAGGTAACAATCATATATTAAGTGCTTACTATATGCCAGGCATTGTGCTAAAAACTAGAATGTATTTCACTTGCTTAAGGCTCTACAAAGAGTAAATGGCAGAGTTAGGAACCAGACCCAGGTATTTTGACCCCAAATCTAGAGCTCTTTCTGTTGCTGTTCCATGACATCTAATATTAATTCCCAAGGAAGACTGAGTCAGCTATGGTAGAATGTAACTCCTTGAGGACATTACTTGCTTCTTTTGGTTTTGCCTTTGTATCCATAGTGGCAATCACCATGCCTTGCAAGTAGTAGGAAATTTTTACATGCATACTGTATGCGATTGTTTTGATTGAGAAGATTGAAAAAATAATTCAATTCAATGAAAAATAATTATTAACCCCCTTTTGTATGCAATGCTTGGAACTTGGCACTAGAAATTTTTTTAAAAAAGATAAAAACAGTCCTTAACATCAATGAGTTTGGAATCTAATGGATATAGCAAGGGAGAACATTTGGCCAAATAATTATGGTATAAAAGAGAATGTGATGAGTACATAAGAGAGGAACATGACCTGTAATGTGAAAAATTGGAGAAGGAGGTCAGACTTGGAAGCTCCAAAAACAGTCTTGGCACAATGACTCTAAGCCATGCTCCATCATGATCACTCATGACCCCGGGCCTGTCAATGAGCTTTTCTAGACCTGGTTTTTTCATTTGTATCATCTCTGTGGTTCCTTGTTCTTCACATTCTTTGTACCTAAAGAATTCACCCCTTTACATAAAGATGCTGGGGGAAGGAGGGGCGGATGTTATGGCGGTTAAAATAAGCTTTCCCATGTCTACCTTGATGCTATCTCCTGAAATAGGTTTTCATAATGGATTTCCAGTCAACAGTCTTGAAGACCTTATGACCCAGGCTAATTTTTGAACATATAACCACATTGATTAGCCTCGTTGCCTATAAAGTTACTTTCCATAAAACAGCTTTTTTCTAACATTTTCCTTTTATTTTTTATTAGAGCTTATTATCACGAAAAGAAATTTGAAAGCATTTATTGACTTTGAAACGTTACAAATAAAAGAAGATCATCTAATCATCAAAGTCTATTCCCATGGCTTGAAGATTGTGGGGAAATTGACTTTTATACATCTGACTCATTGATGAGTATCCCCATAAAATAGGAAAACTTCCTCAGTTGAACAACAGAGCTATACCTTTGGCATAGTAGGAACAAAGACGTAGTGTCTGATTTTTGCCTAAGTTTTTTTCTTTGTTTCAAGATGTGGGAGATGGGGGGAGAAAGTAAGAAGACATAAAAAGAAATAAATTATAGAGAACACTGGGCTTGGAGTCAGGGAATTTGGGTTTTGTGATTCTACTCAAAGTCTCAGCCTTTTCATCTGCAAAATGGGTACAATATGTGATAGGATTGTAAATTTAAAGTTGGAAGGTACCTTAAAGGCTTTTGCAACCAACTCTCTTATTTTGTAAGTGAGGAAACTGAAGCCACAGAGTAGTTTGGTTTGTATCATACAACTGGAGTCTGAGGGAGAATTTAAAGTCACATTTAGCTGACTACAAATCTTGTATCCCATCCACTAAGCTAACTGGATGCTAACCAGTCTAACAAGGAATTTGGACATCATCTTAAGCTCTTTTACCTTTTCTGACATCCAATGAATTCATGGAATTTTTAATATTATATTGATCCTTTTAAAATATATTGTAATTTCCTGATGGTTTATTTCTCCATAGAACTTTCTCTAAAAAAGAAATAACCAAACAAAATAGACCAATACATTGGACCCATAGAATGACAACTGTTTCATTCTGCTTTTGTTGAGAGGTGGGAGGTTTTTTCAGTGTCAGTCCTCCTAAATCAGTTGATTCAGCATTGTCCTAATCAGTTCTCAAGTCTTTCATTGTTGCTTTCCTTTATATTTCTGTGATCAGCCTCTGAATCTTTTTTCCTTATTCTACTCATTTCACTTTCTATCAGTTTATGAATCCGCCTAAACTTCTCTGAATTCTAGTACATTAATGTTTTTATCTTTTTCTTTTATCTTTTTTTTTGTGGGGCAATGAGGGTTAAGTGACTTGCCCAGGGTCACACAGCTAGAACGTGTCAAGTGTCTGAGGCTGGATTCAAACTCTGATCCTCCTGCATACAGGGCCAGTTCTTTATCTCTGCAACACCTAGCTGTCCCCTACATTGATATTTCATTAGAACAATATAACATTTTTTTCAGTCTGAACCTATAGTTTATAAAAAAAAATTGATTACATCTTTCCACCAGACCTGATTTCTTCTTCTTGTTTATTACCTAACTCCAAAAATATCACCTGCATCCCATTTTTCTAGATGATTAAAAATGATGGATAAAAAGAAATCAGTTTGGGACAGCTAGGTGGCACAGTGGATAGAGCACTGGCCCCTGGATTCAGGAGGACCTGAGTTCAAATCCAACTTCAGACACTTAGTGATTACTTGCCGTGTGACCCTAGGCAAGTCACTTAACCCCAATTGCCTCACCAAAAAAAAGAAAAGAAAAGAAAAACAAAAAAAGAAAACAGTTCAAAGTTCTAGTCTTTCTTAACAATAAAAATTATTATACTAATTCAAAGTTCTCTAATGCTGTATAGTATACAAAACAACATTGTGAGGAGAAATTAAGGTACAGAAACCAATTCATTTTAAGAAAATATATTTTAAGAGTGCTGATATTGGCTTACCTCCTTCCAAATATATCAAAAGACCATGCACTGAATGCATTTTTATATCTATCTTCCCTCTCTATCCCTCTTTCCACTTCTCTTTACTCTACTTTCCTCCTACTCTACATTCCAGAAACCTATGCTATTCATTTCTCCTTTCTTACTCCTTCATCCAGGATTTACTCATATGTGTCCCTTGTGCCTATGATAAAGTCTCTCCACATCTCTACTTGTTGAAATAAACCTTCACACATCCCCTAAAACTTAGTTTCAGAAGACGCTGGTGCTGCAGCTGATTCGGGGGTTTGGGGGAAAATTCCCCTTGCAGAGTGTGTCTGGGGTCTGTGTTGACCACATTGGGTTTGGATTCTGCTTGCAGCCCAGTACAGCCCCCTTTAATCTGGAAAATAATCTCAGCATCTTTTTGGGGGTTTTGCCACTCCAGGGCTTGTTTTATTGCTGTTTTGGGGGTAATTGTTTAAGGAGCTCTGCACCTTTAATGTCTTTCCTCCGCCATCTTGGCTCTGCCCCCTTTGACACATATCCCCTAAAACTAAATGTGATTCCTTCTTCCTCAGATCCTTTAACTCCTTCTAAAAACAAAGCAAAAGAAATAAGCAAAAAAAATATATAATTCCCCTGTGCATTTGAGAGGCAGAAAGGCAGAGTTGCTAGGGGACCAATACTAGAGAATGGACAAACTCTGGGTTCAAGTTACACTTCTGATAATACTAGCTGAGTATTAGTGGATAATCACTTAACTTAAGTGTCACAAGCAGCAAAGGGTTAACAATTGATTGCTCAATCAATCAATAAGAATTTATTCAGCACTGATTATGTGCTATGCACTGCCTGAAGCTCTGACAAAACTGAAAGAGAACTTGTCCTCAAGGAGCTTATAATCTAAAAAAAAGATGCATATGTAAACATATGAGGAACATATGTAAACTAATTACACAGTAATTTTGGGAACAAGGGTCCTAGAAGGTGTGTGTGTGTGTGTGTGTGTGTGTGTGTGTGTGTGTGTGTGTGTGTGTGTGTGTAAGGGTGGTCAAGAAAGACTTCTTTGTTATTGCTCAGTTGTTTCAGTCCTGCCCATATCTTTGTGATTCCATGAGAGTATACTGGGCAAAGATATTGGAATGGTTTGCTGTTTTCTTCTCCAGATCATTTTACAGATGAGGATACTGAGGCAAACAGGGTTAAGTGACTTTCCCAGGGTCACACAGTTAGTACTTGCCCAAGGCCAGATTTGAATTATTGAAGAAGAGTCTTCTTGATTCCAAGGCCAGTGCTGTCTCCCCTGTTACACCTACCCACCCCAAGAAGCAGCAGTAACTAGGAGGAATGAATTCCAGACATGCCAGAATAAAGGTAGAGAGATGAAAAAAAGAGAATAATATGTGTAAGTATGGCTGGATTATAATATGACAACAACAACAACAAAAACAATAAGATTTATATAATACTAACCATGTGTCAGGCATATATGTAGAGTTTTTCAATTATCATCTCATTTGATCCTCACACCAAAACAAAAGGGAGGTGTTCTTATTAGTCCAATTTTACACATGAAAAAACTGAAGAAAAGAGGGGTTAAATGACCCATCCAGGGTCACAAAGAAGACTTGAAAGGTAGTACCTTTCATCTAATCCTTTAATGAGATTTAAATGACCATTTAAGTGGCAAATAACAAGCTTCTCTTTGATCCTTAGAGGTAGAAGCAAGTCATTTGAGTTTCTTGAGGAGGGAGCAACTTGGTCAGGCCTCCATTTTCATAAAATCACTTTGGTAACCCTGTAGAAGATGGTTAAGAGAGGAGGGGATTGAAAGACCAAAAGAGGACTATTGCAATATTCCAGTCAAGAGATGATGAGGGCATGGAGACTGTATACATGGGGAAAAAAAAGAGGACTTTGGGGAGAGACATTGGGGAAAGAGAATGACAAGACAAATGGTAACTGACTGAATATATGGCATGACTTCTAGCAAGAAGTCAAGAATGACACAAAGGTTGTGAACCTGGCTGACTGGAAAGATGGTGGCCCCCTTAATAGTAATAGATGAGTTCAGGAGGAGGTTGGATTTGAGGAGAAAGGTAGAGAGCTCAATTTTGGACATGTAATAGTGGGATTATGAGTTCCCTTTCTAAATGAAATCACAAATCCGAGCCCGAATAAAAGAAAATAAAATATACTTATCTCATTCTAACTTATATTATAGTTATTTGTTTATGTATCTTTTCCCCACTATTAGACTATAAACTGCTCCTGGGAAGAAAATGTTTATTATTTTTCATCTTTATATCTGAACATCAATGATAGTGTTTTGTGTATAGTTGAGTTTTGGTAACTTGGCTCCAGGGGCAGGTCTAGGTACAAAGGGAGGAAATTAAAACAGGTAGATTTAGGTTTGATGTGAGGAAAAAACATTTTAACAATTATCGCTCCCCCAAAATAGAAAAAACTTACTTGGGAAATAGTAGATTGCCCCTCATTGGAAGATTTCTAGCAAAGACTCTAGGACCAATTTGCAGAAGGTTTTCAAGAAATTCTTATTTGGGTATGGGTTGGACACTTGTCCTGGATACACACACACACACACACACACACATATACACACACACACACACATATTATTTACACATATATGTATCTAGGCATATATTTATGAATGTATATACACATATAGCTGACTGGTTGTTGTCCTTCTGAAAGAGGATTAAAATGACATCACTATGTTGAAGTCAGGGTAAAATGTTCCTGACTGCATCTGATCAGACTCAAACAAGCTGGGAAGGATCTATCACAGGTTGGGGAAAAATAGTCCATATGAGCATTGTGGGAAATAACTATTAATAATTAATATTTTGGGGCAGCTAGGTGGCACAGTGGATAGAGCACTGGCCCTGGAGTCAGGAGGAGCTGAGTTCAAATATGGCCTCAGACACTTAAAAATTACTAGCTGTGTGACCCTTGGCAAGTTACTTAACCCAAATTGCCTCACCAAATAATAATAATAATAATAATAATAATTAATATTTTTGGAAGGTTCAATGTTCCTCCCTCTTGCCCCTCCCCTACCTTTCTAAGTTCTACAGGTTTTTTCTGAAGGACTTTACTGTTGAGATTTAACCTGAAGGACTCTACTGATGAGATTTAGCATGTCCCAAACCACAACTAGGTGGAAACTATAAGCTAGAATCAGTTTGGGTGGGGTCTATATTCTTTCTCTGATTTTTTTAAAACCAATATTTGAGTGACCTAAATCATATATCCCCAGACTTCATTTTAATATAACACACCTCCAATCATCTTAACCAATTAGATCTGATTGCTATGTGATGAACCTCCTAAAGTTAGACGGGTATATAAATTGTGATTCCACTGCCATATTTTTCCCTTCATCAGACAGAGACATCTATTGACCATCCTTTTATTAATAACCTGTCAGTCAATTAATAAAATGACAACATTACCCAGAAACTATGTCCCTCATATTTTTAATCATCACATTTGGAGTGGAGATATTTAATTTTCATGTTTCATATTTCTTTTGAGCTACTGCAGTTCTGCTTCTCTTAAGAGAACACAGCATCTTCTTTGATATGGGCATGCCATGCTGGACAGTCCTTTGTCACCATCTCCCATGTCACACAATTGAATTCAAAATTATTCAGAGATACCCTGAAAGTGTCCTTGTATCACTTTTTCTGAGCACCACGTGAGTGTCTGTCTTGTGTGATTTCTCCATAAAATAGTCTTTTAGACAAATGTATGTTTGGTATTCAAACAACATGGCCAGCCCATCAGAGTTGTGGACTCTGTATGTATGCATGCATATGTATATGTGTGTGTGTGTGTATGTCTATCTCTCTCTCTCTCTCTCTCTCTCTCTCTCTCTCTCTATATATATATATATATATATATATATATATATATATATATATATATATATATGTATATCTGTAAGTCATCCTACTCACCCCAATCCTTTCTCTCCTCTTAACAACCATGTCTACCATGTCTCCTCCTTGGAATTCAAGTACCAACTCTATGTATTGTCTCCCAAATACTTACTCCTAATTTCCTTACAATATCAAGGGCTCACATTTACAAATTCCTCTTGGAAATTTCTACCCGGATGTCCTATTGTTAACTCAGGCTCAACATGTCTAAAAGCAAATTAATTATGCTGCCCCATACAATTCTGTATTATTTCTTTTATCTCTGTCAATAACATGATCAATCTTCCAAACCTTCAAGTATAGAACTAAGCAATTATAATTTTGGGGGGGAGTGGGGCAATGAGGGTTAAGTGACTTGCCCAGAGTCACACAGCTAGTAAATGTCAAGTGTCTGAGGCCAGATTTGAACTCAGGTCTTCCTGAATCCAGGGCCGGTGCTTTATACTAAGGCATTATTTTCTTAAAAGAGAAAAACAAAACAAAACATGTGTTTCTTTTACCAAGCTCTTAATTCTCTTTTCACAATTTTCTTGCATCACACTCATTTCTTTTCTCTTTTTTCCCCTCTACCACTCCTACCTCTTTATTTAATTCTGCCAGGAATTCATGATAGACTTGGGTACAGTTAATGTTGTTCTTTGGTGTTTTGTTTTTAGCTTCCCCCACATCTTCTTGTGCTGTATCTTGATCATCTCTGCCACCATAGTTGCTTTAAATGATTAAGTTCTTTTTTGTTGTTTGCTCATATTCTAGCCTAATTCTTGACTGTGAACATAATGTTAAAACTGAGGTCTGCTCACTTCTAAGTGGAGAGGCACTTTCCCAGGCTCAAGAGGTTTTTTATCCTTCAGTTTTTAGAGTTAGTTCTGGGGGTCTGCAAGTTTTGGGTTCTTTCAGGATGGTGTGATCAGTGTAGAGGTGTTGTCACTATTCTCCTGGTATGCACTGTAGTCTACCCAGGAAAGTCCCTTGCTTCTCTGCAACTGCAAGTCCTACTGTTCTTTCCTATCTTGGGACTGTGGACAGATCTATTACTTTTCTTGCAGCCAGAAGCACTAATGTTGTTCTTTGTCTTGAAACTGTAACCATGGATCGTGCTTCCTTGTGACAAACCAGAAACACTTCTTTCCACCCTGGAACCGTGACTCAGATCTATGTATGGACAATAAAGATACCAATCAGAACCAGCTTCATGCACAGCCAGCAAATGGCTCTTTGTAATCTCTTTCTGATCAGTTTCCTGCCCCCCTTACCATCTTTGGGCTGGGAGCTCCTGAAATTGCTGCTATATTCGCTACTATCATGACCAACTCCAACGTCCACTGATTATGCTACAACCACCACCTTCCATTCTGTGTCACAGACCTCTACTGTTGACTTTCTAGGTTGTCTTTGGCTGGAAAAAAACGTCTGGCTCTTCTCCTCCAAAATTTGTTTTGAGGAGTTATTTTTAAATTGTTCAGAGGACAAACTTGGTTGAGTTTGGCTGAGTTTCTGCTTATACTTAGCCATCTTGGCCCTACTTTCACTTGAATACTTTGCATATATGGATTGCATGAAGTTTGCTAAATAGATTATGAATAGGAGAGTCTTTCAGAAATTGCCTAAATGAAATTGATTTAAATTAGCTATTGAGTAGATAGGAACTTCCTGGTATGTAGGAAACACAAACTGTTATAAAAGCATGGAGTCACTTTTGTCAACCAGGGGCCTAGGAAAAGGCCAATTTTCACATGATAAATCCTGATGTTGGAGATGCCTCATCAGGTAATGCTTGACTGTTCAAATACAATGCAATTCAACAGATGTTTTTAGCATTTATTGAGTTTGCTAGATACTTTTCCTAATTGTTAATATTTCAAAAATAAAAATCACTCATCCTCTGCCCCAATGGAACTTATAAGCTACTGTGAAAATATAGCATGCACACAGAACTTAACAGTCAAAGAGAAATAACACTGAAAAGATCAAAGAAATCTTAACAGAGGCAATAGCACCTAAACTGAGACTAGAAGGAAAATAGGGATGCTGAGAGTCCAAGATGAGGATGGAAGGAGTACATTTTTCTAATGAGAGATTACTCTCTCACATGGATGTCTGTCCTTAGTGATTTGGATTTCCCCTTCTGTGATGCAGATAATAAAATAATTATGACTTTCCATGGTTTTCCACACAACAGGCTAGTGGCTTTACTCAATTTATTTAGACTTTCCTCGGATTGTCCACTTGTCATCTCTTGCCCTTTCTTTGGTGACTGGTGCAATTATTTATTTATCACAAATTTCCATGATGACTTATTTCATTTCTATTCTTCATTGAGATTATTAATGGGTTAATTGTAATAATTTACTCACCACCACCATATGTTTCTCTTTGCTCTCTGTTTAATTTTTCATCTTAAATTCTTTGGGCATAGTCATGCTTTAGTCTGTCATACAGCACCAGCACAAAATTCATCTTGAAAATGATAAACTTTGTTTCTAGCAGAAGTTTCAGTTCTCTAAAGGAGACTCACCCTCACAAATTCATGAAGGCATTGCAGGCTGTTGTCTAACTTCTGATTAATTTGGAGTCAACTCATTGTTCATTTTTAGTATCTGCTCAAGATATAAATGTTGATGGGAAAGTTCAAGAAGCTGTCCATCTAAATCTATGTTATATTCTTCATAATCCATTTAGTCTTTCCTGTGTGGATGATCAAATCAAACTCTTCTGAGTGGTGATGAATGTCTTCCTGGACGTTCTGCAATGCTCAAGGTCCTGATGCAAGCACGATGTCAACTGCAAATAGCAATGTGTGCAGGATTTTGCTATTTACAGAGAATACCTTATTTTTTTTTATTTTTTTTTTTTTAGGCAATGGGGGTTAAGTGACTTGCCCAGAGTCACACAGCTAGTAAGTGTCAAGTATCTGAGGCCGGATTTGAACTCAGGTACTCCTGAATCCAGGGCCGGTGCTTTAACCACTGCGCCATCTAGCTGCCCCAGAGAATACCTTTTTACTTTGTACTCTGGCCTAGATCTTCCATCATCACAATGGCAGTCACCTTCAAGAAGATTTTCTCTCCTTGATTTATGCCCCACTTGATGTTTATGGTCAGAAGGTCACTCAATAGGCTAGTTGTTACTAAATATTTCATTTTTTTTGATGAGGCAATTGGGATCAAGTGACTTGCCCAGGGTCACACAGCTAATATGTGTCAAGTGTCTGAGGCCGGTTTTGAACTCAGGTACTCCTGAGTCCAGGGCCGGTGCTTTATCCACTGTGCCACCTAGCTGCCCCTGATATATATTTCAAAGATCTTTGAATGATTTTGATTTAAAGATGGGAATCTCCTTGTCACCCCATTGAAAGAGAGCCTTTATGATGGAATTTCCTTGAGCAAATCATTTTTTTTACAATCAATAAAGAGCAAGCATAATTATATGTTATTTTCTCTGTTTCTTTTAGTTGATTATAAAATAGTCAAGATGTAGGATACTATAAGATATTATTTATGAAAGCTTACCTGTTCTCTCCTATTAAATATATTAAGGATGCCCTTGATTCAAAAGGAGATGAGACACACAAAGATTTTTAATATATGAGAAATGTGTCATACGGTTTTCATAGTTGGTGATATTCTTTTGAGGATTAGTAAAGTTTGAAATTTCCCCCATCCAATCCTATAAAAAACTTTGTGAATTAATCCCTCAAAGCTCTCACAATGCTTTCACTTCTAGCTTACTTCTCTATGTAAACTTGAACCAATGCAGCCATCTTTCCTGCCTTTGTTCTTTTTACTCCTTCCTATAGGCACTTTTCAGATAGTGACATTCAAGTCCCAGTGTTGTGTGGCTCTATTTAATTTGATGGGGAATCAATTAAAACAAAACAAAATAATTTTAATACAAACTTTTGTACATCTTTTCACTTCTTTTTTGGCCCTCCTTCTGTTCTCAAACTTAAACTTCCTCAGAATAATTTAGTTGGATCTCTTGCCAAGTGTTTTTACACTAATTTTATTCTCCTTGGCTTTTCTGTGACTTCTGAAGTGATGCTGCTTATAATCATCTAATATTTTTGCCTTCAATTTAAGAATTGACAAATAAATTTATACTCTAAGCCAATAGTGTCGAACTCAAATACAAAAGGGGGTGCATGTAAGGATTCCTATAGATCATATATTAACTTAGAAAACCACATAGTCACATTATCTATTATCTATTTATTTATTTTGTTTAAGATTTCCCTATTGCATTTTAATCTGGTTCTGGTCTCAGAAATATTTCCAGTATGTTTGACACCTTTGCTCTAAAACTATTTTTTCATTGGCTTCTATCTCATTTTATATGGCAAATAGATCAGGGGTTTACTACTGCAGATACTTTTTAGGGCTCTGTTAGTCTACTTGTAATTGTAAACAATTTATTTTTATTAAACTTCTGTGTCAAATTATTGTAATGTATTCTGATACTTCATTTTTTCATTACCCATTTTTCATTATTAATTACTTGCTTAATTAGTTCAGGATAGAGTTGTTTCAGTTGTGTGCCAAATCATTTTCTCAAGATATTTTTCTAGCATTTTATTAATTCTTATCTTTCCTCTAAAAAGTCAGGACTCATATGGATTTGCACACTGACAACTGATTCAAGGCTGATGTTCACATCAATAATGAGTCCTTTCTTGTCAAAATATAATCTCTTTTTTAAAATGTTACTTGATGCTTACCATTTTCAATTCCTACCAATTCTTTTGTCAAGGAAGTATTCATGATGTAAAAATGTGAGGTTTCTGTGAAGTCCATAAGACTTTGACCTTTCTCCTTCCTTCTTCTTGATCCATGTTTCCAATGTATATCTTCATCCTCTCTTATTCCTAGCTTTTCATTGAAATCATTAGTTATCAAAGGATATGTTGCTTTAACTTGAGAGTGCTGTTTAGTTCTCAGTAGCATTTCTCTACTATTTCACTCATGACAAACATTAATGCCTATACTACAGTTATTTTCATGGTGATGCTTTTTGAAAATCCTTATCCTAAGAACTGTAATATGAGATGGCCAAATGTCCCATGAAATAAAGTGCGTTTTTTTGTTTGTTTTCTTTACATCTGTAATAAAACTAATTGTGTCAAATTCTATCTTTGCCTCTTCAAGTAGCACCATCGAGCTGGAACTTTCCCCTTTGTTTATAGTTTTATTTATAGTTAGAATGTCAAGACTCAGATGATCATGCCTCATTGGATGTCTAGAGAATACCTTATCTAGTTATATGAAGGAGATGAAAGCAGGCTTCTGGAACACTTTCTTTCATTTTTTTTTCTCTTATTCAAGTTTAATTATGCAAAATGACTAATATGGTAATGGTTTACATAATCATACATGTATAACTCATATCTGATTGCGTGCCACCTCAGGGAGGGGGGAAGGGAGGGAGAGAAGGAGGGAAAAAATTTGAACCCCAAACTATAAATAAAAATGTTTATTGCTTTAAAAAAATTGATGGCATTGAGTTCTGGAAATAACTAGTTATCCAGTTTGGGTGGAATGTAGAACATGTAAATGTCATAGCAAGATGCATATAATCTGTTGAATACTGAACTGGAGATATAAATAAAAATAAGAAAGAAAGCAAGAAAGGAAGGAAGGAAGGAAGGGAGGGAGGAAAGAAGGAAGGAAGGAAGGAAGGAAGGAAGGAAGGAAGGAAGGAAGGAAGGAAGGAAGGAAGGAAGGAGAGAAGGAAGGAAGGAAAGAAGGAAGGAAGGAAAGAAGGAAAGAAGGAAGCAAGGAAGGAAGGAAGGAAGGAAGGAAGGAAGGAATTAAGGAAGGAAGGAAGGAAGGAAGGAAGGAAGGAAGGAAGAAGAAAAGAAAGAAAGAATGACTTTTTGCTCAAGGAAATTGCATTCTAAAGGAAGAAGACAACACAAGGGAGCTGAAAAGGGAGTAGAAGTATTTGTCATGGGGGAATAATGGAAAAGTCCTAGAAAAGTACAAAAAGCAGTATAGGTTGTGGGAAATGGGGAGAAGACTATGCTGAGCCACTTTCTCAAATAGCGGTCCTGGCCCTGCCTTCCAGCCATTGCATCCAATAATAGGGGTAGAAGGAACTGATGAGATATGATGAGATATGGCAGATTCAATCTTGCAGGATAATAAGATTTCCCAAAGCTCTAGGGAAAAAAAGACGTTCCATGGTAAGGAGCTCCCAGGTGCTGATGGAAGAACAAATATGAGAGGGAAACTAAGGCATGAGAGCAAAAGCCAGAACCATTAGGGAAATAATAGCATATACAAATAGAAAGATAAACTAAAACTAGATTGTAGAGAGAATTAAATGGCAACTGGAAACATCTGTATTTTTTTTTCTTAAAGGCCCCCAGCATTTTTGAAGCAAGAAATAATTTGGTTTTACCTCTACCTGGAGAAGAATATTTATTTATTTATTTATTTTTTTTTAGTGAGGCAATTGGGGTTAAGTGACTTGCCCAGGGTCACACAGCTAATAAGTGTTAAGTGTCTGAGGCCGGACCTGAACCCAGGCACTCTGGACTCTATCCACTGTGCCACCTAGCTGCCCCTGGAGAAGAATATTTTGATCACTGTGAGGAGGATGGATTGAAAAAAGGAGAGACAAGAAGTTGGAATAACTGTTATTGAAATAGTCTAGGCAGCAGTTGATGGAGACCTAAACTAAGATTTTGGCCATGCAAGAAGAGAAAAGAAGATGGATGTGAGCCATACTCTGAAGATAGAATTTATAACACTTGGCTAATTCTTGGATATGTATTAAGGGAGAGGGGGAAGTCAAAAAGAGAGTCTGAGGTTGGGACCCTATATGATTAGAAAAATGGTGGTGTCTTGAGAATAAATAAAGAAGTCTAGATGAGGTCATTTGGGAAGAAAGTAATGAGTTATATTCTACATGTGGAATTTGAATTGCCATTAGAACATCTAGGGAGAAGAATGAGAAGCTTGTAGTTGAGGATGTGGGACTAGGAAAGACATTAGGATTTTTTTCTCTTTAAAAAACATAGTACTTTATTTCCCCCGAATTACATATAAAAACAATTTTAGAAACGTTGAGTTCCAAATTCCCTCTCTTCCTCCTCCCCCACCGACATTATGAAGGCAAGGAGTTTGAAATAGGTAATACATGTGTAGTCAAGGCATAAGGATTTCTATCCTCTTCATTTTATTAGGTTGTAAAATCTTTGGATATAAAGGCTTGGCAATCATCCACAGCAAAATAACAGAGTTCATGGAAACATTTGAGCTCACCAACGGAAAGAAGGAATGGGAAGGGGTAGAACCTATAAGAAAGAAAGGGAAAGGGCAGCTAGGCGGCACAGTGGATAGAGCACGGGCCCTGGAGTCAGGAGTACCTAAGTTCAAATCTGGCCTCAGACATTTGACACTTACTAGCTGTGTGACCCTGGGCAAGTCCTTTAACCCCAATTGCCTAACTTAAAAAAAAAAGAAAGTAAAGAAAGGGAAATTATGGAAAGGAAAGACAATGAAAAAGGTAATGTAGGACAGCACAATGCAAGGCAAGGCAAGGCCAGGCCAGGCAAAAAGATTACAGACAGAGCAATAATACCCATGCCAAATAAAAGGATGCTGATGATAATTCAGGGAAGGAGACTAAAAGCTGCAGTCAAAAGATAAAGAGGAAATTCAGACAGAATTGTCATAGAACCCAAGGGAGGTATGTATTCAAGAAGACAGGTTGTAAACAGTATGAAAAGTTTCAGAAATGTCAATGAAAATGGACACTAAAACCAAAAAGGGGCAGCATTGGGTAGGTACTGGCTTTTAAATGCCCTGGTTAAAAAAAAAAATCTGTGACACTTACTAGCTGTGTGACCCTAGGCAAGTCACTTAACCCCCATTGACCTGCCTCCCCCCCAAAAAAAAAAATCAGGAGCAAGATTATCACCTTCCTTTTGAATTAATTAGGCCAGAGAATTGTAGAGAAAGGAATAATCCTTCCAACCACCCATACATGTTCTACACTATTGAATCTTCATGCAGTTATTTCCCATTGCAGCAGCTCTGCTACTGCTTCCTCACCATGACACCATCTACACCATTACACCATTACATACTTTAACACATCAGTTTGACTTTGCTATATTGAAACCTTCCCCACAGAAATCTTGAATCTCTGCTCTGAGGAGAGAGATAACGTCTGTTTCTCTGATTATGTTCTACCAACTCCAGGACTACGATTACAGAGACTGAAAATCATATTGTTCTCCTTGAAAACTTGGTTTACTCAGCCTGGAATTTGCTCTCACCTATCACTATACAACCCTGAGAAGGAACTTTTAGAAGCTATTTGTCTCTGTCCTCTGGCAAGTACAACATTTGATATTCTAAGAATTCAATTCAATTGTTTTAATCAATTAAGCATTTAATATATATGAAGACAACCTCAGTCTGAAGGAGAAAAAAGGACAAATAAGGCAGAACCCCTATTCTTAAAGTGCTTCTACCTATACATGTTCTCCTTGAAAATTCCTGAAAACTAACACAAACCCTGTAACTAAATTCCCTAAATGAAATGGTGTATTTATTTATCTCTTCTATAAATTATGCAGGAAAATTGCCAATTAGAAGATAGAATATGAAACCTTGAATTCAAAGGATTTCAGATTAGGAAATAAATATAATTGTCTATCTCAACCTTTACCTGAAACAAGAATCTCCTCTAGAGCCTTCTGCAATTCTCCCAAATGGTCATTCAGATTCTGCTGGAATACTTTGAATAATGGGAAACTCAATACCTCAAGAGAAAGGTTCCCTTTTCCATACTGTAACAACTGGAATGCTGCCACCTGCTGGAGAGTTACAGTAGGAAAGCTCCGCCATGAGGAGAAGGCATCTGAGGGCAGGCCATGTGGTCAAGTTCCTTGGCATCAGGAAGTAGCGTTTGCTCGTGGGTACTGTCTATCAAAGCTACCAGCCAATCAACTTGAAGAGCCTCCCATTGCTGGGAGGAGAACATGAAGTAGGAAGCAGACACTGGTAGAGGGGTTCTTCCTTTTTTGGGTTCGAGATATTGGCTTGGTGGCAGGACTTCAAGTGGGAGGTTAGGAAGGCTAGGATTTCCATGCTATAAGAAATCTGTTCTCAATCTTTCTCTCTCTTCACCAAATTCTTATTCTTTAATAAATGCTTAAAAGTCTAACTCTTGCTAAAGCTTATAATTTATTGGTGACCACTCATTTGATATTTTAGACAGACTAGCTAGAATTTTAGCCCCTTACAATACCATTGAGTGAATTGCACAGGTCATTATTAAAGGCAAGTAGGTAAGACAGTGATGGATCACAGGATCAAGAGTAATATCTCAGTTCCATCTTAGATATTTGCTAGCTAGATGACTTTTGGCCAGTCACTTAACCTTTCTTTGCCTCAGTTTTTTATATATAAGATGGAATAATAATAGCACCTACCAACAACAGATGTTGGGAGGATTAAATGAGATGTAAATAACGCGCTTAGTACAGTGCTCAGTAGAAGGTGCTATAGAAATGCTCAACATTGTTGATCTTGTTATTATTATTATAGTTATTATTCCTATTAAGCTCCAATTGTGTGTTTTGCTTACAGTGATTCAAAAATCTGTCTTCCAATAGCCTTCAATCTGAAACTAGTTCTGCCCTCTGGAATGGAATTGAACAAGTCTAATCCCTTTTCCACATAAAAGTCCTTGAAGACATTGATCATAACATCTCCTCTTCTTTTTCTCTCTAAGTCTTCTATTTTTCAGGATAAATATCTTAGATGCTTTAACCAATCCTCTTAGAGCATGGTTTGTAATCTTTTCACTGTCCTTATCATTTTTTCTTTAATACCCTCCAAATTTTCCATGTTATTCCCAAAACATGGTGTCTCAAAATGAATGCAGTCCTTCAGATGTAAGCTTACCAAGGCAGAGGATAGTGGAATTATTGTCTACTTCCATCTGGATACTATGTTTCTAGTTACACAGTCTGTTTTTAATAGCATGTTTAGTTGCCTTATCTCATCCTTGGCTTATAGTGAGTTCACTTACACTAAAACCTACAAGACTTTAACTTGCATTGGCTTGATCAGAAACAGGAACTGGATCTTTCTTGATGCTGGGAATAAAAACAGAAAAATAAAATTAGAGCTTATCCTATCTATTTATACATAAAGCATGTTTTCCACCCATTAAGTCCACTGGCCATTGCACAAATTCTTGTCCTAATTCATCCCCAGCAAATATTTCCTGGGCTAAACATTTTTCCTCATTTAATAGTGGTGGTTCTGATCAAGAACAAAGCCATTAACATAAATGCAGATAAATACAAGTGGAATAATGATATTCCCAATTGCTTCTGTGTCAACCAACTTGGTCCATCAATCTTGCCTGACTAGTTAAGAATGTACTGAGAGAATTTATAACCCAAGATGATTCCTTCTTAAAGCATTTGCACCTAACAGAGGAAGGGAGGGATTAATCATCCTGAGAGGCTGAGTAAACCAAATGAAAGCTGTTCATCTTCTCAGAACCAAATCTCAGGTATAATTTTATTCACTGTTACAATAACTTCTCTTTCTGGGGACACATTATCCCCAAATGGAACTTTCCTTTATGGACCTTTCTGAGTTTCTTCAGAAACATAGACCACATTCAAGAGTGTATGCAGAAAAGTTGGAATTAGAAGATGCGGTCCATCTATATAGTCTGGTTGCTAATGGCAGGAAGTTTTCCCACTGGAAATAAAGTCAAAAGACTTGGACTTTGGTTCTGGTTCTAATATTTCCTCTGGGCCTAGTTCCTACATCTGGAGAATGAGTATAAATCTCATAGGCATGTTTTAATGAAAATATGTTGTATACTATGAAACATTGTAGAAATATTTTTGGTTGTTGTTATTCAGTTATTTCAGTTGTGTCCAATACTTGGTGACTCCATTTGGGGTTTTATTGGCAAGTATACTGGAGTGGTTTGCCATTTCCTTTCCCAGCTCATTTTACAGATGAAGAAAGGAAGGCAAACAGGGTCCCACAGCTAGTAATTGTCTGACATTGGATTTGAACTCAAGAAGATGAATCTTCCTGACTCCATACTCTATGCACTGACCCACCTAGCCTCCCACAGAAATGGCAAATAGAAATATGGGGCATTATTATTCTACCTCTTTCAGAGAATACTAACAGACATTCAAGA
Source organism: Dromiciops gliroides (assembly GCF_019393635.1). Lineage (NCBI taxonomy): Eukaryota > Metazoa > Chordata > Mammalia > Microbiotheria > Microbiotheriidae > Dromiciops > Dromiciops gliroides. The sequence continues at coordinate 633,960,914 of NC_057862.1, read as the reverse complement.
AAGCTCACAATACCACTGAGGCAGAGAGGCAGAGTAGAAACAACACATTTTTAATTGGGAATCAAGAAACTTGAAAACTAGGTATTATCGCTCTGCTATTAACTCTGGCTGAACAGGCAAAAATCATTTACAGCACTTTTTCTATGACTTAAATTTACCCTCTGTGAAATGAAGGGGCAGGAACAAATTACTAAGGCTTCCAATAGATGTGATGTTCTGGATTTCATTACTTAGCCTGAATTCATTCATTCATTTGTTCATTAATCAATCAATTAATTAATTAACTAATTAATTAATTATTTTTAAATTTATGATCTATTACAAAAACCCTAGGGAAGAAGAAGTTAGCATTGTCCCTCAGAGTGCTATCTGTTGATATCAGATTATAAAGAGACATGTATAAGAGGTAGAAACAGGCAACAAATAAAAAAGAGAGTTGGAAGAGGGTAACTAGCTGGAAGAGTGGATAGAGAGCCAGATCTGGAGTCAGGAAGACTCACCTCCCTGAGTTCAAATATGATCTCAGAAAGTCACTTAACCGGATTTGCCTCAGTTTTCTCATGTACAAAATCAGTTAGAGAAGGAAATGGCACACTACCTCATTATCTTTGCTAAGAAAACCCCAAATAGGATTACAAAGGGCGAGACAGCACTGAAATGACTGAATGAGTACAGCAATTGGAAAAAAAAAAGTAGTGTGTATAGAACAAGACACAAAATAACTTGTCTTTAGGAACAGTGAGAAATCATGGTAAGGGCAGGGAATAGAACCAGTCCAAATGGCATACAATAAAGAATTACCTTTACCACATGACATGATTTCTTTTATGAATTGGTATTTCTAACATCAGAGCAACACTCCCACCAAAACAAATAAATATGAAATAAATTAAAACAAATAAGAAAATAAATAAATACACAAAAGAGGAAGAGAAGATGGAAGAAGTAGCAGAAATACAATTACAGAAAAGGAGTAGAGGAAGATGAGACAGAAAAGATTGGGGTAGGGTATAGTAGAGGGACAAATATGAAGCACATCAAGCTTATCTGAATTGAAAGAGGAAAGACTCAAAGGGGAGACTGGTGAATGAATGAATGAATGAATGAATGAATGAAATGAAATGAATAAATGGGTAAATAAATGAACGAACAGTGTCTGGAAGTTTATACAAAAAAGAATAAAACAGTCTCCCTCAGCGTAGAGAATATAGAACATGGACATAATTAATGATAATTAAAAATAGAGCTTAATAAAAAATGTACCAATATTCTGCAGAGATAGATTATGATAGATGACATTGAGACTGCTTACAATATGGTGACTAGGATGTTGAGGGAAAGTAATTGAAACCACATGTGGGGGCAGCTAGGTGGCACAGTAGATAAAGTACTGGCCCTGGATTTAGGAGGACCTGAGTTTAAATCTGGCCTCAGACACTTGACACTTACTAGTTGTGTGACCCTGGGCAAGTCACTTAACCCATAAATGCCCCACAAAATAAATAAATAAAAATTAAATTAAAAAAATTAAAAATTGTTGTAAAACTACCATTGTGAATCTTGGAGATCATGGATAATGAGAAAAGTTCCAAAGCACAAAAAATTAGAAAATTCTGTTGTGATTTTTTTTAGAAAAAAAAAAAAGTTAAAACTGGAAGTTACAAATGAATGATACAGAAATTTATTCCTGGTTGGGGATATGGAAATCTCTACAAAAGATGGTTTGAAACTACTTAGAAAGATAAACTGTTCATTGATGGGGACTAAAATGTGCTCATTAGGAACTTTACTCTGCTAAACTGGCTCCCCCTCTTTTTTTTTTTTTTAACAAAGTAACTAAACTGATTTATCTGCCCATAGAACAGTCCAAATGGATAAGTAGAACAATACAAGGCTTACCCTATTCCACTGGTACTTTTAATGTAATAAAATAACAAGAGAATAACCTCTAAAACAATGAACAGATCCTCTATAGAGGATTTTTTTGGGAAATATGGGAAATAAATCCTCACAACAACAAAGTATGCTTGAACTAAGGTTTTTCATCAATGAATGGGCTGTCCAAATAAGTGGAATCATGGAACTACCAAAGGGGACTGTGGGAAATTTAGAGGTAGAGGGTTATGATTTCAGGAAATAATTATATATATATGTGTGTGTGTGTGTGTGTGTGTGTGTGTATTTGTAATGTTCCATATACATGTATATTTGTAATATATACAAATATATTCTCAATATATTAATAAAAATGATGGAAACAAGCAGGCTCCATGATAGTACTAGAAAGATGGATAATATAGATTGGTGAGTTTATAAATTGGTAAACAACTATACTCAAAGAGTATTTGTTTATTAATAGACTAGGGGCAACCTAGAGTAAGGGTATGTCTTCAACTATATCCTCTCAGTTTTGAAATCTGTGGTTCAAATAAAGACATAGATGGTTTGTTTCTCATATAGACAGATGACTAAACTAAAAAGGATGACTAATGCCTCAGATAACATGGTAGAGATAACAAAGAAACTTGGATGGCACAATGAAAACCACCACAGATAAGCAACAATAGAAGAAAATGAAAAGATTAGATCTGAAAAAGGAAATTTAAGGAGGACATGATCATGATTATGAACATGTGATGTGTTACGGGTGGCAACAGAGACAGGAACTCAGACCAATCAATGAACACACAAGGGACAGATTTACTGTAGGTATACTTCAGTTCAGTCTAAATCAACTTCAAATCTGTTTAAATGGACTTATGTAGTTCAATATAAGGAAGAATTATCTTACAGTTGGAATTGGCTGAAAGTGGAGAAGGCTGTTTTAGGAGATAATGAGCTTTTGGAAGTGGAGGTGTTATTAATTTAGTGGAAAAAAAAGAAGTGGACTGGGAGTGAAGAGCCCACCAAAGACCTCTCAACCTGATCCTGTATTAAATCTATAGAGAGGGATATGCGGGAGCCAGGCAGGTCTTACCAGCTTAAAAGAGCTATGATTCAACTTCTAGTGTGAGCATCCAGACCATGTTAACTGCCAAACTCTACAGATCCAAGCTTGATTTATATTTTTTTTAAATTTTCTAGACTTGACAAAGTGATCAAGAAAATGTTAACAACATTGATTAAGCTTAAAAGTGTAGGGGCAGCTAGATGGCGCAGTGGATAGAGCACCGGCCCTGGAGTCAGGAGTACCTGAGTTCAAATCCGGCCTCAGACACTTAACACTTACTAGCTGTGTGACCCTGGGCAAGTCACTTAACCCCAATTGCCCCGCAAAAAAAAAAAAAAATTAAAAAAAAAAGTGTATTGTGTTTTTTTGAAAGCTAGTGGTTAAAGATTTATTGGCAAACCAGGCAAAATTGTCTTGAATTTTCTGTTCCATCTGTGTGTCAAAGATAGTGTTTCTTGTCCTTGTGCAACGGGTACCTTGAGGATAATATACATTGCTAGGAAACTTGATAAGACTCAGGGAGAAAGCTGGGGGCTGAAGCAGCTCCCAATGACAAACCCAGAAGTCCCTTCCAGCTCTCAATCTATGATCTCCTGAATCAGAACAGTGAGGTTTCCCACAATACAGCTGAAGCTTCTACTCATTCAAATCAAATCAAATCAAATCATCATAGATTTAAGACTGCCCTAGAGAGATAGCTAGCTGGTGCACTGGATAGAGCACTGGATCTGCAGTCAGGAAGACCAGAATTCATATCCCTCCTCATTTACTTAGTAGCAGTGCGACCCTGGGCAATTCACTTAACCGTTTGCCTCAGTTTCCTCATCTATAAAATAAGCTAGAGAAAGAAATGACAAACCACTCCAGTATTTTTGTCAAGAAAATCCCAAATTGGGTCACAAACAATTGAACACAAATGAAAATGACTAAACAGCAACCACCATAAAGAATTGAATTCTACTATTCAGATGAGTTTGACATCAGTTAATTCTGGGCAAAATTGTACAGTGGAATTTAATGTTGGATGACTTGTGTTGAGTCATAGTTTTGATACTACTTAATTACACGATCTTAAGCAAGTAATTTTTGTATTGGACTCAATTTACTTATTTAGAAGTTAAGATAATTAGACAAGAAAATCTCTAATTCCAATGATTTTCTTGTGTTACCTCTAAATCTTCTGAAACAAATTATCTTTACTCCCTAAACAATATACACTGATGAGAGTCCAGTCTCCTTTCTTATTGATACTTCTGTGCTTCTGATGGAAAAATGAGTTAGTCCATGAGGCTTTAGGTGGCACAGTGGGTAGAGTCTTGTACTTTGAAGTTGGGAAGAAATGAGTTCAAATATTTCCTTAGAGTCAGACAAGCTGTGAGACCAAAGGCAAGTCATTAGACTTCTCAAAGCCACAGTTTTTTCATCTGTCAACTGGAAAGAATTCTAGAAATTATATCATAAGGTTGTTGTGAGGATCAAACAAGGTATTTGGAACAGATCTTAGCAGAGTATCTGAAACACATTAAGCATTATATTAATATCAGTTGTTGTCGTCATCATTGTTGTCATCATCTTTGTCATCGTCGTCGTCATCATCATTGTGCTGCTAGAAAATGGTCGTTAGGACTCCTAAGACCATAAATTCAGAACCAACAAGGACCTAAGAAAGCACCTGTTCTAATCTCCCTTTTCTACGGAAGAGGAAACTGATCCAGCCATATTGTAATACAATGAAAAGAGCTCTGGAGTGAGGTCTCAGTTCAGAAACCCTTGGGTCAAATTAACCCTCTGAAGATTTTCAATACCAGGTGAATGTCGAGCAAGTCACTTGAACTACTGTTGTCCTCCTACTTTTCTTTTTCTTTTTTTATCTGTAAAAGGAATGGGGAGGGGGGGCAGCTAGGTGGTGCAGTGGATAAAGCACTGGCCCTGGAGTCAGGAGGACCTGAGTTCAGGCCCGGCCTCAGGCACTTGACACTTACTAGCTGTGTAACCCTGGACAAGTCACTTAACCCCAATTGCCTCATCAAAAAAAAAAAAAAAAAAGGAATGGGTTAGAGTAGATGTCTTTTAAGGTCCTTTCCAACTCTAAAATTAGTGATACCGTGGGGCCCAAAAGTCTGTCCAGCTAAAAATTAAATTCTTGTCTTTTGATCCCAAGTCCAGTTGCCTTCCCACTAATCTAACCATTTTTTTTATTAATATAATCATTTAGGGGTTGACATTATGTTATTATCATTGTTATTGTAAAATCACCTCTTAATTTACCAGTGCTGGCATGTATTCATGCACACATGCATGTATACATGTGTATATGTATGTATACATATACATATTTATAAATGCATATATAATGATTGTCTATTGTTAAATAAGACAATAAGTTACAGATGAACTATGGATCAATATTGGTGGATAAAGCTTATTTACAAGGATTTCTATACTTGAAAATAATCACAGATGCTTACCTTACCCCTAAGGTTGGATCGCATCACCATCAAAGCAAACTTTTAAGTAACCCATGCCCTGCCTTTTCTTTAGTCTCAACTTCAGTTCGGATTTGATTAGTACTTTCACTTTTAACTATTTATTTTCTCAACATAGCATGCAACAAGAACACAAATCAATACAGATAATACTATCAGCTACCAGGCCCAGGGAATCATCAAGCCAGCACACAACACAAAATGGAAAACCAATGAGTTTTTAATTTATGATGTCTCTAATACATTTATATTCCTAATAAAGCCAATTACTGTTGAATCCACTATTTCTCAATTTTCCACCTCAGCTCAGACAAAACAAATCTAGAGCTATTCAAAACAAATAAATAAATAAATAAAATAAACTCCAGTAATTGCAACCACTGCAGCTGTCAAGGAAATTGTCTAATAATTATCTGTTCAACGCAACTACCCTAACAGGAGTTTGAGGATATATTGGAAATATGCATCTGCTCTATATAAGATGTTATATAAAAAAAAAATGGAAGAAAGGTATTTTTACCCCGGATTAAATCAATTTTTTGTTGTATTTGAGGCACCTTAAAAAAAATCCCAGTCATGACCGAAGACCCCGTGGTATAAAGGAGACAGCCTCAGAGTGGAAATAAAGAGATTTGGGATTCTTGTCTTTATTCTGCCAATCACATGCTGTGTGACCAATTTTCTTCTCTGAAGTTCAGTGTCTAGACCTTTAACATGAAGAAATTGGACTAGATGATTTCTAAAGGTCTCTTTCTAGCTCTGAGAGTCTATATTCTAAAGTTGCTTCTAGCACTGGTGTTCTGTTCAAACATTTAATGTCTCAGGCTTCTTTCCAACTCTGACATTCTATGTTCTAATATTCCTCCCATCTTTATAAGCCTGTATTTGAAGGACCCTTCTAATTCTGTCATTCTGTTCTTTGAAAAAATAGTTTAAAATTTATTTTATTTTTCCATTAAGTAAGATTTACTTTTATCCCTACTATCTCTATTTAAAAAAAAAAATCCCACTATTAAAACAAAAACAAAACCGTCCTAATGAATATTCAGATGGACATTCTATTCTAAGGTCCCTACCAAATTTTACCTTAGAGTACCCTTCCAGCTCATTGTACCTTCAAAGATCCTTCTTTTTTTTTTTATTTTTTTATTTTAGTGAGGAAATTGGGGTTAAGTGACTTGCCCAGGGTCACACAGCTAGTAAGTGTTAAGTGTCTGAGGCCGGATTTGAACTCAGGTACTCCTGAATCCAGGGATGGCACTTTATCCACTGCGCCACCTAGCTGCCCGTCAAAGATCCTTCTTACCCTCAGTAATCTACAGTGATTATCTGAGGGCTCTGACTAAGCTCCAGCATATTGAAGCAACTGACTCTCTTGAATTTATATTGCCCAGAAGTTTGCATCACTAGATGTTTTATTTTACTTTATTTTATTTCTTAGCCATAGCCTAGTCCTTCTGTGCAGACTTCTCAGGGTATAGCACTTCATTCTAATTTCTTACTTATCTTTTATTGTTTCTATTATGTTTGGCTGATTCAAATCTTGAATTGTGTTTGCATAACATGTCTACTACATGTCTTAGTACTGTATAAATCATTATTATTTAAAGCCAGGAAGTAATAATAATAATAATAATAATAATAATAATAATAATAATAACAATAACAATAACAATAATCACTTATAAGCAATGCTGGAATAAAATCTTCCATTACAAAATTCTATTGGCTTTGGTAGCCCTGGACCAGATTTTTTTGTTTTTTGTTTTTTTTTTTGTTTTTTTGTTTTTTAGTGAGGCAATTGGGGTTAAATGACTTGCCCAGGGTCACACAGCTAGTAAGTGTCAAGTGTCTGAGGCTGGATTTGAACTCAGGTACTCCTGACTCCAGGGCCAGTGCTTTATCCACTGAGCCATCTAGCTGCCCCTGGACCACTAGTTTTAAAATGATACAAACACAGTCTGCTTCTAATGATAGCCATCCTTCAGATAATGTGTTTAATTTGTCCTGTCCCATCCATTTGCTCCACTGAAAATTTCCAAAAAAACACCAAAATAGGTATGCCTTTGAAATTTTAATCTGATTCCTGGGTCAATAAAATTCCTTAATTCATCTCCTGGTAGCCCACCTTTAGGAAATTAGCCTCTCAACACATAGCTGGCCTGAAATGTGGATGACAGATACAAAGCCTGTCACCCAAACCCATACTTAAAACCTTTGCAACTTGTTAAAATTTCTTAGAATTTGGATCTCACAATGTGGAAACCATGTTCAGAGCCAACAGTCCCCAGCACATGACAATGAGGGGTTGTAGGATGGACATTTGTGACTATGGTATTTAGAGTCAGGTAGATTAGTAACAGAATAGCATTGATTATTTTCCAGCCCTCACCTAGTAAGAAACCTCTTGGCTGATATCAAAGAAGCGGGTTTATTGGAGAATCTTTGTCTTTGAATTGATTTCTTGGTTTGCCCTCAGTTTATTGCTCTAAGGGCTGGTCTATCTTCTCAACCAGGAAAGATCTAGGTTCACAAGTGCTCTAATTCTATCCCAAATTAAGATTCTTGAGGAATAATTCTACTTTTACTTCTAGTCTAAAGGATCCTCCCCAGAAGTGAAGAGGACATTGAAAAGATCCTCTGTTGTACAAACCGGAATCAAGTATAGAAAAGTTGTATTCCTAAACAGAAGAGAGAATATGATGCAATAAAGAATGATAGGAGTAACTATGCTCAATTAAGAAGCAAGTACCAAAGGGACACACACCTTATGGAGGACATTGCAGTGGGGCTTTTTCATCTTCACCTCTTTGACATGCCATCTCCCATGAGTTCAACATCATTGATGACAAATTGGCTCTTTTTACCACAGCTTGTTTCTCTCCCCAGAGATAAGGCTTCCCCTTTTAGCTCATTGGCCATTGGATCCTTTGATTCCAAAACTGGTCCAGTAACCAATAAACCTAATTTCTCCAGCATCATACATCTATGCTCAGGACATCTATATATGCCTTTATTCTTTGTGATTATTAGGTAGGAAAGACCTGAGTGCGGGATTTGAGTTTGTAGTATATCAATTGTAGATCCACAGTCAATTTTTTTTTTAATTTTTTTGGTGGGGCAATAGGGGTTAAGTGACTTGCCCAGGGTCACACAGCTAGTATAAGTGTCAAGTGTCTGAGGTCGGATTTGAACTCAGGTACTCCTGAGTCCAGGGCAAGTGCTTTATCCACTGCACCACCTACCTACCCCCAATCCACAGTCAATTTAAAGCATTCTTATGGCAAAGAGAAAGCAGTAAGAGACTGGACCTGTTCTGAAGCATGTGCTGGGAGTGGGAAGGAGGACCCTTCCATCATGTATGCCTAAGAATGTGTGATATTTTAATAAGGAACACCATGCCATAGTGGCAAGTCCAATGGATATGAAATCTGAAGCCTTCATTTGAGTCCTTTTCTTGAGTGTTTAACACTGGAAAGTTACCCAAAATTTATCAAAAGCCTCAGTTTCTTTATCTGTAAATGATAGAGTCCTTGTTTTTACATTGGCCACCTGGCTAATAGGACTGTGATGAGATTCTAGAAGTAAAGCTTGATGAAAATGAGAACTTTTATTATTATTATTGGCTCATTGGACCAAAGAAAGACAGGAAATAAAAGAAAGCTTATGATTTCTGAGAGGAAGCATTGTCTAGTGGACAGAGATCTGGCCTCAGAATTAGGAAGTTCTAGTTCTGTCTCTGACATATTGGCTGTATCTTATTTAGTCATTTTCGGTCATGTCAGACCCCATTTGGGCTTTTTGTAGCAAAGAGACTGAAAAAGGTTGGTTATTTCCTTCTCTGGTTCATTTTACATATGATGAAACTGAGGCAAACAGAGTGAAGTGACTTCCTTAGGGTCATACAACTAATAAGTGCCTGAGGATGAATTTGAACTCAAACCTTCCTGACTCTAGGCCTGGTGCTATATCCACTTGTTGGCTGTATGATACTGGACAAATCACTTAATATCTCAATTACTCAGGCATATCCCTATTACTATAAGATGCAGAATAATTCCCCATTTGATTTGATCAAGGGGATTTCCTCACCAGGAATTCTCTACTATAATCAAATGATGACAGTGCTAACAAGCATCTACTAATTCCTAGGCATTGTGCTTTGTGCTTGGGATAAAAAGAAAGGTTTATTTTTTTAAAGTCACTTGTTGGGGAAGCTAGGTGACACAGTGGATAAAGCACCAGCCCTGGACTCAGGAGGACCTGAGTTTAAAGGCAGCCTTAGGCACTTGACATTTACTATCTGTGTGACCCTGGGCAAGTCACTTAACCCACACTGCCTCTCAAAAAAAAGTCACTTGCTTCAACAAGTTTAAAGTCTAACAGAGAAGAAAGCACACAAAAAACCACCTATAAAAAGTTATTTATAGTATGTATTTATCAGAGGTAATACACAGATAGAAAGATAAAAAATAAGGGAGATCAGGAGAGACATTTTACAGAAGATAATGTTTTAGCCAGGTCTTGAAGTAAGGCATATAAGTCAGCACACAGAGACAGTCAAATGAAAATAGCACTCAGGAGACAGAGTGTTTTTGTACAAGAAACAGAAAGGAGACCAGTGTCATTGAATGACAGAATACATGTAGGGCTAGGTGGTACAGTGGATAAAGCACCAGCCCTGGATTCAGGAGGACCTGAGTTCAAATCCAGCCTCAGACACTTTACACTTACTAGCTATGTGACCCTGGGCAAGTCACTTAATCCCCATGGCCCCACAAAAAAAAAAAAGAAAAGAAAAGAAAAAGAAAAAGAAAAAGAAAAGAAATACATGGAGGGAAGTAAGGCTGTACCTTATTCTGAAGACTGCAAATGAGAAAGGGGCCAGGTTATGATGGACTTTAAAAGCCAAGCAGAAGCTTTCGCGTTTGATTATGAAGGTAATAGGGCACCACTAGAGTTTATTGCATAGAGAATTAACATGGAAGATCACTTTGGTGACTAAATGGATGAATTGAAACTTGGAGATACTTGAGTCAACAAGACCAACCAGCAGTCTATTGCAGTAGTCCAAGAAAAAGGAAACAAGAGCCTGTATCAGAGTGGTGGCAATACTAGAGGGAAAAAAAAAATGTGTTATACACAATAGATGTTAAGAAAGTAAAATTGTTTGGACTTGGAAACAAATGGATATGTGGGATGAGAGAGAGTGAAGGGGAGAGAATATCACCTAGGTCGGAAACTTGGGTGATTGGGAAGATAGTTTTGCCCTCAATTACAATAGCAAAGTTAGGAAGAAGGGAAGGTTTGGAGAGAATGAAAAATCATTCCTTTTGGTCATTTTGAGTTCAAGATGCCTATGGGATGCCTAATAGGCAGTTGGAGATGTGAGATTGGATGTCAGGGGTAGGATGGGATAAATAGATCTGAGAAGTACAGACAAAGAGTTGATCATTTTTTAAGGTAATAAACATTTCTATTTATAGTTTTTGATTCCAATTTTTATCCCTCCTTCCTCCCTCTCCTCTCCCCTCCCTAAGGTGGTAAACCATCAGATATAGATTATACATGCATGATTCTATAAAGCATTACCATATTAGTCATTTTGTTTAAGAAAACTTGAATAAAAGAAAAAATGATAGGAAGTGAAAAATGGCATGCTTCAGTCTGTGTTCCATCTATATCAGTTCTTAATTTGGAGGTGAATACTATGTTTCATCAATAGTCCTTTGGGATTGTCTTGGATCATTGTATTGTTGAGAATAGTTAATTCATTCACAGTTCTTCATAAAACAATATTACTGTCTGTGAACAATGTTCTCTTGGTTCTGCTCACTTCACTACACATCCGTTCATACAAGTCTTGCCAGGCTTTTCTGAAATCATCATGCTTCTAATTTCTTATACCACAATAATATTCCATCACCATCATATACCACAGTTTATTGAGTCACTCTCCAATTTATGGGTATTCCTTTGATTTCTGATTCTTAGCCATCGCAAAAAGAGCTTCTATAAATATATTTTGTATAAATAGGTCTTTTTTTCCTCTTTTGGTGGATGACTTTGGGATATAAACCTAGCAGTAGTATTGCTGGATGAAAGGGCATGCACAGTTCTATAGTCCTTTGGGCATAGTTCCAAAGTGCTTTCCAGAATGGTTGGATATTTTACAACTCCATCAACAGTGAATCAGAGTCCCAGCGTTCTGAATATCTCCCTCTAACATCAAAGAGTTTCCATTTTTGTTATATTTGCCATTCTGAATGGTTGTGGGAGGTGGATACCTCAGAGTTGTTTTGATTGGCCATTTCTCTGATCAAATAGTGATCTAGAGGCATTTTTTCATATGATGATAGTCAGCTTTGATTTCTTTAAAATTATCTTGTTTCATATCCTGTGACCGGATTTATCAATTGGGGGAATAGCTTATATTTTTATAAATTTGACTCAGTTTTCTATAGTATTTGAGAAATGAGAGCCTTTATCAGAGATATTTGTTTCACAAAATGTCCTTCCTAGTTTTCTGCTTCCTTTGTATCTTGTGTACAATTGGTTTTGGGTGTTTGTGCAAAAAAGTTTTTGTTTTAATTTATATCATCAAAATTATATTTTTGGATTTTGTTTTGCTCTCTATAACTTCTTTGGTCCTAAATTGTTCCTCTACCCATAGTTTTGACAAATAATGATTCCATGCTTTCTTAGTTTGCTTATGGGTATCAGTCTTTATTTTATTTATTTTTTTTGCGGGGCAATTGGAGGTTAAGTGACTTGCCCAGGGTCCCACACAGCTAGTAAGTGTTAAGTGTCTGAGGCCAGATTTGAACTCAGGTCACTCCTGAATCTAAGGCCGTGATCTATCACTGCGCCACTAGCTGCCCTGGTATCACTCTTTATGTGTAAATCATGTACCCTATTTTGACCTTTTTTATTATACAGTGTGAGATATTGGTCTATACCTAGTTTCTGCCATATTGGATTTCCAGTTCTCCCAGCAGTTTTGGTTCAAATAATGAGTTTTTGGTTCCAAAAGCGGAGATCTGTTGGGTGGTAGTGGTATACTTAGTACTATAGTCATTTACTTTAATCAAATTTGAGCCTATTCTATTCCACTGATCTACTTCTCTATTTCTTTGCCAGTACCAGATTATTTTGATAATTACCACTTTATAATACAGTTTGAGATCTGGTACTGCTAAATGACCTTCTTTTGTATTTTTTCATTGCTTTCCATGATATCCTTGAACTTTTGTTTTTTCCAGATGAATTTTCTTATTATTTTTTCCATATCTATAAAATATTTCTTGATGGTTTGATTGATGTAGTACTAAATAAATAAATTCACTTTGGTAGGATTGTCATTTTTATTATATTGCCTCAGCCTACCCATGAGTAACTAATATTTTCCAGTTTAGCTCTGATTTTATTTGTTTGAACAGTGTTTTGTACTTTTGGTCATATAGTTCCTGTGTTTGTCTTGGCAGATATATTCACAAATATTTTATCCTGACTACAGTTATTTTAAATGGAATTTCTCTTTCTGTCTGTTGTTGCTGGACTTTGTTGGAAATATATAGAAAGGCTGATGATTTATGTGGGTTTATTTTATATTCTGCAACTTTGCTAAAGTTGTTAATAATTTCAAGTAACTTTTTACTTGATCCTCTAGGATTTTCTAAGTATAATATGATATCAACTACAAAGAGTGATAGTTTTGTTTCCTCATGACCTATTCTAATTCCTTCAATTTCTTTTTCTTCCAAAGAGTTAATAATTGAAGTCATGGAGCTAATAAGATCACCAAGTGAAATAATATATAGAGGGAGAAGAAAAAAGGGTCCAGGAGAGAATTTTGGGGGACACTCACTAATAAGCATGACCTAGATGGTGACCCATCAAAGGAAATGGAGGAGGAGCAGTCACATGGATAGGAGGAGAACCAGGTGATGGCCTGTAAGGAGAGACAGTTTCCATTAATGACAGTCTTGGATGTGACATAAAAGACCAAGGAATAAGCTCTGTTTCTGACACTGTCATCTGTGTGATCTTGGCAATTCACCCACCCTTGGCCTCAGTTGTCATATGAAGACATAAGAAGATCTATGTCATAAGAAGATCTTAATTCCTGTCATGCTTCTCTTATGAAATTGGAAAGAGAATAAACCAAGATAAGTGAATGAAAGTCTTATAAACTCTAGTGACACATTAGTATAGGTCATTACAATTAGCAATGGAGTATAGAAACCATTCAATGCAGAAGCGATCCAGATCATCTATTGGGTTCTGAAAGACATGTTGTACAATGGAAAGAAAGTTGGGCCTGGTGTCCACGTGTTGGAACCCTTTCTCTGGTACTCAGCATTCCATCCAATTTAATGTCTTTATTAAATTGATCCTATGATAGCTACAGGAAACACAAATACAAAACCAGATAGTCCTTGCACTCCAGGCATTCTGGGCCTGCATGAACATAGATATTTTAATATAACATGTAGAACAAAATACACAAGTAATTTGGGGAGGGGGGTGAATAAGAACACTTGCAACTGGGAAATCAGGAAAGGACTCATAAGAATAGATCCTTGGTATACATTTTGAAGAATCGTCAAGATTCTTCCACTAGGAAATAGAGGTGGACAAGGAGGGCATGGCAGGCATTTGGTAGAGCATGTGCAAAGTCAAAGAGGTAGGAAATGCAATGTCCTTCACTGAAAACATAAAGACAGCAACTTTGACTAAGTACCAGAGGCAGAATAATATAGGAACTATCTGAAAAGATAAATCATAAGAGGAATGAGAAGGCTCTAAATGTCAGACTTTGTAAATATATACATATATACATACATACCTACATAGCCACATACATATAGCAAATATACCAATAAGTCTCAGTGCATTTTAAAATTTTAATATGTTAAAACTGTGCTGGGCAGCTAGGTGGCCCAGTGGATAGAGCACCGGTCCTGGAGTCAGGAGTACCTGAGTTCAAATCTGGCCTCAGACACTAAACACACACTTACTAGCTGTGTGACCCTGGGCAAGTCACTTAACCCCAATTGCCTCACTAAAAAAAAACAAAAAACCCCCAAAAAACAAAGAAACAAAACTGTACTGAGTATGTAACCCCCCCAGCATATGGGTATTTATATATGTGCATATACATACATTCACACACATATACATTTGTATATATACATATAGATATAGTATAAGTATAACCATTGTAAGGGGCTAAAATTCTAGCTAGTCTGTCTAAAATATCTAATGAATGGTCGCCAATAAATTATAAGCTTTAGTAAGAGTTAGACTTTTAAGCATTTATTAAGGAGAATAAGATTTTGGTGAAGAGAAAGAGAAAGGCCTAGATTCATCTGTCTATTAAAGGAAGAGCACATTTCTAGCTCCACTCTCCAACAAAGTCCTGCTGAAAAAGAGAGAGCCAACCTCCCCCCTTCTTTGTCCCACAAGCAAAAGTCACTTCCTGACACCAAAGAAAAGCAGCATGGCTTGCCCTCAAGCGCCTTCTCCTCATGGCGGAGCCTTCCCACAGTAGGTCTCCAGCAGGGGACGTCATTCCAATCGGCACACTATATACATACATATACTCATACCTATAACCTATACCTATGTCTATCCACATCCACAACCATATCTATATTCATGTTGTTGTTGTTCACTCATTACTGTTGTGTCTGACTCTTTGTGACCCCATTTGGGGTTTTCTTGGCAGAGACACTGGAGTGGTTTGCCATTTCCTTCTCCAGCTCATTTGACAGATAAAGAAACTGAAGCAAAACTGTTCAGTGACTTGCCCAGAGCCACACAACTAGCAAGTGTCTGAGGCCAGATTTGAACTCAGGAAGATGAGTTTTCCTGACTCAAGACCTGGTCCTCTATCCACTGTACTACCTAGCTTCCCTATCCATATAGGCATATATAGAATATATGCCTATACCTATGCCTATATTCATACATATGCATATTCACATCCATATATACATACAAATGTGTCTACAAATTTACAATATGCATATGGAATGCATATACATACACATGCATGCATCAATAAATGCACATAATGTACAAATATGTATATATGTATGTGTGCATACATGTATGTGTTCTTAGGGGCAACTCCTGCCTAAGGCAAGAGATTCAAAAAAATACAAAATTTGCTTCTGGTAACTTGGCACCATTTGGTGTGCGTGTGTGTGCATGCGTGTGTGTGTGTGTGTGTGTGTGTGTGTGTGTGTGTGTGTGTGTATTTTTTCTATAGAATAGAAAGCAGTGACTGAAATTCCTAAAGGAGCATCCCTAGCTTTCACAATGGATTTGTGGATTTGGAACGGATTATCTCCTTCGATTTCTAGTTTACTTGAGGTACAGAGAGAAGAGACCTGGCCAAGATCCCACAATATGACTAAGACCAACCCTCAACATTTTTGTTGTCTTCCATCTTATCCCCTTCAGATCCTTGTTTCCTCCAACCCCAACCTTACCCCCTTTCCTTTCATGTCAATTTTCCCTTCACCAAAGGCCCCTCACCTCTAATCAATACCAACATGACCATTTCACAGGAGTGAGAAACCAGAATTCCAAAGACTTGTTTAGAATCAGCCAATATCTAGAAAAGTCTGAATTTGAATTCATGTCTCCTATTACCATTCCTATGTCTTATCCTCTATACCATTAATTATTTTCCTGCTTCCTCTCAAGAAAAATGAGCAGTGTGCTAGTTAAATGAGAAGCTTTTGGAATTTGGAGATTTCAGATGAACCATTAAAGATTAGTTTAGCAATGATTTATGTGTCTAAATTGTTAATAAGTTCAACAGGATTTTAATACATGAGGGTTCTAATTAATATTTATAGGCTCTAAGAGATGAGAAATGACCCCAAAGAAAGCATATTGGGCTGGCTTGAAGGGTTGCAAGCCTCGGAGAACAGTACAGAAGATAAGATAAAGGCAAACATTAATGAGTAGTTCAGAAAAGCTTTGAGTCAGAGGCAGTGGAATACAATGGAAAGAGCCTGGCTATTTGAAATAGAAGAAGGTGGCTAGTATGCTGGCTCACCCACTTACCAGCTGTATGATGTTGGGTAAGTCACTTCCTCCTCTAGAAGAATCAACTCCTACATTTATAAAAAGAGGAACATAGTCAAATAATTTGGTGTTTAGTGAAAATGATACACTGGATTTAGAGTCATACTGGGTCAGAATCCTGCCTCAGCTACTTCATAGCTGTATGACCTTAGACAAGTACCTTCCCCTTCTCAAGACCTCAGTTTCTTCCTCTATGAAGCAAGGGATGTGAACAAGATGAAATCTGAAGTCCCCTCAATATCTGAATCTCTAATCCTCTGATCCCTGCACTACTCCCTGCCCCCCAGGCTTTTTGTGAAAATCTAGGGAGATGATGTACGTAAAGCACTTTGTAAACTGAGATAATGGAGAATAAAGCACAAAACAAATGTTAGCTATTAATAGAATGCAAAAAAGAATTCAAAGCAGGAGCTGTTGGGTGATATTTACTTTGCTTTGGGGCACGAGACTCAGAAAAGCAGTTTCCAGAGTCACTGAGTTTATTTCACAAAAAGAGGCCTAATTTTGGTTATCCTGGGGTAGTAAATTGAAGGAGGAAGATGGGAAGTGAATCCACAAGTGAACAAGTCACCAGTTTCAAAAGGTTGCAGACAGATGCAACGTGTTCTCTGGGAAGATGGAAGTTTTCCCATAATGCATGGAGGGGAACTTAAAACTAGGTGGGCACAGGGTCATGGAATCTGCCAAGGGAGACATGACTTGAGTTGTTTTCATTAAGAACAGAATTCTTTGCCTTCTATCCCCAAAGGAATATACAGTGAGATCATCTATTGAATATCATTGAGGCATACTAAAAGGTAACAGAGTCGTGAAGAAAATGCTGTGTTAACCTTAAAGTGACCTATAAATAAATAGCATCATAATATTTCAAAAAGTAATAATAATAACAATAATAGCATTTATATAATATTTTAATATTTGCAAAGAGCTTTCTGTGTACTATCTAATTTAATCCTCATAACGACTTTATGAAATAGGTACTATTATCCCCATTTTGTAAAGGAGGAAACTGAGACTGAGAGGTTAAGTGATTCATTCAGGGTCATATAGCTAATAAGCATATGAGTCAGACTTGTTGATTCTAAGTCCAGCACTCTACCCATAATGCTAATAACCCCCCAATGCTATCAAATCATTCATATTATTAGCAATAGTTTGTAATACTATAAAGCTACACTATATTTTTCCTGTATTATATCTCATAAGAGTCCCTTGGGGTAGTTGAGACACTGTTATAAGTGCAGCATTGAACAACAAGGAAATGGGCTCATTTTATAAAGTATTGAGGTGCTTGTTACTAGAGATGTTCAAATAGTAGTTGGACAGCTGCTCATTGATGGTGTTATAGGGGGAATTTATCTTTTGGGCAATGATTTGGATTATATGGACACTATTAACCCTTCCAGAGCAGCAAGATGGAGTCAAGAAGACTCATCTTCCTGAGTTCAATTCTAGCCTCAGACATTAACTTGCTATGTGACTCTGGGCAAGTCACTTAACCCTGTTTACCTCAGTGTATTCAACTGTAAAATGTGCTGGAGAAGGAAATGGTAAGTCACTCCAGTATCTTTGCCAGGAAAACCCCGAATGGGGTCACCAAGAATTACATGTGACTGAAACGACAGATTAACTTTCCTGACATTATACCCTACCGTGTCTTCAAAATATCATTCCATAGCTCTCCTCAAGTTGTCTACAGTCAGTCACTGCCTCTACTTTCTTTCCTCTCACTCAATTTTTCAGGATTTGAAGGCTGGCTTCAAACCTCATCACTCACACTACTCAAGCAAATTGTTCTTTCCAAAGTAACCATTGCTCAATTGTCAAACATGTTTACGGTATCTTCTTAGTCTTTGTCCTTCTTGACCTATATGCTGCACTTGGCACTATTGACAGGCACTCAGGGATACTTTCTTCTGTCTGGGTTTTCCTCACATTGCTCTCTCTCTCTCTCTCTCTCTCTCTCTCTCTCTCTCTCTCTCTCTCTCTCTCTCTCTCTCTCTCTCTCTTCCTCCTCCCTCCCTCCCTTCTTTCTTTCTCTTTCTCTCTCACCTTTCTGATCTGTCTAGACAGGTCTAGTCTTTCTCCTGAGCTTCAATTCTACATCATCAACTGCCCTTTGGACAATTTGATCTGAATATCTTGAAGACATGGCAAACACAATATGTTAGAAACAGATCTTGATTTTCCCCTCCTCTTAAGTTGCCTATTTACATTGAGGTCACCACCATTCTTCCCATCTGCTGGAGGGTTCACAACCTTTGTGTCATCCCAGATTTTTTGCTCTTCACACCTACATGTCTCCAGTCAGTTGCCAAATCTTGACATTTCTATCTCTACAACATCTTTCCTATTTCATTTCTTCATTCCGTTCATATAGCTACCACCTTCACTCAAGTCCTTATCACATCTGTTTTGGACTGTTAGACTGATCTTTTAATTGATCTCCCTGATTCAAGATTTTATTCTAATCCATTCTCCACAAAATTGCTAATGTGACTTTTCTTAATTTTAAATTTTATCATGCCATTCACAATTCTATAAACTCTAGTGTCTTCCTATTACTTCTAGGATAAAATATAAACTCCAGTGTTAGGCTTTTAAAATCCTTCATACCCTGATCTGTCTATCTTTCCAGCTTCAGTTCCAGTTATTTTCCTTCTCACCTACTCTGATCCAGTACAAGTGGCCTCCATTCTGATTCACAGACATATCTTTCTCCTTTATGACTACATGGCTATTCCCCTTGTCTCTCTTTTAAGCTCTGCTTCAGAGAATTACTTGTTTTACAGAGATCTCCATGTCCTTCAATATACAACTCAGGCACCACTGTCTAAACAAAACTTTTCCATATCTCTCAAACAGTTGTGTCCTCCTTCATATCTCATTTAAAATCACTTTATAGTTGGTCTATATATTTTTATATTTATGTTATCTTTTCTAATCAAATATAAGCTCTTTGAGCATAGGGGTTCTCTCCGTTTTCTCTTTTTTTCTTTTCTTTTCTTTCTTCCTTCTTTCTTTTTCTTCTTCCTTCTTCCTCTCTCCCCCTTTCTCCCTATTTCCTTCTTCTCTCCTCTCCCTTTCTTTTTTACTTCTTTTCTTCCTCCTTCCCTTTTCCTCTCTTCCTTCTTTCCATCCTTTCTCCCTCTCTCCCTCCCCTTTCTGTTTTTCCTTTTCTTCTTCTTCTTCTTCTTCTTCTTCTTCTTCTTCTTCTTCTTCTCCTTCCTTCCTTTCTCTCTCTCTCTCTTTCTTTCTCTCTCATCATGCAGAGCTTAGATTATAAGATTTCTGTAGTGTCTTCCATACTAGATGTTTTTTGATTTATTAAACATCTACTTTTTACCAAGTCCTGCTTCAGTTTTCCCATTTGGAACACAGGAGCATCATACTATATGTTCTCTTGTCCTCTTTATTTTTTTTGAGGTGGGGGAGTGAGGGTTAAGTGACTTGCCCAGGGTCACACAGCTAGTAAGTGTCAAGTGTCTGAGGCTGGATTTGAACTGAGGTCTCCTGAATCCAAGGCTGGTGCTTTATCCACTGTGCCACCTGGCTGCCCCCTATATGCCCTTTTATGTATTTCCCAGCTCTAGGTTTATGGTCTGAAATTTGATGATTTTTAATTCAGTGCTATAATTATTTGTGTATATGACATATCCCTCCTATTAGAGTACAAAGCACTTCAAGGGAAGAGTCTTTGTTTCATCTTTTAATCATACCTCCCTTAGTGTCTAGGACTGTGTTCTGAATGTAGAAAGTGCTTAAAAAGTATGTTGAATCGCCATTGAAATTGAATACATAAAAGTGATTTCCTAGGAAAATTTGTCAGGGGAAAACAAAATGAAATGATACAAACTTAATGGCATTTAATATATCTTATACAAGGAAAACAGAATGCTTCATGCAGTTGGGGCAGGGAGAAAGCAGGACAGACTTAAGATGTCTGTGATAGCACATTTTGATCTTATAAAATTCAATTTAAACTTTTGACCTTTAATGTTTCACAGCTGTTTTTGAAGTCACACACTCAGTTCCCATCAGCCTTACTCTGGAACATAATGGAAACAGAGAGTTTGCTTTTAGAAACTGGCCATATGGGTATCAGTTGGCCAAATACCGTTCAAATCTCTTTCCAAACTTGTCAAGTTCCAGGGCATAGAGAAGGCTTTTGTTCCTGTTTCTCAGCTGACAGCAGTCACCTTTTTAGTGGGATGTTTTTACAATGTGGAGATGGAGGGGGCCTAGAGTTTATGTCCCCCTCAAAGATAACAGACCACAGGTGGTCAGAGGGAAGTGGGAAAACTTGAAGGCTCTGGTTCCAAAGAACACATTGTAATAAATGAAAAACTGGAATCGGGCAAAGGTGAAAAGATTAAAAAAAAAAACAAACCTTCTGTCTGCCTGTTTTTGATATAAAATGATAATAATGGGGGAAAAACTGCAAAGGAATGCTTTTGAGGAGTATATAATTCTTCTAAGAAACTCCTCCCATCACTGAATTTTAGAGTCATGGGACCTGAAAACCTGCATGGGACCACAGAGGTTGTTAGTGGCCTTCTTTCCCCAAAACTTGAGTTCCATTTGCAACATTGCTGAAAAGCCATCTACCAGATCACACCTAACAATCTAAAGTGACAGGAAGCTCCCTTCTTCCCAAAGCAATTCATTCCACAGCAAGATTGCTCTAATTGTTAAGCAACCATTTTTTTTTTTATTTTGAGAAGAAAATACCTTTCTGTAACTTTAATTCTTTACAATTAAAAAAAGAAAGTGTCCTAATAAGGAGGCAAATGAAATGAATCAAGGCTTTAGTACTACATTCCATTTCTTAAGTAAACAGAATTGATATGAATCTATCATATAATTTTTATTTAGCTATAAGACTCATCCTGGTGCCTTGGTTTGGGGATGTTTCTTACCAAACATCTAAATTTCAGAGATGCTATAAAATTCAATGGGTTGGAAGGAACTTTAGAATACAAAAAGTTAGAATATTTAATGTTATATCTAGAAGTGACTTTAAGAACACAGCATAAAAAAAGAACATAACATGTTAGACTATAGTACATAGAATATTAAAACTTAGAACATGGGATTGAGCTAGAAGGATGCTCAGTCTATAGAATGTTAGGAGAGGAAACAATGATTTCCTGGAAAGGATGTTTAGGCTTAGACATAATCTAGTCTAGCCCAGACCCCCAAACCCTGACTCATTTCATAGTTAAAGAAACTGTGAATTAAGGAGAACTTTATCCATTGGCTGAAATAATTAAATAAAAGCTGCTTTCACTCACATCCTCTTCATCCATCACATCCTTTGTGTGTGTGTGTGGGGGGGGGCAATGAGTGTTAAGTGACTTGACCAGGGTAACACAGCTAGTGTCTGAGGCCAGATTTAAACTCAGGTCCTCCTGAATCCAGAGCCTGTGCTTTATCCACCAAGCCACCTAGCTGCCCCAATCCCATTGTAAGGGGCTAAAATTCTAGCTGGTCTGTCTAAAATATCTAATGAGTGGTCGCCAATAAATTATAAGCTTTAGCAAGAGTTAGACTTTTAAGCATTTATTAAGGAGAATAAGAATTTGGTAAAGAGAGAAAGGCCTCGATTCATCTATCTATTAAAGGGAGAGAGCATTCCTAGCTCCCTTCTCCACCAGAGTCCTGATGAAAGAGAATGAGAGCACCAGCCTCACCCCCTCTTCCTCCCACAAGCAAACATCAGTTCCTGATGCCAAAGAGCCACATGTCTTGACCTCAGATGCCTTCTCCTCATGGCGGAGTGTCCTGCAGTAAGTCTCCAGCAGGTGGCGGCATTCCAATCATTACACCATCCTTTTTGAAACAAGGAGCTATTTCATGGTTCATCTATGTAGACCACCTTAAGAACTCTCTCTAAAACTCAGAACCATCATTTGGTCCCCAAGCACTTGAAGAACCCAAAGTAATAAACAGAGTTCTTTTGACACCATGCTGATACCATTCTGAAAGGGAAATCTCATTTGCCCCGGACAGGGAATGATAGTGGATTGAGTAAAGGTGGAGGGGGTTAGTAATGCCCAGGAAATGATGCCCTTTCTGCTTGAAAACAGCCACCTTTATTTTACCTTGTAGCTTCCCATGATCTAAACTTCTCTAGGCCTTATTTGTTCATGTAGAATCTTTTATTTTTCTTCTTCAACAGCCACAAGTATAGGCAGTTGGCCAGTCAACCAACAAATATTCATTAATTTCCTATTATTTGTCAGGTGTTGTTGATTTTACCTCCAGCCAAGTGGTATATTAGACATAGTGCTGGGCCTAGAATCAGGAAGAACTGAATTCAAATCCAGACTCAGAAACTTACTAGATATGGGACCCTTGGCAAGTCACATAACTTCTAGCAATCTTAGTTTCTGCAGTTGTAATGTAAAGATCATATTGTTGTGAAGATGAAATGAGATAATGTTTGTAAAGTGCTTAACACAGTACCTGCCTGACACATAGTAGGCATTTAATAAATGCTGGTTTCCTTTCTCTCTTTCACATCAAGGACTTCTCAATGCCACTCACCCCTCTCAGTGCCACTCCATTAGGTCACATTCTCATCAATTTGTTTTCTGGTTTATTATAATGGTTCATCCCCTGTCACTTAGATTTTCTAAATGATAAGTCTCACCATGTTATTACCAAGCCACCAAAGATTCAAGGTCCTACTATTGCCAATAAGGAGAACAACAACAACAAACACAAAAACAAACAAACAAACCAACAAACCTCATGAACTTGATTTTGAGTCCTGAAAAAATCTTAGTATGTATTTTTAAAGAGTTCTGATGGCTAATAGCCAGTATAACTCCATCAAGAAGAGATCATGCTGGGGCAGCTAGGTGGTGCAGTGGATAAGCGCCGGCCCTGGATTCAGGAGGACCTGAGTTCAAATCTGGACTCAGACACTTGACACTTACTAGCTGTGTAACCCTGAACAAGTCACTTAACCCCAATTGCGTCACCAAAAAAACAAAAACAAACAAAAAAAAACCGATCATCCCAGACCAAGCCTATTTTAGTTATGAGAGAGTAACTCTAGTAGGGCAGTTGTTGTTGTTTAGTTGTTTCCATTGTATACAACTCTTTGTGATCATATTTGGGGTGTTCTTGGTAAAGATACTGGAATTGTTTACTATTTCCTTCTCTAGCTCATTGTACTGATAAGAAAACTGAGACAAACAGGGTGAAGTGATTTGCCCAGAGCCACACAGCTACTAAGTATCTGAGGTAGAATTTGAACTCAGGAAGATACTTTCCTTATTTCTGGCTTAGTGCTCTATCCGCTGCATCAACTAGCTATCCTCTCTGGTAGGGCACAGGATAGCTATAAATGGTACTAATTTCTACCATGCTGTTCTTAGAGATGTGATTTAGAGCAGGGACCTTAAGATTAATATATCAGGTGAATTCAAAGTTGATTGAATCAATGAACAATCAAGAATGAATTTAGGTCCACATGGGGAGAGGTTTTGTCTTTAGCAGAACTCCTGAAAGAACTATCCTTATTCTTCTTCTTTTGTCATGATTTGGATAAAGGTATGGGTGTAAGCTTAGCAAGGCTAGAGATGATGAAAAGTTGGAAGAGATAGCATACAGGTGTGTCAGGATGCAAACGATCCCAATTGTCTAAAATGTTAGTGTGCAAATCTAGGTATATGAAATTTAACAGCTCATTGTGAAGTGCAGGATGAGGAATTGTGGAAGGGAAAGAAGAGCTTAAGGCATAAAGCTCTGGGATTTTTAGTGGACTATAAGCTCAATATGAATCAAGGGTGCAGTATATCAGTTACCACCTCCCATTCCCCATCCAGAACAAAACAAATATTGCCTTAGGCAACATGAAAGCATTTAGCATAACACCCCTTGATATATACTCCAATTTTTAAATAAAGGTTTGATGGTGGCTTGTCAAGGACATTCTAGATGGGGTTCCTGCTCAGTCACAGCTTGGACTAGATTGCTTTTTAATTTTTGTTTTGCTTTGTTTTGTTTTTTGGCTGGGCAATGAGGGTTAAGTGACTTGCCCAGGGCCACACTGCTAGAAGTGTCAAGTGTCTGGGGCTGGATTTGAACTGAGGTCCTCCTGGTGCTTTATCCACTGTGCCACCTAGCTGCCCCTTATTAAATTTTTGTTTTGTTTTGTAGATGGCTTTTTTAAATCTTCAACTCAAGGATTCTTTAACTCAGCATTCCTGGGAGATGAAGGAATACATGATTCCTGAAGAGTAATCAAGAAAACATATCATTGAGCTGTGTAGCCTCCCTCCTATATGACTTGTCCAGATATACACAGCTAGGAGGTATCTGAAGCAGCATCGAAACTCAGGTCTTGCTGATTCAAAGTCCATATCTTCTTCACCATTGGGCTGATAAATGCTTGTGAACTGACCAGCTTGCATACCCTCAAGTTATCTCCTTCAATGGCCCATTCTGGAAGTATAGTTCCATAAATAAAGATTCATTCCTTTGGGTTTTGATAGATTGGGGAAATTTAAAAGTTTCTTGTTAAAATGGATCCAGACTTCTCAAAAGAGTAACACTAACAGCCATTTATTTGAGGACTTCAAAAGTCATCTAGTATGGGAGTAGCTAGGTGGCGCAGTGGATAGAGCACTGGCACTGTATTCAGGAAGACCTGAGTTTAAATCTGGCCTCAGACACTTGACACTTACTAGCTGTGTGACCCTGGGCAAGTCACTTAATTCCAATTGCCTCACAAAAAATAGTCATCTAGTCCATCTCAAATCTGAAAAAAAAAAAAGCCTACTCTCTAATCCCCCCAAGTTGTCTTTATTTTAAACATTCATCCTTTACTTAAAAACCTCTAGTAATGGATTCCATAACTTCCTTTTTTCATCCAGACTTTCCCCATCACAACTTTGTAGGGTGGCCAAAACAGTCATTGATATGATACCATGCTTAAGGGTAAGAAAAGCACTTTAGATGTGAAATTCCCAACCACCTTGAGAAGTAAGGGTTTTGAGTTCCACATTTTCTTTATTTATGACAATTGTTGTTATGATTTGCCCAGCATCACACAGCTAGTAAGTGTCTGAGGCTGGATTTGAACTCAGGTCCTCCTGACTGTTCTCAACCCACTGTGTCACCAGCTGCCCCAGGTTCCCTATTTTGTAGATAAGGAAACTAAGTCTCTCAGTGAAGTTAAATGAGTTGCCCATGGTCACAAAGCTAGGAAGTATCAGACAAGATTTAAACCTCAGTATTTCTGATTCCCAGTCCTAGTCTATCTACCACTCCATATTGTTTAAAAAAAAAAGTTTCCCTTCCAACAAGCTGAACAATATCTCTCTAATTTCTTCCCATTCTGACTCTCGTTGTCCAATGGAACATCTCTAACCCATCTCCCAGCATCCCTTCAAACAACTGAAGAAAATGATCATGTCCCTTCCAAGAATAACCCTTCTCTAAACTAGACATCTCCAGTTTTTCAGCTAATGCCCATATGGCTCAATTCTAAGACTCATACAGTACAGAAGAAAACAAACAAAAAAACAAACAGACAGACAGACAAAACCACCTCTAGACATAGAGAGAGGGAAGCTGGTTTCTCCTGACATTTTGGCTAAGTTCCTGTACGACACTGAAGAAGGAACTTTTTTTTTTCCCCTGGGCCTTGTCTTATTCCCATGTAAAATGCAAGGATCATATTCTCAGTCCCTTTGGTTCCAGTATTGTAGGGGTGCCAATGCCCCTGTGCTATATTGAAGAAAGCTCTTCCCCTTTCTGGGCCTCAGTTTACTCCTATGTAAAATATCAGGATTGGATCCTTTAGATTCTTCTGGCTCCGATGTTGTAGGGGTGCCAGTCAGGGAGGTCAATGTCATCTTTCCTCTTCTTTTTCAATTTTGCTCTGTGTCTATTGAGAGGACCTATTATTTGGCTTGAATCTTCTTATACTCTTTGTGCCTAAATCCAGAATATTAAAGGCTTTTAAAATGTTAATAACCATCTTTTTCCCTATACAGTCATGAGACTACAGATGGCTTATTCAGGCCCTGCCTAAGCCCTGCACCCAGAAAATCAAATATCACACATTGAAATGTCCTTGGCATGACTTGGAAACAGACGCTATGGCCAGGCATTCATTGTGGGGAATCTCACTTTGCTAGTTAGCATTCAGTTCAAAAGTCAGTCCCTTGATTTTTGCAATGAACCAACTTGCCTCTCACCGTCTGTTTTTCTGAGACATGAAATGCTGAATTTTCTTTTTGTCCCTGTTTGTTCCTTAATCAGCTTCCAGAGATGCTGCCTCTGTACCAGGAGAAAAATGCATTCTTTGATGAGTGTCCTTAAGATCATAGATTCATAGAGTCTTAGAACTAGAAGAGGTCTTAAAATGTAAAATATTAACCCTAGAAGTCACCTCAGCATATCAAATATTAGAATTGGAAGGGTCCCCAGGATACAATGTAAGGACAGAGAACATAGAGTTTTGTTATTAAGAATATTCTACAAGAAGGCTAGCTCCCTGAGTTTAGGGATGGTGATAGTTTGTATCCTGGCTTTCTGAGCAACCAATACAACACATCATAAATAATAGGTCTGGTGCTTAACTCAGATTTAGAGAACTGGGAAGGAGAGAGCCTGTTGTCCAGATATTTAATTTAAAAATCAAGAAATAATCATGGTAATTCCTCATACGCCAATAGATCTTTTAGTTTACAAAATGCTTTGTTCCCAACAACCCAGTGGATAGTAGGTAGTTCAAGTATTTCTTCAAGACTTCTTGGGGCAGCTAGCTGCCACAGTAGATAAAGCACTGGTCCTGGATTCAGGAGGACCTGAGTTCAAATCTGGCCTCAGACACTCAACCACTTACTAGCTGTGTGACACTGGGCAAGTCACTTAACCCTCATTGCTCCAAAAAACAAACGAAAAGGCCAAAAAAAAAAAAAAAGACTTCAAGAATCTGTAATTTAGTGGGTGGGGGCTTTCCCTCTATCAATAGACTGGAACCTCTCAATAACATAGTAACCTGACTTTGAGAATTACCTGGCTGAACAATTCATAACTTTATAATCATTATGCTGATGAACCACCATGAGCTCTCTTAGGCTCAGGCTCAGGTGGCTAACAGACAGTGCATCCCTCAGCACTTGTACTAAAAATCTTTTGAGCTTCTTTGGTGGAGAAGCTTTTGAGAAACTAGATGCATCTGAACCATCTGATCAGCAATTAGAAGATGTATTTATTTGTAATATCATTGTAATTACTTCAATCATCATCCTCTTCCTTATCAACATTACTACCACCACCATCATAATCATCATAATTGAACTATCCTGAGGACCTCTTCCGGGCTCCTTATTGAAAATTATAGAATATCAATCCCTTGGCTTGCCTTCATTGAGACTCCCATGCTATGCCTGGTGTATGATTATAATTAATTTAGTGCAATAAGCATTTTCTTTTGCTCTCGATATGCTTGGTCCCAAGGATATGAAGCCAAAGCAATAATATTTTTTAAAAAGTTTAAAATCTCTTGCCCTCAATGAGCTCCAATGCACCTGGATACGTGCTATAATGAAAAATAACAAAACAACATATTGTGCCTATGCCAAAGGGTTCATTGCTTTTTGGTTAAACAAGACAAGCTTCTCTCCCTTCCTGAAGAGAAACCAAATGGCTGTATTTGGAGGAATAATGGATCATAGAGAAAGATGAGAGGGGAATTAGAGAAAGATTGAAAAGACTTTTATTTCAAAGGATTAGAAATGGAATAGGCCCTTAGGGCAGCTGGCAAAAGATGACTCAAAATGGATCATGAGAGGAGATTAGAAATAGAACCCAAGTACAGTCTTCTTAGCCAGCCAAGCAAGAGGGTCTGTCTGTCCAAGGGGTTGGCTAGACACATCCATACCAAAGGGGAATGTTAACAGCATGATGAGAGATATAGAGAAAAGCAGCTGTGGTGGAATGGGAAAAGGGCTGGAGCTGGAGTCGCAGGCCCTGGGTTCAAATCTCTATTCTGTCTTACTACTTGTGTGTCCAAGGGTAAGTCTCTTAATTTCTTTTAGCCTCCATTTCCCCATGTGTAAAATAGGGAAATAGAATTGGCTGATATATAAATTCTCTTCCAGGTTAAGTATTTATTTTCTTACTATGGGTACTCATGAAGGAATTTATAGTTTTCATATAGTTTTCAGACTTTCTGCTAATGACCTCTTAGTCACAATACCTGTGAAGTAGGTGCTCAGATGCTTATTATCTTATTGGTGTAGGTCTGTACCTCTGGAGGGAGTATCCTTAACAATGAGAATCCATCAGACAGATTCCATTGGAATGAAACAATGGAATCCATTAAATAGGGATGAAGAAATTGAGACTGGAGGCAGATAAGAGAATTTCTTCTGACCACAAAACTGTTAAGTATCAGAGGAAGTATATGAACCTAGATCTTTCTGTCAGCTGAGTAAAGTTCAAATTCACTTGTGAGAATAGAGGAACAGACTCCAGAATTTGATCTTATCCTACATTTCCAAGGTTATAACAGATGAAGAATGATAGCCTACATTTATGTAGTTCATTAAGGTTTGCAACTCACTTTACCAATTTTATCTTCACAACAACCCTGAGAGGTCAGGGTTATTATTAGCTCCATTTTACAGATGAAGAAGAAACTAGGGCTGACAGAGGTTAAATGACATCCCCAGGCATACACAGTGGTTAAGTATCTGAAGTTGGGTTTGGACTTAGGTCTTTCTGTTCCGGGAACAGCGCTCTAACCACTGCACCACCTCGCTGGCTGCTTTGTTGCTTCCCTTTTCATATATTTTTGGTTTCAGCCAAATTTTTCTACTTTCTGCTCTCCAATCATGCATGCCCTTTGTTCCTACCTTTTGCTTTTGCTCATACTTTTCTTACCCCCTGGAAATTCTCTCCCTTTTCCCCACTGAAGTCACATTCATTCTTTAATGCCCAATTCAAAGTCTTCCTTCTCCATGAAGGCTTCCCTAGTTCCCCTTGGTTACAATGAGCCCTCCTTCTATCTTCTTACATAGTATATATCTGATGTACACCTCATATATTATTTTATGTGATTATAACCTGTACTGCACTCTATTGCATCATAAGCTTTATGGAGTCAAGGACTTTATCTTATCTAGCCTTTCAGTACACCCCAATCCTGAACCTATGATAACAGGTTAACTCAAATGAAACGTGGGTTGCTACTGTGACACCAATCTACAGCTGTGGCACATCACTACAGGACCATTTGTGATGCCATTATCCACATCAAAAGTCAATCCTAGGGGGCAGCTAGGTGGCGCAGTGGATAGAGCACCGGCCCTGGAGTCAGGAGTACCTGAGTTCAAATCCGGTCTCAGACACTTAGCACAAAGTCACTTAACCCCAATTGCCTCACTAAAAAAAAAAAAAAAAAAAAAAAAAAAAAAAAAAAAAAAAAAAAGTCAATCCTAGCAAGTGACAACACAATTGAAACTTGGCATCACTGCCTACTAGTGGTGGATACCTGAACTGCAGGCATATAGCTTACCAGAATACCACCAGTTTCTCTTTAGATGCAGGTTTCTAAACCAAAACTTAAACATATTAAGCAACAGGCAATCTCTCTTTCTCTCTCTCTCTCTCTCTCTCTCTCTCTCTCTCTCTCTCTCTCTCTCTCTCACACACACACACACACACACACACATACATATATTCATTCATTCATTTTTTTAAATTTCAATTTATATTATTGCTGTTGTGTTGTTCATTCATTTTAGTTTGACCTCAGACACTTTCTAGATGTGCGACCCTGGGCAAGTTAACCCTGCTTGCCTCAGTTTCCTCTTCTGTAAAATGAGCTAGAGAAAGAAATATCAAACCCCCTCAGTGTCTTTGCCAAGAAAACCCCAAATGAGATCAGGGAAAGATCAACACAACTGAACGACAAAGGTGGAATAGTAGAGAACACATTGAACTTGGTGTCAGAAAGATCTACTTTTGAATCCTTCCTCTGTCACCCCTGAGCAAGTCACTTAACCCCTATTAACCTGTTTTCTTATTACTTAAAATTGGGACTAGGACAGCACCTACCTGAGAGGTTTGTTGTGAGATAATGCTTGTAAGGGTCTTTGAAAAGCTCAATGCAAGATAAAAATGTGAGGCAGCTAGGTGATACAGTGGACACAGTCGATAGAGCACTGGCCCTGTAGTCAGGAGGACCTGAGTTGCTATGTAACCCTGAACCAGTTACTTAACTGTGACTCAAAAAATAAAAAAGAAAGAAAGGGAGGAAGGATGGAAGGAAGGAAGGAAAAGAAAGAAGAAACAAAGAAACAAAGGAAGAAAGAAAAGAAAATTAACTTGCTAATATGGGAATTTTTTCCATGACTACTCATGTATAACTTATTCTGAATTGCTTGAGTTCTTGTGGGTGGGGGGGGTGGGAACGGAGGGAGGAAGAGAAGTTGGAACAGAAAGTTTTTAAAAATTGATGTTAAGGGGACAGCTAAATGGCGCAGTGGATGGAGCACCGGCCCTGGAGTCAGGAGTACCTGAGTTCAAATCCGGGCCTCAGACACTTAACACTTACTAGCTGTGTGACCCTGGGCAAGTCACTTAACCCCAATTGCCTCACTAAAAAAAAAAAATTGATGTCAAAATTTGTTTTTACATATATTGTGGAAAAGAAAATTCTATTCAAAGGAAAAAAAAAAGAGAATGAGGGTAGGGCCACTGAACTTATTTTATACTTCGGGAAAATATCAGTTCAATGACACCAGGTAAATCTGATTGGCCTTTTTAAAATTTTTTTTCAATAAAAATAAGAAGTAATAGATGAGAGGAATAAAGAATTTAGATTTAGAGTAGATGATTGTTGGTGTCACAGCTAATATGCATCAGAGCAAACTCACAACCTATTGGTCATTCAAGACCAGTTCTTTCTACTAAGCTATGCTATTGTTCATGCTTTTCAAAATCAACATTTAAAGTTATGGGATTCAATAAGTATAGATCAAGAGCTAGAAGGGAGGACCTAAAGGCCAATCCCTTGGTATTTATTTGATTGACATAAGAACTGCTATTCAGAGAAGTCTCTGTCATTTCTTTAAAATTGATATTTACATTATATCTATGTGAAATGCGTAAACATTGATCACTTGGTTAACTGTTATATCTGGAAACTACTAAATATATAATAATATGTAAATATAAATTGAGGAAAAAATAAAATGGGAAGAGCTAGGTGGCACAGTGGATAAAGCAATGGCCCTGGATTCAGGAGTACCTGAGTTCAAATGCGGCCTCAGACACTTGGCACTTACTAGTTATGTAACCCTGGGCAAGCCACTTAAATCCCATTGCCCTGAAATAAATAAACAAACAAACAAACAAATGAAATGAATGAATGAATGAATAAGTAAATAAATGAATGAATGAATAAATGAATAAGTAAGTAAATAAATAAATGAATAAATGCTAGAGATGTTACTCATTTCAGCAAGATAACCACCACGTGTTTTTCACATACACAAATTCTTAATCTTGGTATCATCCCTGACATTTCCCTTTCCCTCATTCCTTGTATCCAATCAGACACCAAAGTCTATTCTTTCTACTCCCATAATTTCTTTCACATTCATCTGTTCGTCTTTATTCTGTAACCCTAGATCAGAATCTCATCAACTCTTTCTTGAATAATTTTAATAACTGGCTCCTCTAATCCCAGGCTTGCCAGCCACTGGCTACAACCAATCCATCTTTCACCAAAGCTAACATAATCTTCTTAATGTGCTGCAGTGATCTTGTCATTCCTGAATCAGAAATCTTTTGTTGCTCCCCATTGCCTATCAAATAAAGTTTACTTTCTCCTGGCATTCAAGGCTTTCAGTAATCTGGAAACCAATATATTTTTCCATTATTATTTCATAAAAAGCCACTTTGTGCATACCAGACACCTGCAGTCATTTGGTTTAGTGGTATATTGCTGGACTTGAAGAAAGGATAGCAGCATTTGAATCCTGCCTCAGATATTTACCAACACTGGGAGACCATGGGCAAATTACAACTTCTCAGAACCTCTGTTTCTTCCTCTTTAGACTGAGGTAATACTATTTACACTGCTTTCCTTACTATGTTGTAAGAAAAGTGCTTTGAAAACCTCAAAGACATGAACACATTTTTTATTAGTTTTGCCCTTCTTTCTTCTCACCCCCTTCTTTCCTAGTGTCACATCTTTTGTTCCAAGCTGATTGGCATCTCCCTGCCTTTGACCTTAGAGGTGGAATCTGAACAAGGTGCAACTGAATAGGATGCCTCTCCTCCCTATAAAACAACTGAGCCTCTCTGATACCAGGCTACCGAGCTGACCTGAGCTTATGTAAGCTAAGATTTCTGCCCTGAAGCATGGACCTGGCAGTCCCAGCTATAAGGCTGGTATTGTCAGGAGTCATGTCCCAGAAGCAACTTCTCACAAGATCATCATGTTCTCCTTCCTGTTTAGTCCAAATCTCTTTTGTGACATTCTGGGTTATTTCCCTTCCATGGCCTTCCAAGTCCTGCTTTGGAAGGGTCTGTCTCAGTACCAGGCTTTGAGGTTAATGGACTCCACTATCCTTCAATCTTGCTGTCTCCTGTTCCTATCTTCATTCTCCCTTAGGTGGCCCCACTTTAGCCATATGTCCTTCCCTCAAATATGTCAAATAAAAGGGCCAATTGCTTTCAGCATTGACTGATTCATCAAATTCTCTTGAGAAGTCCCTTTTAGTTGAGCAGCAGAACCTAACACAAACACATATTCTCTTTCCTTGAACTGGACAGCCTTGGCACACAACTTGATATTAAATCCATTTCAGATGTTATTATAAATACTTTAAGCTAAGCCAAAAGCAAGGCAATGGATTTTGGCAAAAAGCATTTCCCAAGTTTTCTTCTACTTCATAGGCTCCCTGGACTTATGGGAATCTGTGGCTTACAGTTGTTTGCCCACATCAAGAAATTCCTGAATTTCAGTGGGGGATAGGATCAGGAATGCTGCTGTCCTTTGAAAACTGATGGCAAGTATTCAGGGAAGGGAAGAGAGAGGGAGAAAGAAGAGAGCAGAGTAGGAATTTATTATGGACAAGCCACTTGAGTTTTGGAAGCTTGCCAAATGCTGTCCCTCTTAGTGCCAGTCGACTGCCAGTAAAAAAGTGTAAGTATGGAAAAGGAGATAAAACTTTTCACATTGAGAGGGTAGTGTTCCTGTGTATGGAATCACAGGACCAATTAAGCAGAATTTTACAGTTGAGAAGAATCTTAAAATTTGCCCAGCCTAACCTAGGTCCTACCAACCTCCAGAATCCCCTCTCCAGACTCTTATGCATGGGTATTCGGCCTTTTCTTGAACAAGGATTTTAATACTCAGAATAAAGTGTTTCAATTTCTTTTTGTCTCTCTGTTTCTGTCTTTCTGTCTTTCGCTCTCTGCCTCTCTCTGTCTGTATCTCTATGTGTCTGTCTCTCTTTGTCTCTGTCTGTCTGTCTGTTTCTGTCTCTGTCTTTCTCATTCCAACAGCTTGAATGACTAATAAGTTCTTTCTAAATTGTGCCCAACTATCCAAAACTCTCAATATTTTAGAGTAGGACCTTTGAAGTAGTTGTGACCAAGAAAATGGCAGCTAGGTGACATCAGGTTCTTTGTGAGATAAACCTTCAATATGGAAATAGTTTAAGAAAAAAATTTATTAGGTCAATATGAGAGAGAGAGAAAGAGAGAGAGAGAGAGAGAGAAAGAGAGAGAGAGAGAGAGAGAGAGAGAGAGAGAGAGAGAGAGAAGGGATGACATCCTCTACAAGTCTCTGTGAGATTACTTT
The DNA here is from genome assembly GCF_019393635.1 of Dromiciops gliroides. NCBI lineage: Eukaryota > Metazoa > Chordata > Mammalia > Microbiotheria > Microbiotheriidae > Dromiciops > Dromiciops gliroides. The sequence continues at coordinate 633,926,527 of NC_057862.1, read as the reverse complement.
TTTTTTTCTTTTTTTTTTGCAGGGCAATGGGGGTTAAGTGACTTGCCCAGGGTCACACAGCTAGTAAGTGTTAAGTGTCTGAAGCCGGATTTGAACTCAGGTACTCCTGAATCCAGGGCAGGTGCTTTAACCACTGCACCATCTAGCTGCCCTGAGATTACTTTTTATATAAAGTTGAGACAAGGGCATAAAGACATTTTTCCAGTTGGCCTCATGTAGGCAATAGGTAGTTTCTAGGAGAAGGGCAATTTGCGAAGTATATCCACAGCTAAGTCAAGTCAAACACAAGTTTGGGTTGAACCCAAAATAAAAACTGAGGGGACCCAAAACAATCATCATGTGGGATCTAGGCATTCCTTACAATCATCCTATTTCCTGGGAGTGTTTCTGAGCTCAGTCTGAAATTTAGAGTAAGCTTTTTGGGTTAGACAATTTTCTAGTCACATGAAGTTGGTTGAAACAATATTAATAAATACTAAATAATGCTCTACAGTCAGGAAGATATATTTCAGACAATCTCTAGCTGTGTGACCCAAAGAAGTCCATAATAGTTGTGCCTCAGTTTCCTCATCTGTAACATGAAGTTGATAGCTTCAATGACTTCTGAGGTACTTCCAATTCTGAATCTATGATCCTATTTGTCAATTGATGACCCAGTTTCCTGGTACTTATCAATACTACCCTTAGGGAACATACTGACTGTGCATAGGCAGCCTATATAGACTTTCTGGCTCGGAAGTACCTGCCAGAGCTCTAGATATATTAGCATAACCATTGAGAAGACAAGGTCACAAAGGGAAACCATTATATTGATATAAAGAGGTAATTTTGTTCCATCCAAGTTCACAGACCACTGGAAATTTCTCTACCACCATCCCCAACCCCAGTTAAGGACTCTTGCAATAAAGTATATTAAAATGGAACTTTAAAGAAAATAAAAGAAAGAACACAGCATAGAATGTTAAAGCTGTGGCAAAACTTAGAAAGTGTTTAGTGTAGTCTTTTTTATATATAAAGGAATTGAAGTCTAGGAAGGTTAAAGTCAGGCCCTTGTACACATCTAGTTATTCTTAGAGCTGGAATTCCATCACAGGACTCCTAAATTCTGATAATTCCCTATACTTTGCTCACTACATCATGATGTCTTACCATTTCCGTCTTAGGATACATTAGTCCCTTTCATGCACATTGCTGTCCAGCCAGATGGATTTGTTATTGTGATTCATAGACAATATTCCATCTCCCATTTCCATGCCTTTGCATTTGCTGTAGCCCAGTCTCCTCAGCCAGTCATCCTTCTTTCTTGTCCTTGTCCTTGTCCTTGTTCTTGTTCTTCTTGTTCTTCTTGTTCTTCTTCTTGTTCTTCTTGTTCTTCTTCTTGTTTTTGTTCTTCTTGTTCTTATTGCTCTTGATCTTGTTCTTTTTGTTCTTGTTCTTGTTCTTGTTCTTGTTCTTGTTCTTGTTCTTGTTCTTGTTCTTCTTGTTCTTGTTCTTCTTGTTCTTCTTCTTCTCTCACTATATGTGATCCTTTTTCCCACTTGGGCCATCAAACCCTTGTGTATTTTAAAATTCTAAATGTGGGTTCTAATCTGTCCCCCCAGTTTTGGGGGGAAACTGGGTAAAATCACTGATAAATGAGTTTAGGCTTTTTAAGGGTTTATATTTGAGAACAGAAATGATAGCTTTCCTACCAGCCCACTTGACATCCTGCCACCAATCTGATATCTACAACCAAAAAGAGCCACAAGTCTTCCACCAGTGTCAACTTCATCCTTCATGTTCTCCTCCCAGAAAATAGTAGATTCTTCAAGCTGATTGGCTAGCGTCATTCAAATTCATTAGTTCACTGGACCCAAAGGTGGTCTCGATGTAAAGTTCAAAGTTTTTAGTTTCTGAGAATAATACCCTCTTAAGGGCAAGCCAGATGTGCTTGCAATATAGTTAACTGGAAGTAGGCTAATCAGCAGTCAATCACTCTCACTTAATTCAATCAGTTTAGATTAATCTCCAGGTGGGCCTTTGAGTATCTGCTAAATCCCCTTATCTACCACATTCCATTACCTTGACACACCCTTACACATGGGTGCTCTGTCCAAAGGAATATCATTTTGATCACTTATATTTGATAAGATATCTTATAGTAGTTAGATGTCTTTTTAAAATTTTCTGTTTATTTATTTATTTTTCAAAAAGCTGAAACAATTTCCTCCCTGTCCTGCCCAGTTTTCATTTATGATTTCTTTAAATATACTGCTGACAAAACAGGCTTTAAAAAGTCCATTGTGATTCAAATTATGCTATTTAACTGTGCCTTTAAACTCACATAACTCTGGTTTTCATTGAAATAGGCCCCAGCCCAAGCCTCCCTTGCTTATTGTTTGGGTATTGATGGCTTAGAGTGAATGTAAATAGAAATCCTTTTCTTTTCATCCCTTCCCAGAAGTATCATTTTACCAGGGTAAACTGGGACATCTTTTGTCTCAATTCTTATCTAGTCCTTAGTTATTGAATGGGTGTTGCCTCAGGCAAGCTGAGACCTGAGAAAGACCTCAATTTTAAAAAGGCCAAGGTCACCTGCTGCATCCTGGACCATAACCAGTCATCTGGACTTAAGTCTTGCTCCTGTAATTCTGGAAGGGAGAGTGAGGCTGATTACTTTTTTGTAGCTCTGCCTCACTCAAATTCAATTCCTGAAGAAGTCAAGACACCACCCTCCTCATGTCATTGGTCCTCTTGAAGAACAAAGGATAAGCAACAATACCACCTCTTAAAAGCCCTAATTTCCTTCAAAGTTTAGCTTAAATCATGCCTTGTACATGAAGACTTTTCTGATTTCCCTCCTCCTTCAAAGTCTAGTGTTTTCCCGAAAATTATATCAATTCTCTCTCTCTCTCTCTCTCTCTCTCTCTCTCCATGCATACTTACACATGTTATATATATATATATATATATATATATATATATATATATATATATATAGTGGTAAAATATGAAAGTTTTTAACAGTCGGTTAGGATAACTGAAAGACGCCAGTTTTTCAAGGACCACCCTTTTGGGGAGGAGATGAACAGTCCGCCTGCTGCGCATGTCAGACTGCCAGCCGGGTTTTTTTTTGACTTCCGGGGTGGAGAGAAGGAGAGTAGCCTTTTTGCCGGCTTGGCAGGACTCCTGGCGGCGCGGCACAGACGGTCTGACTCACTCCAAAGGTGGCCTTTTTCGGTTTGGTGAGTTTTTATAAGGAATATAGACTAAGACTAGATTTAAGACGATTTGTACTGTATTTCTATTTTCCTATCCTTCTAATCAACAACACCTTATATACAATAAAGGCTCTATCTAGAAAACCAGAAGCTTCTTCCATTTACTAGTCTGGGAGATAAATTAAGGGAAGGGTTAAGTAGGGGAGATTTATGATCTAATATCCAATTTTAAATCTCACAATATATACATACATATATACATATATATACATATATATACATATACATATACATATACATATATATATATATATATATATATATATATATATATATATATATATATATATATATATATATATATATATATATATATATATATATTTGAGTGAGAATATATATGTGTGTCTCTTGGCTAACTAAGTCCCCTAAGGGCAGGGGACAGTTACTTGTACCTTTATATCCTTGGATACTTGTCAGTCATAAGTGTATTGTGTTCACTTCTTATTGTCCAGTTACTTCAGTTGTGTCTGACTCTCCATGACCTCACTTGGGTTATTATTGGCATGTATACAGTAGTAGTTTGGCATTTCCTTTTCCAATCCATTTCACAGATGAGAAATTGAGACCAATAATGTTAATTGACTTGCCTAGAGTCACACAACTAGTCAATGTTTGAGGCTAGATTTGAACTCAGGAACATGAGTCTTCCCAACTTCAGCTCTGGAACTCTATCTACTACTCTACCGGCTGTCCAGTAACACTAAAGTATTATTTATTTCACTTTGGGCCATCCAGTTCAATGCATTCTAATTTGAGAAACCAACCTTGACCAAAAACCATATGGACCATGGGTAAGTGGTAATGGAAAGGCACACTCTGAATAAATTGAGTTTACTCATAAAATATTTTTTCTGCCTAATTTAAGAGAGAGAGAGAGAGAGAGAGAGAGAGAGAGAGAGAGAGAGAGAGAGAGAGAGGGAGGGAGAGAGGGAGAGAGAGAACTTCCACATTGCTTGTCATGGGTCTTGAGACATAGAAATTGCCTCCTATTTTTAGAACGTTTACTCTTTCTTTGAGTTCAGATAAAGTTTGCAGAGGGTGGGGGACCTTCTCTTTTCTTTTTCCCAAATAATTGAGACATTTCACCTACTTTAGTGTAATTATACTGTCAAAAAGAGACGATTCAAATAATTAGTAACATAATTAGTCAAGCATTTCTGTTCAATTTGTCCTCAGTTCAAATAAAATCCTTGTTTCCAATGGCCTTTACAACAAGGTGTAATTTTCTAACGAGAGGGGAAAAAAATGTTTAATGAACAAAGGAAGCCTAGAAAATTGTTAGAACATATTATAGGTCTCTCTCTCTCTCTCTCTCTCTCTCTCTCTACATATGTGTGTGTGTGTGTGTGAGTGTGTGTGTGTGTGTGTGTGTGTGTGTGTGAGTGTGTGTATCAGAACCAGGAGAAGTTAACATCTTTGGAAAAAAAAAAACTCGTTATAGGAAAAAGTGCCATCAGCAAAATTTGCGTTTGAAGATTGAGTCCCATTTTCATATGTATGAGAGCAAGCCATTATGAATGAGCACCCTGGATTTTAGAAGGTTCATGCTAGAAACAACCTCAGAAAATAAGATTTCTCTGCTGAGAGGTATTTTAAAACAAAATATGTTAGACTATAAAAAAAAACAGGTCAAAACAACATCAAAATGATGCTCAGATAATATGATCCTCTCCTCTTTTGGATTATGCAACTGAGGCCCAAGAAAAAGCATGGTTGGGAGAGGGAAAGATATTTCCTTGTGTGAGTAAGTTGCTGGCTCTTTTAACAAAAATAAAAATAAAAATAGAAAATCCACAAAAACAAAGCATTAACATGATCTTATCTCCCATTTGTCTGGTTAAACAGACTAAAATAAAAAATAGGGTAATTAGGGAGTTTAAAAGGTCCATTCGAAAAAATTTAAAGGAAAACACAGCCAGTACACCTTACCCAACCAGAAGATCAGAAGATTGAGGGTTCGAGTCCCTTCGTGGTCGCCATCTGTTAAGGGCTAAAATTCTAGCTAAACTGTCTAAAATATCTAATGAGTGGTCGCCAATAAATTATAAGCTTTAGCAAGAGTTAGACTTTTAAGCATTTATTAAGGAGAATAAGAATTTGGTAAAGAGAGAGAAAAAGGCCTAGATTCCTATCTATTAAAGGGAGAGCACATTTCTAGCTCCGCTCTCCACCAGAGTCCAAAGGAAAGAGCCCGAGACTGAGCGCCAGTCTCTTCCTTCCTCCTCCCACTAGCCCGCGTCACTTCCTGACTCCTGGTCTTGCCCTCAAAGACCTTTGCTTCATGGGCAGAACTCTTCTACAGTAAGTCTCCAGCAGGTGGCGTCATTCCAATCGTTACAGACAACACCTTTCATCATAAGGCCTTCAAGATTGTCTTGGATCATAATATTGCTGAGAATAGCTAAGTTTTCACAATGGATCATTAGACAATATTGCTATTACCATGTACAATGTTCTTTGATTTCTGCTCATTTCACTTTGCATCAGTTCATGTAAGGCTGAAAACATTTCTTAAAACGAATCAATGAATAATAAGACACCAGTAGTATGCCTGTGCTCCATAATAGCATGATTCAGTCAAAGAAGAGAGGTTCTCTCTTTTAATAGGAACAAATGTAAAATCTTTCAATTGGGTTCAAAACATCTACATAAAAGAACATTATGGGAAAAATTTGACTAGGTCATATGGACAAGAGTCTTAAGAATTTTATGCGAAAGCAAGTTTAGAAGAGTGAAAGAAATTATGTTTTCTTTTGCCCCCATCCAGGTTAGTATATATCTGCACATGTTGGTTGATTCTAGACTTACAAAGGATGGTGACGAAAAAGATCCTGAAATGCACAGTTCATGCTATGGAGAGCAAGTGAGAAGGTGAAGGGCCAGGGCATCCCTTCATGTGTGAATCAGTTGAACAAATTAGAGATTTTTAGTCTAGAGGTTGTGGTTGTGGAAAGGAGGCAAGTATGAATGCTATATTCAGGTATTCAAAAGATTATCTTGTGTATACCTGACCTCAAAAGAGAAAATGATGAGCAATGAATGTGAGTTAGAGGGAGGCAGATTTAAATCAATATTGTGTAGCAGAGGGAGAACTGGGCTGAGTGTCAAAAGCCCTGCTTTGAAGGCCTAGATCTACCATTACTCACCATCGGCTGGTCCTGGGATTCTGGAAGATATGCATTTGTGTCCAACTTCTGAGACTTTCTAGCTGGGTGACCATCAGATCAGCAAGTCATCAAACCTGTCTGAGCCTTGGTTTATTCAAATGAGAATTAAAGGGAAGGGAATAATCATGTATTCAGTGCCTATTCTTTTTGCTAGCTACTTTTTAAATATTATCTAATTTGGTTTTCACAACAATCCTGGGATGCAGGTGCTATTTTGCCCATTTCATAGTTGAAGAAATAGAGATAAATAGAGGTTAAGTGACTTACCTAATGTTACACAACTAGGAAGTGTCTGAAGATGCATTTGAACTCTGTTCTTCATGACTCCAGACCCAGGACTCTCACCATTGAACCACCTAGCTGCCTTTACAAATGGGTACAATAACAAGTATAGTGCTTGCTTCACAAGGTTGCTATAAGGTTCAAATGAGAAAACATATGTAAAATGGTATCTGAATATGAGCTAATATTATTGATCATTTAAGCTTATAATAATAATAATAAGGAGTAGGAAGTAGTGAGTTTTCCATTAAAAAGTCAGATGACTACATGCAGGAAATATTTATTTTATTTTGTTTATTTTATTTTATTTTATTTTTGCAGGGCAATGAGGGTTAATTGACTAGCCCAGGGTCACACAGCTAGTAAGTGTCAAGTGTTTGAGGCCAAATTTGAACTCAGGTCTTCCTGAATTCAGGGCTGGTGCCTTATCCACTGTGGCACCTAGCTGCCCCCTGCAGGAAATATTTCTAAGGAATTCTTTATTTAGGTAGGATTTGTATTGAGAGAACTCAAATATCTTTCCTCTCCAGAATTTTGTGATTCTATGAACCTGTTTAGTTATTTTCAAGTTTTTCAAGCCCTCTCATTTTTTTTTAAAGCTAAGCCTGATAAATGAGTACTATTAAGAGATTGTTTGTTATTCTGTCCTGGGTTACTATTTTAAGGGTGAAAAACACTCATAAATATATGGATGTTTCCATTGTAAATGGATGCTTTTTAGCTAGCAAAAAAATTCATTTTCTCTAATATATGTTTTTAACGTGTCCTGAGGAAATTCTATGCAATAGCTCACCAGGACCCTTCACTGTTTCTTCCATTTTTATCAGATAAAAGCAGATCCATCATCCATGTGGTTCCCTTTCTCCACACCATAAATAATGATGGGGAAGCACAAACCTCTTTCCCACCAGAACAGCATCAAGTTTTAACCAATTTGGGAATTTATTGTTAAGCCTCTTGGGATCTGGGCCAAGCCTACCTGCACACACATCAATTACTGTATTACCTTTCAAAGGCTTTTGACAAAGGAGACTCTGGCTCCATGCACAGAGAAATGAGTGTTGGTATTAAGCTTTCCTGAGCAGCTGGATTAGAGCTAGGAGGTGTGTAGCTACTCCAGGGATCCCACAATATCACTTTGATTTCTCCCCTTCTCTTTTTTTTTTTTTTTTAAGTGAGGCAATTGGGGTTAAGTGACTTGCCCAGGGTCACACAGCTGGTAAGTGTTAAGTGTCTGAGGTCGGATTTGAACTCAGGTAGTCCTGAATCCAGGGCCGGTGCTCTATCCACTGCGCCACCTAGCTGCCCCTTCTCTTCTTGATCTTTTCCTGGAATAAATATTCTAGACAGTGCAATCATAGATCCTAGGGGATTTTGAATCCTTTTGCCAGGAAGTGACTACTTTTTCAGTTAGGCCCAAAGTGGAACCTCTCAGATACAAAACTCGCCAATTACATTGACTTGAGCCAAGATTGAGGTTATTTTATTTTATGCTTTTTTTTTTCTTTTGCTGGCCCCCTAACAAGAGATAGATAGTGCATTCAGAGATGAGGGATCACAGAACAAAGAATTCTTAAAAGGAAAGAGGGTATAGTACAACTCAAAAGTCGTGATAAGAAAAGGCACAGCTAATGGGATTATGAATTACAAGGGCTAAGTGAAATGTAATAAATACACAAAATACATGCATGCATTGATGAAAGAATAAGTGAATGAACAAATGAATTAATTCCTTCACACCTGAATGAACAAAAAAGAGAAACTGTTAAATAGATAGGAACATATATACATAGACTCATATATAGATACAAACATAAACAGCCACACAGACAGACATGAATATGTAGATACATTGAAGACATATCTAGATTGCATAGATAGATAGATAGATAGATAGATAGATAGATAGATAGATAGATAGATAAATGGATGGATGGATGGATAGATAAAAAGCCTTCATGGCATTGTTTAAAGCCAGGGAAGTAAGAATAAAATTAGAGAGGAGACACATTATGAAAGCCAGTAGTACATATTGGGAAGATGGAAATTTCTCTTATGAAATTTACCTGCTTTGGGCAGTGTTCTTCAGTGGTGGTGTCATGTTATCAATATCTGTCCACATTCTTCAATGATACTTCAAACAGCTTCCTCTTCTAGTAGAGCAGAACAAAGAGCCTGGCCCTGAGTAGGAAGACCTGGGCTCCAGAAACTGGCTCTGCTATTTACCAACTCTCCTCTACTTACTAATACAACCTTAGGTATATTGCTTCAATGTATAATATCTTTCCCATCTCCTTTAACTATATCTAATCTTGAATGTTTTTCTTTCTTTGTTATTGTTTTTGACCCACTACAACTAGATCCTCCAGAACACCAATGACAATATTTCTGGGATGCTTCAATATTAAGCCAAGGACATTTGACATTGGATCCCATTGAAAAATATGTGGTCCACAAATCCAAATAATTATGATTTGTCTCTGATGAAAACAAGGTCCTATACCTACTAGACACTTAAAAATTGGTGAATTAGTAGAATTGAACCATACTGGCCTTGATCATTCAATAGTAACCATAGGGTAGAAATAGACGATGCTATACTTGGAAGAAACTCTTCCAGTGATAGAACATGGACCACAGGACATCAGAGATTAAAGGGACATAAAATAAATAACGTAAGAACATAGAACAAATAATATTAGATCTCTAAGGGACTTCAGAATGTAAAATACTAAAACCAAAGAGATATCAGGAATTCACTTACTCTAGTCCACTCATCTTACAGAAGAAGAAACCTAGATTCAGAGAGAAGAACTGATTTGCCAAAGGTCACACAAATTGATTGTCTTAACTCTAAGTTTAATACCTTTTGCCCATCAAACTCTTGAACTCCAGGATGTCCCATAGATTTGATTGGTGATGTGCATATTGGATTACATTTGTTAAAACATATTATTAAATACATATGTATGTATGTAGTTGCAGTAGCAGCTGCCTCCTTAAATTCCAGTATCTTCTAAGCAAAATGGATTGGCTTCACATATGCGAAAAATGGGAGCATAATATTAAATGTGACAAACATTTCCACTGCTCTAAAGCTGTGATCACAGCTGCAGCTGTGAGAAATGATAAAATGGCAATATGGACTGAAATCAGATTTTCTGCCAGAAAAATGATGGAACTTAAAAAAAAAAAAAGAAGTCAGAAATAGATGGAACCAATGATTGAAGTTGTACATGTTGGGCTACCTATTGATCTTTGATTCTGAAAATATAAAATGTTTCTATAACATATGATCTAGAACCCTAAGTTCTTCAGTTTATATTACTAATTTGAATCTTAGAGGTTGAGAAAATGTGCTTGCCAAAAATCTTTGTTGTTTTGTGTTGGTTTTTTTTGACATATCTGAAGTTTCCTCCAAAAAGTCACAGGCTTATGTCTAAATCTCTACAGACACAGAGGGAAATGTCCCACAGTTCATATGCAAGCATACAAATGAAAACTGAGTATTATATACAAGATAAATTTTATTTCTAGTCAAAGATAATAAACACATAAAGGACCCATAGGAATCCAGAAACAGACAAAGCAACTTTTCTTACCTTTCTGGAGATCCCCATCTTCCTAAGCCACCCTCCCCTATGCTAGATATTATATAGTCCTACAGACTAAGAATGCTGCACTATGATTGAAAATCCCCCCAAAGAGAAACTCACTTGAGACCAACTGATGAATAGGATTGTAGAATTATATCTGAAAGAGATCTCAGAGGCACTCTAGCTCCTCATTTGAGAAAATTAAAAAAAAAAAACACACACAATCTTCATGTTGAGGTTGACCTCGGCAGCCAGCTCATTAAATTCACATGTAAATGAATTCCCAATATAATATTTTGGACAAATGGTTATCCAGTCTCTGCTTGGAAATTCGTAAGGAGGGTGTAGACTTCCCCACCTCTTTAGGCAGTACAATGCCTTTGTGGACAGTTTTCATTGTTAGGAAGTTCTTTCTTCTATCAAGTCTACAGATCCCTATCTGAAGCTACCTATCACTCCTGATTGCATTGTGTTAGGCCCAGGTAGAACAAGCTTAATTCCCTTCTACAAAACAGTAATTAAAAAAATTGAACACAAGTTATCAGGCCCATCATGAGTCTTTTCTCTTCTTCAGGCTCAATACACCAGTTGTTGTTGTTTTTATTGTTGTTGTTGTTGTTGTTGTTGTTTCTAATTGATACTTAAATAATGTGGACTTGCAACCCATTCCCATCCTGGCTGACCTCCTCTGGACATTCTCCAGCTTATCAAAGTCTCTCTTAAACCATAGTGCCAAGAGCTGAATACAATGCTTCAGATGAGCTTTGACAGATGTACTATTTACTTCTTATTCCTGGAAGCTATTGCCCTCTTAATGCAACCAAGATTGCATTAACTTTTTTTTTTTTTGGCTTCCATATTAAACTCCTGATTTATATTGAACTTGCAGTCCATGAAAAACTCTATGTCTTTTTCAGACAAATTGGTATCTAACCATGCCTACCCCATATTGTACTAATAAAATTGACTTTTTACACATAAATATAAGATGATATTTAAGCCTATTAAAATTAAGATTCATCCCAATGATAGATATCTGTTGATGAATTTGGGGATTCCGACTGTCATTCGCTGTGTTAGTGGTCCCTCTTAGCTTAGCTTCCTTGGCAAATTTGAGAATGCATCTTTAAATTTATTCAAGTCATTGCTGAAACTATTGAGTAGCACCAGAATGAGCACAGGGACTGTGGGTATTCCACTGGAGACCTCTTACTATGTTAACATTGAATTATTAATGATTACTCCATGAATTTGGCCTCCCAAACAACTCTGAATATATCTAATTATATTATTGTCTACTCCATATCTCTCCAAATTCTTTACAAGAAATGTAAGAAACTTTTAATCAGAAGCATTGGAAATTTTAGTAAATTTACAGTTTGTAGGTTCTCTTCTCTTTCCTCCTTTGAAAATGAGGAAAAGCCAAGGTGGCAAAGTAAAGGCAACAGTTCTCCTGAGCTTTCCCTCAACCCCCTCTAAATACCTTTAAATAATGCCATAAGGCAATTCCTGGAGCTGTAGAACCCACGAACGGACAGGGTGAAATAATTTTCCAGCCATAGACAGCTAAGAAGGTCATGAGGAAAAGTCTGTTGCACCCAGGTGAGAGTGGAGCACAGTCCAGCACAGCCCAAGCCAGCAGAGATTGGGCCCCAGCAAACCACAAAAAGACCTTGGGAATCACTGAATCATCAATCATTAACAGCAGTTGTTGTGTCAGGAGCTTTCAGCCCATAGACGATAAGGGGGTTGAACAACTGATCAGAAGGAGATTACAGGGGTCTCTTTGCTGGCACTGAGGCAGGACTCTGTTGCCTTGCCCATTCTTGAATTCAGGTTGCAGTTCTGTGTGGCAGTCCCAGGGTGAGACTGGCAGACCATAGCTTGTGGCCATAGTGGAGCAGGGATTCTACTCACAGTTTCAGGGCTTATGATTGCTCACAGACCAGAGCACAGGCAAGGGAAGTAGAAAACACACTTCTCAGATCATACCATTATGGAAGAACTGAAAACTTACAGGTCCCTAGAAGTATCTCTGGAAACAGGTTCACAAAAGCCCTGAAACTTGGGATGCTACACCCTCCAACCTAGAAGTAGAGCACTACTTTAACAAAAAGTTATAAGGGGAAGCTAAGTGGTACAGTGGATAAAGCACTAACCCTGGATCGAGGAGGACCTGAGTTCAAATCCAGCCTCAGACACTTGACAATTACTAGCTGTGTGACCCTTGGCAACTAGCTTAACCCTAATTACTCCTCAAAAATAGACAAATAAATAAATGGAAAATAAATAGATAGATAAATAGATAAATAAATAAAACAGAGAGTTATATATCAGGAAATAGTCTGGGAAAATGAACAAACAACAGAAAAATTTCTGACCATAAAAAGTTACTATGGTAACAAGGAAGATACACATCCTCAGAAGAAGATAACAAAGTCAAAGCTCCTAAATCCAAAGCATGCAAGAAAAATATGAATTGGTCTCAGGCCATGGAAGGGCTCAAAAAAAGACTTTTCAAATCAAGTAAGAAGAGTGGCAGAAACATTGGGAAAAGAAATGAGAATGATTCAAGAAAATCATGAGAAAAGAGTTAATAGCTTCATAAAGGAGACATAAAATATACTGAAGAAAATAACAACTTAAAAAACAAAGTAGGCCAAATGGTAAAAATAAAATGTACAAAAACTGAAATGAGGAGAAGACTACCTTGACAAGCAGCATTGGCCACATTGAGAAAAAGGCACAAAAGTTCACTGAAGAAAAAAACAAACAAAAAAAACCCAAACAACAACAACAACAAAACCTCCTCATAAAGTAGATTTGGGCAAATGGAAAGGAGGCACAAAAAACTCACTGAAGAAAATACTACTCCATTAAACAAATGAAATTGAGCAATTGGAAGCTAATGATTCATGAGAAATCAAGAAACAATAAAACCAAAAGAATGAAAACATAGAAGGCAAAGGTGATATATCTCATTGGAAAACCAGCAAAACCTGGAAAAGAGATCCAGAAGAGATCATTTGAAATTAATGGCCACATGAAAGCCATGATAAAAAAAGAGGCTAGACATTAACTTCTGAAGAAATTATCAAGAGAAAACTGCCCTGATATTCTAAAATTAGAGGGTAAAATAGAAATTGAAAATTCACCAATCACCTCCTGAAGAGATCCAAAAGGAAAACTCCCAGGAATATTTATAGTCAAATTCCAAAACTCCTAGATCAAGGAGAATATATTTCAAGAAATGAGGATAGTATTTGTTTATTCTCTAATTTTGTTGTGCTTCTTTCATTTTCCACTCAAATATCACAGACAGTGGCTCAGCAGTCATATATACCAGTTAATGAAAGACTTGAGGAGAGAATTAATGTAGGCAAGTAACTTAAATCATCATCAGAAACTAGATACTCTCTTATTTTCTACTGATTCATTATGGAGATCATCTCCCTGACAGATATCTTTTTTTTGTGTGTAATTCTTATGGTAAACACTATTCCCTTTAGCAAGAAAATAGAAGTTGATCTGTCTTCTCTCTGTTGTTAGTTATCATCTCTATCATGCAACTAAGCAAAAGTCATGTCCTTTCTTTGAACATATTTTTCTCCAAATATGATAAAATCAACCTTCTTGCCCACTCTTTTCACCTTTAGATTCCTTTAACAGTCTTGTTCCTCCAGAACATCAGGAACCCTAATACTATTTATACAGGGTTGGCTCATTCTGCTGGCTTTGTGGAGAGATGACCCTTCACATTTCAGTGAGTCTTTACCTCCCAAGACTTGGAGATGTACAATTCTACCCTAAGGTTTAAGCTTTCCTAAAAGGAGAAAAAAATACATTTGAACTAATGGATTTTCAGTCTACATCACTCATGTTCATAAGGGGAGGGAGGGGTTCTAGTTTACTCCTCCAAGTTGTGGCTCAATCCCTTGCTGTTTCTCCACTTATGGGACCATGTTTCCACTTATGGGACACCCTTTCTCCTCCTGCTTCTCCTTCTCCCCATCCTCCTCTCCCTCCTTTCTCCTTTTCTTCCTCTACCACTCCTCCTCTTTCCTCTTCAGAGAAAAGAGGGTAGTTATTTGTAATTTGTCAGTAACTTATGGTTCTCTAAGAATTCATCCACTTCTCTTTCCAACAGGGTCCAGGATCTCTAGATAATTTAAAGCTATTTTTCTCAGGCCATGTGGTTCCCTCATTTCCTAGGGCCCCATGACTTTCCATTTGAGAATTCCTTAGATAGTCTGATCTTTCTTCTCCAGGATTACTATTTCTTCAGTTGAAATCTTCACTGCTATTGTGATTATCTTGACCTTCATTCTTGCCCCTCAACATGGCTCAACAATTTCCTTTAGAGTAATGACTATGCATTTGTACAACATGAGTGATACCTTGATGGAGGTGTCTTTCTTTTTTTTTTTTCTTTTTTTGCACGGGGCAATGGGGGTTAAGTGACTTGCCCAGGGTCACACAGCTAGTAAGTGTCAAGTGTCTGAGGCCGGATTTGAACTCAGGTACTCCAGAATCCAAGGTTGGGTCTTTATCCACTGTGCCACCTAGCCGCCCCATAGATGGAGTTCTCTTTTCAAAGAATATTGGTCCCATACCACCTTGGCATACAGGCCTTCCTTAAACAATTTTATGATTCATGTATATTTTGTTCCTGCCCCAGGTCCTTAAGCCCAGGTTAGGAAAATCATGTCTGTCTTCTTTCCTGTTTTTCCAGGAAAACATTTCTTTTTCAGACTATCACATGTTTGTGTGAAATTCTAGCAATTCTAATACTGAATTGATGGAAAAAACACCCTGGGAATCAGGGGTGCAGGATAAAAATTGGCCTCAGGTTTGTCATTCTGTTGTGTCCTCTTTAGGGGTTTTGTTGGCCAAATATACTGGAGTCGTTTGCCATTTCCTTCTCTAGCTCATTTTGCAGATAAGGAAACTGAGGAAAACAAGGTTAAGTGACCTGCCCAGGGTCACACAGAGGGAATGTCTAAGACCATATTTGAACACAATGAATATGAGTCTTCCTGATTCCAGCCCAACCACTCTATCTACTATGCCACCTAGATTTCCAGTGGCCTCAGTCTACCTTTGGTCTAAACTCATGCCTGACTGTCAATATTCTGAGACTCCACTTATATCTATTACTAGAAGGAACAATGCAGAGGAAAAAAAATAATGTCATAATTCCCTTGAGTTAATGCCCTGTGTCTCCAGCAACCCCCTTTAAAATAAAATTGTATTACTTGGGAGGAAAGATGCCTTAACCTGTTATCACCCAAGAACACCTTAGCTTGGATTAATTTAACAAATATTTAACTTTATAGGACAGAAAATGAGACACGGAAATACTAGAAAGTAGGACTGATAAATTTTGATAATGAGAAATAAAGAACCAACCAATGTCATCCTGTCAAGGAAATACAGTCCTGAGTAAGCCAGAATACCCAAAGAAAATCCCTAAAGAGACAGGAAAGAAAAGCATAGAAAGTTTGGAAGGGACCTTATAATTCTTCTTATGCAAGCAGTAGCAGGGCAGGAATCCTCTAAAACATCTTGAGTGGTTATCCAGGAAACACTGAGCCCCTCAGACTATTAACTTACTATATACAATGACATAGTCTTCTTCTTCTTTGACCTTCACGCTCTCCTCTCTCTCTCTCTCTCTCTCTCTCTCTCTCTCTCTCTCTCTCTCTCTCTCTCTCTCTCTCTCTCACACACACACACACACACACAATTCTACACATTAGAAATATTTTTTCTATTGTTTTGTCTTGGCCTCCATCGACCTCAACCCCAGCCCCATTGCCTGCCATTTAGCCTAAATATGTCTCTGTGATTTCTATCCATTGTTCCTTTTTCTGTCTTTAGTGGCCAAGCGGAATGGGTTCTTCTTCCTCTTCCACATTATATCCCTTCAAACATTTGATGGTCCCCCCTACTATTACTTATTATTATTTATTATATATGTATCTATTTTCTATTATTTCATACATATTTATTATTACTCCTTTTCTCTTCCCCTTCCTCAGCCTTCCTTTTTCCCTCTGATACCCTCTCCTTCCCTCTCCTCTTCATCCTTTCTTTGTGCTCATGAGGAGAGAAAGGGAGGAAAGATAAGCATGCTGAAGACCAGCTTCATTTTATCCACTCTGCAAGGAACTTACCAGATAAAACCCTACTTGTAATCATATGACTGGATTTACCCAATTCAAACACATAGAGAAATACATGTATTGACTATTGACTTACTCAAATTCTGGTTACTGTATCTTAGAAATTTGTGCACAAGGACTTTTAGAGAGTAGGCACTTAAGCATAATTATTGTATTGATTAATCACCCTATGACTTTGCACTGCCAATTTTTTTATGCCCAGAATGCCCTTCCTACCACCTCTTCCTGTTCAAAGCTTCCCCCATCCTTCAAAGTCCAACACAAATGTGATATCTACCAAAAATCAACATTGATTGCCTCCTGAAGGAGTCATTTTTTCCCCTCAGATTTCTTGTTGGTCACATATCACTTAAGCATTTACCACATTTTGTTTTTAACTATAGTTATTTGCATGTTTGCTTCTCACCTTTCCAGATGAGAAACTTCATAAGGACTTTGTTGTTCTGTAGTTGTTTCATTTGTATAAGACTCTTCCTGACCCGATTTGGGTTTTTCTTGGCAAAGATACTGGAGCAGTTTGTCATTTCCTTCAGCTCATTTTACAGATAAAGAAACTGAGGCAAACAATTTAAAGTGATTTGCCCAGGCTCACATAACTAATAAGTACTTAAAGACAAATTTGAACTCAGAGCTTCCTGAATCCAGGTCCAGCACTCCATCCTTTGTGCTACTTATTCATAATGGGCAGAGAGTCACATTTTATATAAACTGTGGATTTTTCATAATATCCAGTAAGTGATGGGTAACAATATGTATTTAGTAAATATTCTACATTAAATCAGTGAAATGGGTTGTTGTGTTGGTCATCTGATTCAGTGGGGGGTGGGGGGAAGCTAAATTGATGAATGACAAGCATTTGGGTAAAGTCATATTATTAACACCCAACCACAGGACATTTGAACCATTTGATTGCCAGCCATTGTGAAAGTTAAAATAGAAAATGAAATGACCATCCTAGTGGCTAGTGTGGTAATATGACCTGACACAACCCAGACCCATTATATATTTCACAGAATTCAGATAATTGTAATGCAGTTAATATTACATTACAGTACATAGATACAGTCCCTTGTCAATTAAGTTATCTTGTCTATGAAGGAGGCCAGTAATGGACTCTCCATGGTTCCTATACTGTATCTAGTTTCCTCTTGCCAACAGGAAGATAAAAGGGCTAATGTATGAGGCAAGACACACTAACAAGGGAGCTGTGCTGAGAAAGTAGTAAGGAAATGACTTCTTCAGCAATAGGAAATGTAGCTAATATTTGTGATCTGATCTATTTTGGCTAAATTTTCGGGCTAAAATAACTTCCTAATAAAGTGTACTTGTTTTAAATATATAGGATTTAACTCTTCCATCTCATGCTCCCCTGTCGAGCTACCCTTTTATCTTGACCATAATGCCTCAGTTTAAACTGACTAATTTTCTGGTTTCTAGAATTAAAGGTTGAATAAGAAGTTATTTATTTTATTATGTACTTCATCATGAATTTCTCAAAAACTATCCCCACCAAGTAATCATCTGGTCTCCTCTTGAGGACCCTCTAGCGATGGGGAGCTCGGTGCTATACAAAGTATTACATTACATATTGGGCAGCTCTAATATTTAAAAGGTTCTCACCTCCCTTAAACAGAGCCAAAATTTCTCTCACTGTATCACTTCTACTTCTTGTCTCCTAAGTTTGCTTTCTAGGACCAAGTAGAAAAAAATCTAATCTTTTATATACATCATAACTTCTCAAATACTTAAATATAGCTATCATGACTCTCCTAAGTGCTCTCTACTTTATGCTAAACAATCCCCTTTCCTTCATCTAGTCCTTAAATGACATGGTTTCCAGTATCCTCCTCATTTTAGTTTCTAATCTTCAAATTCTCAAGGCTATCAATATGCTGCCTAAAATGTGTCACCCAGGTTTAATATGATATTCTATATGTGCTTTTCCTAAGGCAAAATACAGGGGAACCACCAGTCTTTACATTCTGAGTATTCTAACTCTCCCAATGAAACTTAACAATTGTATTTTTTTCTTCTGTCCTGTGAATATGCAATTGATTTCTAAACTCTAAGGTGGGGAAACATATGTACCAATTGAATTTACTTTTATTTTACTGCTCATTATACTAGCCTATTAGTTATTTTTGGGGAACCTTGATTCTGTCAATCTAATCGTTAGATTAAAATCTTTGTTACCTAATGATAATAAATAATAGTGATTATTTCTAATGTATTATCTTTTGTATCTCATTTTCTTCTTTCAAAATACAATAACCTTGACATTAACACCTTTATCAAGGTCACCAATAAACTTATTTACAAGCAAGCAGCTCACAAAAGATCCTTGGACACTACTAGGAACATTATTCCAAGTTGATATAGACACATTGAAAAAGAGGTTCTTAATATTTGTGTATATGTGTGTGTATATATGTATATACGTGGACCTCTTTGTCAGTCAGGTGAAACCTATGGACCCCCCTGAGAAAAATATTCTTAAATGAATTAAGAATTAAGAATGCTTGCTTGAAAGTACTCCCATTTAACCAGCACTGAATCTATAACTATATCAAATGTTACCCACACCTCTCCATTTTTACTGCAAGGTAGCATGTAACAATTTGTCAAATGTTTGTTGAAATGTGGGCAAAGAATATCTTTAACATTCCCCACTCCACCAGTGTAATGTTCCATCAAAGAAAGGGAATGATGTTCATTTTCCATGACTTGTTATTAATGAAATTATGTTGGCTCTTAGCAATCAATTTCCTTTTCTAAATGATAACAAACCATTCTTTTGATGATATATTCTAAATTGTTTTCAATAATTAAAATCAAGCTTGCCCACCCATAGTTTGGGGATTTTACTCTCTTCCACTTTTTGAAAAAACAATCAACACTTATTCCTTTCTATTGCAGCAACATCTCTTCTATTCTCTATGATCTTTCTAAGATTACTGACAATAGCTTGGTTTCCCCACTTTTCATTATCCAAGCTTAGTTGCTTGAACATATCCAGGTGTCCCCTTACCATCGTTTTAGTTATCTTTGTTTTCAATTTCCTGTTTGCCATTTTTGTACTGTTATTTCTAATATAAGAATAACCATTTTTGTAGGATAAAACAGAAGAGAAAATAGAGTTTAACAATTCTACTATCATGTTATTGTCCTGTACACTCTACAACTTAATCTTGCCTTTTTTATCTTTTTGCCTACAAAGTAGCTTTAAGAATCCATTTTTTGTTGCCTTTCACCAAATCCAACCCACTTCAGTCATTATGCTAGTGTTCTTACAGGGTGATGTCATTCCTTGTATTCATCATCATTTACCTGACCTTAGTTCCATCCATTATATCCATTAAAAAACCCAAAACATGAATTGGTCAGTTAATTTCCTATACTTCTACCTTGATATCTTTATCTACCTCCCTCTTTTCTGCTCCATTGGGATAATGTTAGATTTTGTCTCCATTTCTTCATTCTAGACAGGTTCTCAACCTCTTGGGATGATTTCCTCTTTAAAACTATTTGTCCATGCTATTCTTTTTCTTTTCTTTCTTGAAATATGTCTCTCAAAATAGTAAGTTACATGTGAAAGTATCTCTCTTTCTCTCTCTCTCTCTCTCTCTCTCTCTCTCTCTCTCTCTCTCTCTCTCTCTCCATCCCTCCCTCTCCACCTAAATCACAAATTCTAAGATGGAGTGTTCACACGCCTGAAAGGTTTTGATCACTCCTACTTCAAGAAACAATACTTTCTTGTTCATCTGAGACAGTTCTGAAAGAGTAATTTCTTTTACTAGTTTTTGAAGAGTAAGATTATTGAAAATTTGATAGATCCCTCACTCTTAGTGAGGCATGGATTATATGACCAAAAAATAGTAGAGATTAAAGGGACCTATGAGAACATCCAATTCAGGAGTTCTTAAATTCTTTGTTTAAGCCTGCAAAATTGGAGCCTTATGGACACCTTTTCAGATACCCATTTTAAATGCATAAAGTTAAAAAAAAGAAATAGAAATTATAAATGTACCAAATTATATTGCAACATAGTTACTTAAATTTTTTTAAGTCCATGTACTGTAGTTTAAAACCCCTGATCTATTTTTGACCTAGAGAAACTAAATGGTTTGCCCAAAGTCACACAGGTAATAAGTATATTATCAATACTCCTTCCAAAAATCCGTTCTTCCTCCTATAACCTCCTGTGGATTCACTCAGGCTTTCAAATAATCTTTTTACAATATAGTGACCTACACTGAAGGCAATAGCCAAACTATACCAAGTATAATAAATAAAATGTCTGCTTTCTTGCTTTTTTAAAAATAAATTTTCGTGCATACCCTTTGACCCAGCAATATCACTTTTGGGTCTTTTCCCCAAAGAAATCATAAAAAAGGGAAAAGGACCCACATGTACAAAAAAATTTATAGCTGCTCTTTTTGTGGTGGCAAGAAATTGGAAATTGAGGGGTTGCCCATCAGTTGGGGAATGGCTGAACAAGTTATGGTATATGAATGTAATGGAATTCTATTTTGCTGTAAGAAACAATGAGTAGGAGGAGTTCAGAGAAACCTTGCATGATCTGATGATGAGTGAGATGAGCGTAACCAGAAGAACATTGTACACAGTATCATCAACATTGTGTGTTGATCTACTGTGATGGACTAGATTCTTCTCACCAATGCAATGGTATAGGAGAGTTCCAGGGGACTCATGATGGAAGGGGATCTCCAAATCCAGAAAAAAGAAAGAACTGTGGAGTAGAGATGCTGATTGAACCATACTATTTCTTTTGCTTTTGGTGCTGTTGTTTTTCTGTTTCCAGGTTTTTCCTCATTGCTCTGATTCTTCTCTTATAATATGACTAATGCAGAAATACGTTTAATGTTATTATATATATGTAATAACTGTCTAGGGGAGTGGGGAGGGAGGGGAGGGAGGGAGAAAAATCTGAAATTGGAAAGGTTGTCTAAACAAATGTTGAGAACTATTTTTACATGTAACTAGAAAAAAATAAAATACTTTTATCAGAAGAAAATTCTTTTCAGTTCTGAATTCTCTCCCTCCATCTTGGCCCTCTCCCATCCATTGATAAGGCAATATGATACCCATTAGATATATGAAGTTATGCAAAACATATCCATGATTCATTTTGCAAAGGGAGGGAATAAAAAAATAAAGGGAAAGAAAATATCCTTCAATCTGTACTCAGAGATCATCAGTTCTGTTAAGGGCTAAAATTCTAGCTAGTCTGTCTAAAAATATCTAATGAGTGGTCGCCAATAAATTATAAGCTTTAGCAAGAGTTAGACTTTTAAGCATTTATTAAGGAGAATAAGAATTTGGTAAAGAGAGAGAAAGGCCTAGATTCCTATCTATTAAAGGGAGAGCACATTTCTAGCTCCGCTCTCCACCAGAGTCCAAAGGAAAGAGACCCAGAGTCAGCGCCAGTCTCTTCCTTCCTCCTCCCACTAGTTCGTGTCACTTCCTCCCGCCAAAGAAAAGACTCCTGGTCTTGCCCTCAAAGACCTTCGCTTCATGGGCAGAACTCTTCTACAAGTATCCAGCAGGTGGCGTCATTCCAATTGTTACAGTCCCCCCTGTTGTTCCTCAAGAAACAAAATGTTTCCTTGACGGAACAGTAAAAACAATATAATAACTATTGCTAATTAATAATATGTGAACAACAATATAGAAAAGGAAGAGAGGAAAGTTTTGTCCAGAGGGGCGATTTTTTTTTTGTCCTCATGAACCGACGCTTTGACATTAGTCTTGCAAAGGGAGGGCCTCTGCAGAGAATACACGTTACAGATGGTGTATATTATAACAGAAAGAGAAAAAAAACAACAAAAACAACAAATCAAAACTGTTCATTTAAAGTCTCTGAAGTCTTTTCTCAGATGTCCTCTAGGTGTAGTCGTGGAATGAAGTCTTTTCAGGGGTTGATGTGTGGATGCTGGTAATCAGCCAGGAAAATTTCCTACAAAATTGAGCTTAACACAACTTTAAAATAGCTTTGTCAATAATCAAATCAAACAATGAAAGTTCTCAAAAACATGTCTAAGGGAATACAGAATCTTAGTTGTTACACATGAAACATATAATAAAACAAAAATTGAACCATTCTTTAAAATTATATTATTATTATAGTCCCCCCTTATGGAGAGTAATTGAGAAGACAATTGCCGCGATATTAATTTTTAAAAATAATTTTTATCTTTGTTTCATCACTTTTTGCATCATCTGCCTAATTATCCTCATGCCATTATGAGAAATTAGAAAATCTAATATAATTGGTAACAGGTGTCAAGGCCAAAATTCAACACTGTTATTTATCATGACACCTGAGATAATTATGGGGGTTACCATAAAAGAACAGAGAAATGATGGGATATGAGCATTCCCACACTTGAGCAATATGTACTGCCCATACAGTATGCCAGGCTTAAATAGGTGGATGGAATATATGTCCATGCCACCGAACATATTGGAAGAAACTGAGTCAGACTTAATCAGATGCATGGGATTGAGATGTCCATGGCATCAGGCATATAGGAGGGAGCATAGAAGCCAGGTGTAGAAGTGAGATGGGTGGGATGAATACTTCCAGCCATCTGTACAATATTGTGGGGAAAAATAAAATAAAATATTAAACCAAGAGAATCCAACCTCAACATTAGTCAAAAGCCGTTCCCTCGGCCATACCTTGATTTCATGCATGTCTCCCCTCATGTGACAGTTCAGTGTCTGCTCTTGCATGTATTCCTCTTATGATTGGATGGCATCTTGGCCAACTGGCATCTGATAACTCAGAATAAAGGCAATTAATACCTTAAATGATAAGTTCCCATAATCCAAGTCTCATATGGATTTAAAAATTGAGGATAATAAATGATTGCAAAAAATGTGAATACATCTTGACTCAGAACACAATATATAATTATGCAACAATTTCAAATAATACCCCTTTTTTTAACTTAGTATACAATTACTTTTTTGAAAAATCTGAACATATTTAAATACAAGTTAAAGCACAACACAATCTCAAAGACAAATTTTACAAATGTTCCCCTCTTTTTTTTTTTTTTTGGAATATGCTTATCAAAAATAATACTTCTAGAATCAATTTACACTTGCCATGGCAACCAATTTGCCAGGGAAATGCTTTAAAGAGTTTGATCAAATAATCAGTTAAAAAAAAATAACAAAAACAAACAACTCAGAATATGGGAGCACAATACTCCTAGAATTAACATTGTATTATGAAATCAAAACCATCTCTCAATTTTTTAAAATTAGATAAATGAATAGAAGAAAATACACATGGAATAATAAAAGACAATGAAATTCAAACTAGGGAAATCTAAATGAATATGAATTTAATATTAATAAGAGTCTTATAAATATAAACTTGATCACATGACTATAAAAAGCTTTTACAAATATTCTCCTTGTTTTAGAAACTAAGTATAAGACACAATCTCAAAAGCATGAAAATCTCTATGAAAATAAACCCATACCATTAATTTCAAAATGTATATGTAATGGCATAGAAATCCTATGTAACCTCTGAACTGACATTAATACTCTGAGTAAAGTTAGAACACTTTTGATTCCGATATCTAAAATCCCCAATACTCATATCAATACCTTGCTGCTTACTTCCACATTTCTGTAAAATATATACCCTCCCATGGCAAAAGAAGCGGAGTCTTGAACTATGTTGATTGTCATTCTTATTCAGCTTAAGTTTTTCTTCTTTAACCCCTCTATATTGTCTGTCAGTCTTTTCACCATACAAATGCTTTATAAGATTACTAATTAAAGACAAAAGCAGGTTAGCAAAATTATGAACAAAACGAGCATATCTGGAATTTAAAGGGCTTTCTAAGGTTGTCTCAGAAGCGCAGCCAGGCTGGGGAAGGGCTGAGCCTGAAGCTACAAATGTAGTTAGAGAAAGTTGAGCATGCGCATTAGATCTCTGGACTTCCCAGGCAGGGGAAGCAATGGGCTTGGCCATGGGAGGAGTAGAGGGTGGGGTCTGGAGAGGAGGGGAGGGACCAGAGCAATTTGAATCAGACTTGATTTTGAACTCAGGCCTGGATTCCTCTTCCCCCACTTTGCCTCCAGGTGCTAGGGGATTAAAAGCTTCAAGAGGGTGGGTCATTGCCTCCAGGCATGCAAAATTAGAGCAACAATTAGTGTTAGAACTGGGAAAAGCTGCGGGAATCTCTTCAGGTTTCTCTGAAAAAGCATGGTTGGGAGAGGGAGAGATATTTCCTTGTGTGAGTAAGTTGCTGGCTCTTTTAACAAAAATAAAAAGAAAAATAGAAAATCCACAAAAACAAAGCATTAACATGATCTTATCTCCCATTTGTCTGGTTAAACAGACTAAAATAAAAAATAGGGTAATTAGGGAGTTTAAAAGGTCCATTCGAAAAAATTTAAAGGGAAACACAGCCAGTACGCCAGTACTTAGCAGTTAAAGGGAGAGGGAGGGGAAATTTCTTACCCAACCAGAAGATCAGAAGACTGAAGTTTAGCTTTCCTCTTCGTGGTCAGCCATCTGTTAAGGGCTAAAATTCTAGCTAAACTGTCTAAAATATCTAATGAGTGGTCGCCAATAAATTATAAGCTTTAGCAAGAGTTAGACTTTTAAGCATTTATTAAGGAGAATAAGAATTTGGTAAAGAGAGAGAAAGGCCTAGATTCCTATCTATTAAAGGGAGAGCACATTTCTAGCTCCGCTCTCCACCAGAGTCCAAAGGAAAGAGACCCAGAGTCAGCGCCAGTCTCTTCCTTCCTCCTCCCACTAGTTCGCGTCACTTCCTCCCGCCAAAGAAAAGACTCCTGGTCTTGCCCTCAAAGACCTTCGCTTCATGGGCAGAACTCTTCTACAAGTATCCAGCAGGTGGCGTCATTCCAATTGTTACAGTTCTTTCTCTGGATGTGGATAGCCCTTTCCTGATGAGTCACTATGACTTCGGGGGCAGCTAAGTGACACAGTAAATAAAACACCAGCCCTGGATTCAGGAGGACCTGAGTTCAAAGCCAGCCTCAGATACTTGACACTTACTAGCTGTGTGACCCTGGGCAAGTTACTTAACCCTTATTGCCCCAAAAAACAATCAAAAAGAAAACCAATGTTCAACTTAGAACTTTTCACAATGAGTCACTATGACTTGCCATGTAATATAGTATTGATCAGAGTAGTTAAGCCTTCTAAAGTTGATCGTAGTTATAGTATTTCTGTTACAATGCTCTCTTTTGCTTACTTCAATTTAGATAAGCTTATATAAATCTTCAAAGTTTTTTCTGAAACTATCCACATTTTTTATATATATATATATATATGTATATGTATGTGTGTATATGTTTAAGTATATATCTGTGTATGTATATGCATACATGTATTTATATATACTGCATATATGCACACATGCTATTGAAGGTCATCATCATATATGGTGAACCTTCAATAATTAGAAGGTATGTGTACCATAAGGCTTTTCTCAATGTTTCATATCCTTTTCATTCTACTTCATTTCATAAACATGATTTCAAAAATTATAGACATCATAGTGGGAGATCCAAAAGAAGAAAGGGTAGCCATGATGTCCATTATCTTGCTCAGAGCCCATCCAAAGTACTATGGTTCATTCCAAACACAACATTTTAGGAAGGACAGGGTCAAGATGGAGTAATGCTTGAGACTTATTAAGGAATTATAGAGATCGAATATTCTATATGAGGCCTGGTTAATGACACAGAGTATGATTATAGCACAGAGGACAGAAGACTTGGAGAGTGACTTATGATAGTGATCTTCAAGTGTTTGAAGAATCGACACATGATAAAAGGATTAAACTTATGTTCCCTAGTCCCAAGGAGAAGGATTAGGAAAAATGGGTGAAAATTACAAATAGGCAATTAATTTTCAATGTAAAGAAAATCCTCCAAATAATTGGAGCTTTCCAAAAAAGATATTACTTGGGAAGTAGTGAGTTCCCCCTCAAAAGAATGAGTTTCCCATTCTTAAATGTGTTCATCCTCATGAGAAAAAGCTGGACAACCACTTGGTAGGGCAATAATTGTGAAGCAGGTTGTGTTTGAAAAGGATCTTGATGGTTGGTTTGGATTGTAGCAGTCATGGGGGAAAGGATTTTTTTGCATAGGAGAACAACCAGACAAAACCAAAGAAGGTAATCCTCCAAAAGATATTTTAGTTTCTTACTAGTATAAGGAAGCTCTCATGGTTTCCAGGGATTGTTGGACTACAGGCAACATGAAAACTTTGGCAGTTATTCCTGAAGCATTGAAATGAGGTAACAGATGATATACACCAAAATATTCACAGCAGAACTTTTTGTGACAGCAAAGGCCTGGAAATACAATTGATGACTGACAATGGGAGATTAGCTAAACAAATTCTCGTACAGGAATGCAATGGGATATTACTATGCCATATGACATAATGAATATGATGAATATTGGGAAGCATACAAGATGCAAACTGGAAAAAGAAAAAGGAAACAGAACGAGGCAAACAGTCTAATGACTGCAACCTAGTAAATGGATGGGGAAAAAATAAGACAATCTAGTGCTAGTTCCCCCAAATTATAATAATCAGCTCTGGTCTGAAAAAAGAACTACAAGAATACACCTTGACCATCTTCTTTAGTGATATGGGGAAATATGGCTCTAGAATGTTGATTCACTGTCAGATTTTTGATATTTTGATTGGTTTTGTTTTTCTTATTTTTTAATAAGTCATAATTCATTCTGAATGAATGGAAGGAGAGAGGTATACACAGGGGAATTTAGGTCCAAAGTAGATGGAATGTAAGGCCTTGAGTTAGGAAGACCTGAGTTCAGATTTTAATTCAAACACTAGCAAGTTACAATTTCTGTTTGCCTCAGTTTCTTCATTTGTAAAATGTGGATAATAATAGCACCTACCTACCAGTTTTGTTGTGAGGCTCAAATGAGATAATTGCAAAGTGCTAAGCAGAGTACCTGGCACATAGTAAGTAATATATAAATATGATGGTAATGAAATATAGGTGGTATAAAACATCTCTTTTAAAGAAGAAAAATAAAACCACTGAAAAGAAAACACACTCAATGTTATGTAATTATAGCACTCGAGGTTGTCTCCAAAGAAGAGAGGGTAAAAAATGCATCACTCTCCTACTTTGATGGAGTGAAGTTTATGGGGTTAGACTCTGGCATATAGTTTTAGAGTAATTTGATGTATTAGTTTTGCTCAACTTTTTTTCCCATTCAAAATAATCTTTGCTACCAAAGACAACTCTCTGGGTAGGAAGATGGAGTCGTATGTTTAGAAATGAAGATGATATAAAAATACAAGTGTTTCAATGTGAATAAAAGAAAGAAAAATTAAAAAGCTTTTTTAAAATCATCACAATACATATTCTACTTAATTTGTCAGGGGAGAAAGATTTTGTTTTGTTTTGTTTTGTTTTTAATCTTCTTATCTAAGGCTTTGCTATTAATACCAGTTCATAAAAGTTATGATGCAGTTTAAAGGAAATGGGATTTAGAAACAGAAGACCTTGTTTCCAATCCTGGACCTGCCATTTACCAACTTCATAACTTTGGTCAAATGACTTCATCTGTCTGGTGGGGGCTCAGTTTTCTTTATCTTGTGGGATCAGTTCCCTTCTTTGTAAAGTGAGAATGTGTAATTAGATTTCTATGGTCTAAATCCAATGATGTATGTCACTTTAACTGAGTTTTTTAAGCATTTTGTATCTCAGTTTCTTCATCTATAAAATGGATTTTAAAATACTTGCAAAATATTTTTCTAGGAACTGTGTATGTGTTTGTATGTATGTGATGTCATATGGATCAAATTAAGTTTACTGCATGTCAGAAACAGGGCTAAGTGCTGAGGCTACAAATGATTATGTAAAAATATTATGAAGGTTAAATTTGCGGATGAAATGAAATAGTAGCCATTTCTTTAAATAGATGTAAGTAGTCACTTTTTTATTTTCCTTCTCAGCTATTTGCTTCTATATTTTCTTCATCTTTTCATCTATTATTTCATTCATCCTCATTCTTCTTATACTACACTTAATGGAGTTCATGTAGAGGAACACTTTAACAAATTACTGCCTTTCTATTTTTATTCGTTAATCCATTCATTTGTCTTATCATGAATATTTATCTATGTTTTTATTTATTGTTCACTGTTGAACGTTTACACAAGTGGATATAAAATAATTGTCTTTTGTATAAAGTGTTTGGATGCAAGCTCATCTTCCGTAGGGTCACTGAAAGCATTGGGGGCCATCTCTAGTTGATTGCAGGTTGATGAGAAGTATATGTACTACATTTTGCTTATCTATGTCTTTTATTTCTCCAACCAGGTCTTTATACCATGAGAACTTTTAGTCATAGGTAAATTGTACATAATGAGTGCTTGTAATGGTGACATCTACTTTTTAAAATTGCACTTAAAATTTTATGGTTGTTGTTACAACTGAATGATTGCATACATTGGTTTTATTGCTGATAATCCTCCAGTTCCAGTATAGTTTCAATCAATCAATAAACATTTTTAAGTACCTACTATGTTCCCAGTACTCTGCTAAGCACAAATTTTATTTTTCAGTTTTTCATTTTTTCTTTTTCTGAAATTTTCAAGGCTATTCAGAGGTTAATATTTTATAATATGGATATTTGATATTTCTTAATTTGTAAAGTATAGCAAGCTTCTGTTATAAAATTCTGGCTGCTTGATCATGTCTTTCTTGGCATTTGGTTGGCACTAAAATTGTGAAATCAGCAATGAGATGTTGTTTCAACTGTTTCCTTATAAAATATTTAATTAAATCCAGGTTCCATAAGAGTGACTTTCCTATAATTTCTAGTAGCAGTGACCTGTTCTTTTATTGCTAGCTTAAATCCCTGTTTATGTAAATAAATCCACATGACTCAGTCATTTGTTTGATGCCTCATTGGAGTTCACATGGATGTTTCCTTAGAGAGCACTTTGGTTCTGTTCTTGTATCTTAGCCATTTCATAGGCTCTATCCCAAGGGAAATCAAAATCAGTTGCCTTCGATAAGTGCAGTAGTCAGTAGTACTTGTTCTCAACATTTCCCATGGCTCCATTGCACCTATCTATTCCAAAACAGTTTCTAAAAGTCTTTAAGTTGTTGATCTTGTGATCTGAGAACCCTGATCAATTCTCCACCTCTTTTTTAAAAAGGATGTGTTAAACTTTCTATAGCTGCCTTAGGGTGATGTTCATATTTTCCATGTTTTTGATGGCATATGTTCTAAATGCATTGTTGTCCATTTTATTATTGTTGTTAATGCTGCCATTTGTAAATGGAGACAAAGAAAGTGAAATCATTTGTCTCAGGTGTCAAATCAGTGGCAAAGCTGAGACTTGAACTCCTTCCTTTTTCAATTTTCCTTTCTGTGTTCAGAAGATCAGAAGATAGGATCCAAAGCTATAAGGGACATTAGTGATCAAGTTGTCATTAGATCACATGATCATAGCTTTCGGTCTTACAGGGATCTCAGGGAGCATCTAGTCCAAATTACTCATTTTATAGGGGTAGAAATTAAGGAGCAGAAGTCAGGAGACATTCATGTTAATAGAGCAGGAATAAGATTTGAACTTAGATCTTCTAGCTCCAAATCTCAAAGTAGTTGTTGATCCTTGCCCCTCTCCCAACACACACACACACACACACACACACACACACACACACACACACACACACTCACACGCACACTCAGACACACATACAACATTTTTGGTTAATGATTGTCATTTCATATTAGACATGATATATACTCTTTATTTTATCTATTTATTTATTTATTTTGCGGGACTATGGGGGTTAAGTGACTTGCCCAGGGCCACACAGCTAGTAAGTGTCAAGTGTCTGAGGCTGGATTTGAACTCAGGTACTCCTGAATTCAGGGCCAGTGCTTTATCCACTGTGCCACCTAGCCGCCCCCGATATATACTCTTTAAAGTTACCTAGAAAATACCTGGAGCCCTTTCCAAAGAAGATATATGCAAACTCAGAGCAATGATAACTTTATTTAAAAAATGTAAAGCACTCTTTGTACCTTCAAAATCTCATGGGTATCTTATTTCATTAAAATATATTGTGGATTAATATTTGAGTAGCCCCATGTCATACACATTGTACCAAATTTGATATTTCTGTATAATCACATTTCACAAAGTATCCAGGCATCTTTGCTGCCTCCCCTTTAAATTTATTCCTTGTTTTTGCTTTTATTTCTTTGAATGGGGAAGAAGGTCTGGGAAAAAGATATTTTATGCACACTAGGTAATGTTTGAAAGTTGCATGCATAATGGGAAGACTTTGTGCCTTCATTCTAATGTATACAGCTTGTCTTTTAGTTGTTTCAGTTGTGTCTGACTTTTCATGATTCCATTTGGGGTTTTCTTGGCAAAGATAGTAGAGTGGTTTGCAATTTCCTCCTCCAGCTCATTTTGCCAATGAGAAAACTGAGTCAAACAGGTTTAAGTGAATTACCCAGGGTCACACAGCTAGTAGATATCTAAGGTCATATTTGAACTCAAGAAGTTGAGTCTTCCTTATTCCAATCCCAGTGCTCTATCTATTATGGCATCACCTAAGAGCCTCTGAACTTGACTTAACATGAAATAAATAGACAAGGATTTTCTGAAATAGAACACATATGCATTTATGAAAATAAATGTTGCAGAGTATCCCATGTTGTGACCCCATCGAAAGATTGCCAAAAGTAGGGCACAAGTTGTACCTACCATGCCAGCACTTAGGGCTAGTTTTTCTGTCATCTCCTCCTTCTGATCCATATAAAGGAAACAACAATACCTTCCAAGGACTTCCTTGCACAATCAATCAATTAATCGAAAACACTTCTTAAGCACCTACTATGTGTTAGACACTGTGCTAGAAGCTCAGTATTCCTAGACAAAAATGACCTCTGAAGTCTGTTATAGCACTAATTATCTGTGAATCAATTAATGAATTTCTTGGCTTCCTTTTCATTTGCATTCAGACAATTGGGTGCTGTGTCAGAATATAATATATGCATTATTGACCAGTTACTTAAGTCAAAGGATGCTTTCATTTCTTTGGACACTTCTTGTCTTCATTTGTGGAAATGTCAAACTTTAGACAACCAGAGCTTAGGTTAAAGGCAACCTTGAAAAGATTGTTAGGCATTTCCAGAAAGTATTGATGGAGGAGAACTGGCTAAATTATATCCATTTGTTACTGCCATTGGTTTCAGATCCATTGTTGGGTCACAGGCCTTAGTGATGGAAGAGGCCATGGAGACCAGCTAGTCTTAAAGGCAGCATGGGGTACTGACCTCATATTCTTCATCTGGGAAACAGGAATGATAATATCCTTAGTATTTACTTCACAAGGTTGTGGTGAGGATCAAAAGACAAAGTGTTTTATAAACCTTATAGTTCTATATAAATGTCCACTATCCTTTTTTCTTCAATTTTATTTTATTTTTGACATAATAATCCCTCCCTCGCATCTCCACCCTTTTCACATGTATTGCAAAATAAATAAACAAATAAAAAACCCTACTATAAACAAATGTCATCAAGAAAAGCAAATCTCCACATTAAATGCTGGCCCCTATTGTTATTTCATAAATGGGGAAACTGAAACTCAGAGATGGGAGGTGACTTGTCCAAGGTCACACAGGCAATTTTATGACTTTTTTTCTATATGACAAAAGTAAATAATAAATAATTCAGTATTTTGCTAATGGACTAATTTAGAATATTAAAATAGAGAGGGAAATGAAAATTAATCTTGTCCTGCACTCCTCATCTATCATGTTGGGTGGTATGGTGGATAGAGTACTGAACATAGGAATAACTGAGTCCAAATTCTGACTTAGATACTTACTATATATATGACCCTTGACAAGTCACTTTTTTGCCTCAGTTCTCTCAACTACAAAATAAGGATAACAATAGTACTTATTGCCCATGGTTATGTGAGGATAAAATGAAATAATTTGTAAAGTATTTTCAAAACTCAAAACACTACATAAATGCTATTTGTTGTTGGTTTTCTTACATATGAGGAAACTGAGGTACAGAAAATGAAAAGAACTTGGATAATGTCAAATAAATAGCAAGTGACCAGTTTATAATCAGAGCCCATGTCTCTCTCTTTTTGTCCCAGAGATTCTTTGACTTGTTCCCCATTATGTCAGTGATGCTCACTCTACTACTTAAAAGGTTGGTACAGTTCTAAGGATTTCTTTCTACAACTCCCTTGATATGCTTACCTTCTGAAATATTGTAGAATTCAACATATGTGCTAACTTTTTGAAGGTAGGAAAAATCTCCTTTTCAAGTCTTCTTCAAGTGTATGTATATTTTGAATACATATAAGGCATTTTAAAATTCTAGCTAAAGTGTGCTCATTATCACTTCAATATTTTCATATGTTCACTATCTCATCAATGGTGGATAGGGGCATCCTCCCAGGGAAACTCACAACTTATTCTCTGTATCTTTTCATAAATCTTCCATCAAAGATTTTCCCAGAATGTGGGAAAATTTTCTCTGGTTCTTACAACATAATCATGATAATTTTACATAATATATATTAATAATATTGAGAAAGGGATCTAGTAGAATATAAGTTCTTTGAGAGCAGAGATGGTTTTATGATTGTCTTAATGGCCCAACAACTAGTATATTGCCTTGTACCTAACACACTCTTAACAAATGTTTATAGAATTTAATTTAATAGACTAGATGGCATCATAAATATGTGACATGATTATACAAATAGTAAAAACTGTAGAAATATGAAATATCAGAATTCCATCTGAAATTTTATAGGCTCACATGTTTATGGCTGGAAGAGACCTTAAGGTCATGATGTCCAACATATCCCCCCAATCCCTTTTTATAGGAGAGAGATGACTATTTTAAACTGATTTTAATATTAAAAAGAACCAGGATTAAAATCTAGGTCCACCACTGCCAAATCCAATACTGACTCATGTATTCAATAATAATCATAGATCTTTGTGGCATGACAGGCACTATGTTAGGTGTGAAAGATACAAAAACAAGGAATGAAACAATACCTACTCTCAAGAAGCTTACATACTAATGGGGCATAAATTGTAGTACATAAATAAGTATATATTCAACAAATATAAACTGAATAAATACAAACAAATAAAGAGATAACTTGGGAGGGAGGGCACGAGTTATTAAGGGCATCAGGAAAGTCTTCGTGGAGAAGGTTATACTTTACCTATGTGTTTAAAGAAAAGAGAGGTTTTGTGAGGTAGAGGTGAAGAAGGGGTATATTCCAGATAAAAGGGATGGCCATTGGAAAGGTAACGGAGAGAGAAGATGGACTGATGTGTTCCTGTTGTTTGTCCTTCATTTTTGAAGAGGACTAATGATATTACAGGATGATATCTTGACTTGTTCATGAATTTGATTTAAGTGAATAAGTCATCAATGTCACTCTCTCCTCTTGAATCATCAAAGTCCACTGTAGCAGGACAAAAGTCAAGATGACCGCTGATGACCCAGGATGAAATGGATGACATTGGAGTCTTCCATATATGACCAACCTCTAAATACTCCACTGACCCTGCTTCATCCTCCTTCATGGCTGTTGGAACAAATTGTTTACATCCCCCCACTCTACTCAGGGAAATCTTACATTCTTGGAGTGGACATGCCCCTAACTCAATGATGGGTTTGAGACCCCTCAGTTACACTCAACCTGGCTTAGCCTGTCTCCAGTGATGGTTTACTGGGATGTGGCCACTGCACATTATCCAGCTTCTTGAAACCACGTGTAAGAGTTGGGGGAAACAAGTGGATACCAAAGGGGAATGAGCAGCCCTCACACCAGAGGCACTAGTCTTCCTGAACACCCAACATACCCCACTTTTTTGTAGAAGGATTAGAGAAGGCCAGTTTGACTGAATTAAAGAATGTGTATGAGTCTCTAAGCTAGATAGGTGTCAGATTGAAAAGGGTTTGGCAAGTTAAACATAGAAATTTAGTGTTTTGTTTGGTTGTTTCTTTTCTAGATGATAGAGGTATCCACTAGAATTTATTGATTAGAGGAATGGCATGGTCAGATCTGTGTTTAAAGGAAATCACTGTGGCTGCTCTGTAGAGTATAGGTTAGAATGAGGAGATAGTTGAGGCAATTAGGAAATTATTGCAATAACTGAGATCAGAGGGGAGGGCATCCAGGACTACAATGTCTTCTGTGTGAGTGGATCAAAGGGGTAAAATTCTGAGACACTGTAGAAATAGAGAGGGTAAGATCTGGTCACTGATTAGAGATGTGGTGTGAGGGAGAGTAAAGAGTTGAGGAGAAGGCTGAAGTTACAATCCTGAGGAAATGAATAGCATAAATAAATTTTAAAGCAATACTGGAAAAGGCAGGATGTTACTGAGTCACAAAGGCACTGGAGATATTAAAATAAAATGAGACCACACAATGTAATCATTTGAAAATTTTAAGAAAAATGTGGAACCAGATGGATCGGTATTTACACAAAGCAGAAGAATTGATGGGAAGGAAATGTAGAGAGTATGTGTGTTGGTTAGCCAGTCAATAAACATTTATTAAGAACTTACTATGTGCCAGGTACTATGCTAAATGCATGTGTGTATGTGTGTTTGTGTGTGCACATGTGCATATGTGCTAGGGTGCCCGTGAGAGTCTGCAGTGTTCTCAAAATGCATTGATGATACAGGTAAAATTTCTCAACATTTGCTTTCTCAGAAACTACCAGATTGACCATAGATTATTAGAGCTGGAAGGGACCTTAAAGATCACTTAGACCAACAAACCCATTTTCCAAACGAGGAAACTGAGGTCAAGAGAGTGAAGTGACTTGCTAGAAGCAAGTAGCAACACTTGGATTTAAGGTTAATTCTCCAGACTCCTGGTTCGTTGCTCCTTCGAGGACCTGAATTATCACAATACTTTTTTCTCCTTTAAGTAAATATACCAGTTACTGAAGGGTGTCAGATTTTATTGAAATGCTCTCCTTGGCTCAATTCTCAGGGGCTAAAGTTTTAGCAGAGGCTAAACAGAACCCAGGCCTTAGCTCTATGCCCTGGCCCAAGTTTCCTGATCTAATTATAGTCTAATTGAGTTCCCTCTCTTTCCTCTTAGGCGATCACTGTGACATTAAATTACAGGATTCAAACATATAATTTCCTAAACTTAAAAGTGATTTATCTTCATAGGCCTTTATACCAGGTCACTTTTTCATGTGATATGTCAGTGGCTAGATCTATTATTCACAGGCATTATTACTGAATCAGAGCACCCAAGAGCAGGAAGAGAAATTGAGAGGTCAGCAGCACCATTGTGCACCTTTAGACAAGGCTACCCCGACTCTGTCTTCAAAAATAGGAGACTGTGGCCTAATTTACAAGGGTCCCAAGGTCACAGTACATGTAATTTGGGTATATGGAGTTATGTCTCCAACTTTGGATAGGGGTAAAATCAAGCTATCTGATGCTTCTCATCCGGTTCCCCTTTGTGACTAAGGGCACATATTTATAAGATAATTGGCTGGGAGGAATGGGAAGCAATCATCACACAGGTGTCCTTTTTCAGGGACACAGATTTCCAGAAACCCTTTCATTGGAAGTTAGTAATTAATAACATTAGCTTCTACTGCCAACCAATCTACATACATGGACAACACAAACATGCAAATACACAAACGCATATACATGTATGCACATGCATAAACACAGAATACAACCATGATCACCAATAAGGTCCAGGTAATAAATAAACACATACTCTCAAGTGAATTCATTTCAGGTTCAAGTGGAATGAGTGGAAAGTTCAAGCAGGATTCTTTGGGGTCTAATATAATCCTTTCTTTTTCATCAAGCTCTCCTTGACTACTCAGAGTGTCCATTATTTGGACAATGCATTTATGAATTTTACACTATCTATATTGTTAGGCACCTTTTCCTGAAACTCTTTTACAGAAGTAACACAATATAATCTAACTGAAGTCAATTGGACTTTAAGTATTTTATGTCTCTGTGATAATACTTAGTAGAGGTAATATTGATATCTGTGATAATATTTACCACTTCCTTAAAGATGTGGATTGATTCCCAAGGGCTGTTATTTTTTTTTCCAGAAAGGCTTTTTTGACATTTGAACTATAGAGGAAAATGTCTTCCACTGATACTTACTGAGGCTTTGGGACATTCTGACTTTTTATAATCACCTCTTTTGCTTTATTTTGATGGAACCACTTCTTTAAAGTCCTACCCTTCCCCTGAATCATATTTAAAATCCAGAATGGTTCCATAGCCAGACAAGCAGATTGTAAATGCAATGGAGAATCCAAATAGCTTCAAAAATATGAATCTACCTTTATGAAACAAAACCCTACCCATTGATAGATGGGACTTTAAATCCTAGAATATTAAAACATGTATAGACTGTTAGAGTCATAAAAAAAAATCTTAGAACATAGTATTAGAACAAGTCCTAATTAGAAAAGAAATGGAATGTGGAATGTCAGATTTGAAGTCATCTTAGAATGCAATGTTAGAGCTGGATGGTATCTTTGAAGATATATTAGAATAAATAATATAGAATGTCAGAGAAAGCAGAGAGGTTAAGTCATTAGAACACAAAAGGTTGGAGCTACAAGGGACCTTAGAATATAGCATGTCCGAGATAGAAGAGAGTTTTTTTTGTTCTTTCCTTCCTTCCTTCCTTCCTTCCTTCCTTCCTTCCTTCCTTCCTTCCTTCCTTCCTTCCTTCCTTCCTTCCTTCCTTCCTTCCTTCCTTCCTTCCTTCCTTCCTTCCTTCCTTCCTTCCACCTTCTCCTTCCCTCCTTTCTTCCCTCCCTCCCTTTCTTCTTTTTTTCTTTCTTTTGTCCCTTTTCCCCTTTCTATTGCTGTTTCCTTTTTATCATCTGTATTCTTCAGGTAAGAATATAGCTACAAAATTATTCCAAAGGATTAAAATTGTAATTTACCCAATAATAGACATGTCATAGAGGGTGGATAGAACATAGCATATTCTTCTTTTTTTTTTTTTTTAGTGAGGCAATTGGAGTTAAGTGACTTGCCCAGGGTCATACAGCTAGTTAAGTATTAAGCGTCTGAGACTGGATTTGAACTAAGGTACTCCTGACTCCAGGGCCAGTGCTCTATCCACTGCGCCATCTAGCTGCCCCAACATAGTACATTCTAATAGAAAATTGTTAACCAGAAGCAAAGGAAAATAGCTGAGAAAGGAGATATACAACCAGAAGCGGAATACACTTGTGGACTGAGAAAGAGATAAGAGAGGGAAGGCCAATGTGTACCATTGGAACATATGAAATGTCAAATGAGCTATAGAAGATCCCTGTACTTTGGATGAACCCTTTGGGTAGAATTTATAGAGCAAAAGACACATAGAAGAATATAAAGAATATAAGATGAGAAGGTGCAGTTAAGTTGTAATCTGAGCCATTAAAGGAAGTACCCACATGAATAAGATCATAGATCCCTTCAGAGCTATGAATGTGTCAGACCATCTTTCTCTCCCTATTTTCCTTTCTGTGTCTCCCCTTCAGTCTCTGTCTTTCTGTCTTCATTTCTGTTTCTGTTTCTGTATCTCATTATCTCATAGGTATACAATATTTATGTATTCATGTTTGTATATTCCACATAAGACTATTAAAAACAAAACAAAACAACAAAGGCATGAAGTATACTTAATAAGAAAGACAAAATAGAGAATATAATGAAAAAAGGCAAGTTTACTTTCATACATATCACTGAGATTTAGAAGGCTGAGACCCATGCCTTTAATATTGTTATAGAAGGGGAGGTTTCCCAGAAGAGATGGAAAATTCTCAGATATCAAATTTTAAAGTCATAGAGAAAATAATCTCTACTGATGAGGAAAAATAAAGGTGTCTAAAAGAGCCAGGAAACTCACCAACTTCCAGATTTTAGAAAGAAACAGAAAAGATGGATACAAAAATAGGTAAAACAGAAAGAAATGCAGAAGTGTGCCCTAATTCTCTAGGAATCTTGACAGAAATGGTAATGACTAAAATGGATTAAGTCTGGTGATGATAGCCAGAAGGTGCCAACAGGATTAGGAATCAATGGATCTTGGTGTGCATCCCATCCTTGTCACTTGATTCTTTTGGGACCTTGGACAAATCACCCCATCTCTTTGGGGATGTGTTTTTTCAACTGCAAAATATGGGGTGTGGGCTAGATTGCCTTTTTGGTCCTTTCTGGCTCTAAACAATGATTCTGTGATAGCCATATTTTAATCTGGATTGATGCCAGGGAATGTGCCACTACCATGAATTGTCTTTCCTGATACTAATGTAGATTTTATGTTCATCCTGTAAAATTCATTCTACAGTACCAGAGTATGATATTACCCAATGTTTATGGATGGATGAGTCTAAAATATCCATTGTGAACTCCACTGGAGGATGAAATTCCTTGTTACTTTCATAGATTATCTTGTCTTTTTCCCTCTTTGAATGGAACATAAAACCTTACCATTTTAGCTTGAAGCTTGGTCATCTTTCTGGACAGACTGGCAAAAAGAGAAGCAGATTTTACTCAGGAGTTTAGTGACTTTGATGGGGAATGTCCTGGACTTAAGGAAGGCTTCCTTTGAAGTTTTTATTGTTGTTCATTTGTTTTCGGTCATGTGTGACTCTTCATGACCGCAATTGGGGATTTCTGTATAAAGATACAGGAGTGGTTTGCCCTTTCCTTCTCCAGCTCATTTTGCAGATGAGGAACTGAGGTAAACAAGGTTAAGTGTCTTGCCCAGGCTCAAACAGCTAGTAAGTGTCTGAGGCTATATTTGAACAAATGAATGAATCTTTCTCACTCTGGGAATGGTGTTCTATCCACTGTGTTTCCTAACTGACCCTCCTTTAAAGGTATCCTCCATAACTGGCTATCAGGAAGTGGAAAAGTGTGAGGATTTACACAGAATCTTCTATGTGTCAGGCACTGTACCAAGTGCTTTACAAATATTATCTCAATTCTCATAACAACTCTGTTACTGGTGAATTTATCCCCATTTTAAAACTGTGGAAACTGATGCAGACAAAAGATATTTGGTTTACCCAAAGTCTTACAGCAAGTAAGTATCTGTGGCTCAATTTGAATTCAGGTCTTCTTCACCCCAGGACTGATACTCTACCATTTTTGCCACCTAGCTTCCTCTGTCATTTCTATCTAACTAGGAGTAAAAGATATGCATAAGATAATTCTTACTTTGCATTGCCAATTTCCAGCCAGTATTACTAAGTTCTTCATCTATAAGAACAGTAAGAATATACATACCCTATTTTCTGCCAAGAAGGTTCTTATATCGAATTAGAGGATGGCATCAAGGCAGTAAATATTCAGGCAATGTCAGCACACTGGGAAAAAATAATAGTATCTTTATTAGGGAGGGTATATTATAGTAGTATCAGAAGGTATGAGATGTAGTGGTCCAAATGATACAGGCATGATATGGTTTGGGAATCACAACAACTTGAGCTTGTGGTCCATTGAAACTCCCAGATATCTTCCCTCTATATCCCTCCCCCTCCCTTTCCCATGTAGTAGTTGGTAAGTTGATTGCTTCTGTATCCAAGTAGTTACTACTACAATTTCCTTAGTTAATTTTAGCCCAATGATTGAGCCTGCCAAGTTTCAGGTGCCATAATGCCTTCCCAGTTCTTTGCCTAGTGAGAGTGGACCATGACTCCTGTTGTATCGTAGCTCACATTGCCACCTATATCCTCAATGTTCACTCTAACCAAACTCCTGCTGAGTGCCCAGCTTTTAAAATTCAAGTCAAAGCAGGGCAGCTAGGTGGAGAAGGAGATAAAGCACCGGCGCTGGATTCAGGAGGATACAGTAACTGTGTGACCCTAGTCAAGTAACTTAATCCCCAATGCCCCACAAAAAAAAAAATGTCAAAGGTTACCTTCTCTTGATGGCCTTCCCTGACCTCCTTGGTTAGAAATAATTTTCTGCCTTGAAGTTCACATGCTACTTTGTTTTTTATTTTTCTATTAGCTTCCATTAAGTCCCAGCTAAATTCCCACCTTCTACAGGAAGCCTCTTCTGATCTTTCTTAATTCCAGTGTCTTCCCTCTGTTGATTGTCTCCAATTTATCCTATAAGTGTCTTGTTTGTATATTGCATATTTGGATATATTTGTGTGTATGTATATATGTGTGTGTATATACACATGTATATGTTTATGTATGTATGTATGTATGTATATAGAAAGCTGTTTGTATGTCATCTCTCCCATTAAACTGTGGGGTCATTGAAGACAGGGACTGATTTTTGCCTTTCTTTGTATCTTTAGCACTTTGAAGAGTGCTTGGCACATAGTAGATACTTAACAAATATTAATTGGCTAATTTCTAATACCGTGTATCATTGAGTATGATTTATCATTTTTATTGACATCTTTCCACTATTAGAATATAAACCTTTTGAAGGTAGGGAAATCATCCTGCTTAAACAATTTCATTTCTTTCACCCACCCAGATCCAGGATTTGGCATATTGCTCTGCCATGCTATACACTTAGTAAATATTTGTTGCATTTTATGATACCTCCCCTTCTTTCCAGAAGTTCCCAATAAATTGGAAGTGATGAAATTACCACATTTAAATAATGAATAATTAGATGTCATATGAGTGATAAAGATGCTTAGCACATAGTAGGTTAGAGGAGACAGTTACCTTTAAAGGCAAGAGAATCAGGAAAGGCTTCCTTGGAGGAAGGTGGGGCTTGACTTGGGCATTGAAAAATTTGAGGAGGTGAAAAGAAGAGAGGATGGGAGAGCATTTCAGACAATAGGAAAGAAGATTTGAGCAAATGTGGATGTGAATTTTCTGGGTTCATATTATCTATGGATTCCATCCATAGATCCTGATTCTCCCCTCTGAGAATGAAGATAAGTTTAATATGCCTTCAATATGGTGTTCCTTTAAATCTGTGAACACAATAAATGTACCATACCCTTCTAATCTAAATTTTTTTTTTTTGCCCCAACACCCTTGCAAGTCCACAGTACATGTATTATGATCCCCTTGCAAGTGACTTGGTAAGTGACTTGTCCATTGTTATACAGGTGGGAAATATCAGAGATAGTCATAAAACTTTGTGAATCACAGTCCCATACTCCCAACATTATTTCATGCTACCCCTATTGGATCTCCTTTGGAACACTTAGGATGGGTACACATCCAATACAACACCTCTAAAAACATTTTCACAGGCTCACGCCCTTAGGCTTACTCTACTTTCAATTGTTTAGCCACATTTAGCTCACATTTTATTTGTGAGAGAGTGGAGCTACAAGCTGGCAGTAAAAAGAAGAGCTGGAAGAACACAGATGAAGCCAGAATGAAAGGTTATCATTGTTTTACATGATATATCTATGTAAATACAAGCAAAAATCTGTGAATATCTATCTATGTTGTTGTTCAATCATTGTCTAGTCATGTCTGACTCTTTGTGACCCTATTGGGGTTTCCTTGGCAAAGATATTGGAGTGGTTTGCCATCTCCTTCTCCAGCTAATTTTACAGGTGAGGAAACTGAAGGCAAATTGGGTTAAATGTCTGAGGCTCGATTTGAACTCAGGAAAATGAGTCCTTCTAACTCCAGGCCTGGCACTCTATCCACTGCACCACCTAGCTGCTCTGTATCTATTGGTATGTATTTACATATGTATGTGTATATATGTAAACATATTTATATATAATTGTTGAGTATGTGTATACATATGAACATATATATGTATGTACATATGTATGTTGGTTATATACATTTATATATCTATATCAATCCAAAGAATGTATATGTATGCATCTACACAAACACTCCTAGAACTCAGAGGTATGATTAACAATTTTTTGGCGGGTGTGGGGCAATGAGCGTTAAGTGACTTGTCCAGGGTCACACTGCTAGTAAGTGTCAAGTGTTTGAGGTTGGATTTGAACTCAGGTCCTTCTGAATCCAGGACTAGTGATTTATTCACTGCGCCACCTAGCTGCCCCAATGAGCAATTTTAAAAATCTCTGTCAAGGCAGAATGGGAAAGGTTTTTCTAGGGTTCTCCAGAAGAAGAATACCACCAGGACAACATGCTGGTTCTGTTTCTGTGCTTTTAAAGGACTGAATACTGGCTGGGGGACAGGGAGGTTGTGGTGATTCAACTGCTGCACTTAGAGTCAGGAAGTCATGATTTCCTTGTAAAACACTGTGTTAGTCACTTGTCTTCCTCAGTTTCATCATTTGTAAAATGACTACTTGACTCATTAATCTCTAAAATGCCTCTAAAACACCTCTAAAATACCTAAAATACTCTAAAATACCTAGATAATAATCTGTGATCCTATGATTATGTAAGTGACATCAGGAAAGGAAGTCAGATCTAGAATAGGGTAGAACTGATCAGGGAAGAAAAATATATCTCAGGACTACTCAATCAGTGGATTCTGTTTTGCACCTTGTGCCCAAGACACAATATCCCTACACTAGGTCACACTCGGATAATACTCTTTCTGCTACAACACTGATAGAATGTAAGCTCCTTGAGGGAAGAGACTATTTTATTTTTGTGTCTTTGGCACCTAGCATAGTACCTGGAACATAGTAGGTAATTAATGAGTGCTTATCAATTGATAAATTGATTGACAATAGTACTTCCATCACTCTTTTTTATAACCCATGGAACAATGCCCCCAAACCCTCAAATTACCTAGACTAAGAGCTGACCTCAAAATTTCATTCTCTTTGATTTTTATTGCTTGCACCCAGAAAGCCTCTGGGAAAATTTTCAAATATAGTTCTTGTCTCAGTATCCACAGATGTAGTTAAAACTGGTCCCAAGCTCCCATACAAGCAGTAGAATTACCGATGTATTTGTCAGGTACAGGAAAGCCTTTATTACATTCCATAGAAAATACAAAGGACTCAAAGGAGCCCATAAACAAATTTAGGAAACACATAAACGACTCACAATAGCCTATAAACAATCAATACAGTTCTCCTTCCTCTCCAGAGGCTCCTGCTTCCCCAAGTGTCTTTAAGTTCTTCAGGCTTAGAGAACTACACCATCCATTGGACCACCCTCAAAAAGGAAAAAATATTGGAGGTTGATAGATGGTCATTAACCCAACAATCCAGTGAGCCCCACTTTCATCCTACAGATACTTCCAGATATCTAGCTTCCTTGTAAAATTTTAGGGGCTTGCACTCCTCCCAGAAGAGAAACAAATAAAGGTTCAATCTTTTTCCCATTTGACCCAAATGAAAATAACTCATATTAAGAGGAGGGACAAATTCCAGGTGCCTTGCTCCCCCATAATGTGGCTTTAGTCCTTAGCCAGTGTCCTGTCCAACACCAGGGTCCATATGTTTGATCTATTTTTGACAGGAAATTTCCCTTTCCCTTGATATAAGGTTGGATCCCTGAACTTAGATGTTGGGCTACTCTCAGGGCAACTCTTCAGGCTAGCACTGACCTATACACCCCACTACTCTTGCAAGAGGGTTAAATTCCAAGAGCAGGCTGCCCAGGAAATCTTAGCATTCAGAAATTCTGAAAACGTGGACTATGTGTCTTCATGACTTTCCTATATGTAGTTGAGAAGGCACACTGCTACTTTGTTAGGGCTCATCTTCCAGGAATTCTCATTTAAGCTGAGTAGATAAAAACCCTTGAAGAAGCTTCCATGTGTCTGAAAGTGACCGTAACTATGGGGATTTCCCCATTTGAGCTGTGTATGACCTAGCCCTGCTGCTCACTCAGTATCTTTCTGGAAGCAAAAGCAAAAGGAAAACACCAGAATGGCATCAATGAAGACTTTCATAGGCTAGAATAGAGTGAGTCCTCAATCAAGATGTTCCACAACAGTGAGAGCCAACTGATTACTATAGCCTCAATGAAACCCATATTCTAGGAGGTGCTTTAAGGCATATCATGCCTTCCACAAGAAGACACTCTCAAAGTCCCCAGTGACCAATAGATTCTTGGAGCTTATTAAACTGAACAAAGAATTCCCTATTTAATTAAACCACACACATTCTCTTTCTCTCTCTCTCTCCTCCTCCTCCTCCTCCTCCTCTTCCTCCTCCTCCTCCTCCTCCTCCTCCTCCTCTTCCTCCTCCTCCTCCTCCTCCTCTTCCTTCTTCTTCTTCTTCTTCTTCTTCTTCTTCTTCTTCTTCTTCTTCTTCTTCTTCTTCTT
The DNA here is from genome assembly GCF_019393635.1 of Dromiciops gliroides. Lineage (NCBI taxonomy): Eukaryota > Metazoa > Chordata > Mammalia > Microbiotheria > Microbiotheriidae > Dromiciops > Dromiciops gliroides. The sequence continues at coordinate 633,881,722 of NC_057862.1, read as the reverse complement.
CTCCCTCTCCCCCCCTCCCCCCTTTTCCATGTAATAGGTAACTTCTGTTACTTTATGATTTTAAATATATATTTTTTATCTATCCCTAATTACATGTAAAAAGAATTTAAATATTTTCTTTTCAGATTTTGAGTTCCAAATTCTCTCCCTCCCTCCCTTTCCTCCTCTTCATTTAGAAAGGAAACAACACATTTCCATGACTTACTTTAGTACTGAGCTGAAAGAAATGCTAATGGCATCCCTCATCATCCATCCATGGTGGTGGCAGTACCTTGAGGTAACCCAGCCTGAGAACAACTTGAGTTCCACAAAATAAGGTCTTTCAGAGTAAACCATGTCCTTGGAATTAGGGTTGGTAATTCCTTAGCATGCCTTCCTCCTTCTATCTTTATGCCTTATCCTGGCTGAAACCATCACTAACCCATCAGTATTCCTTATCATGTTCTAGTTTATTTTTGGTCTTGGATCAACTCATTACCTCCTCTCCTCCCCATCTCACCCCCTTGCTAAGGCTCCCCTGTGACTCCCCTTCCCAAAAGCTCTTGGGCAAAATTCCCAGAACCCCTGCAGATGTCTGTCCTGGTATGCTGTGGCTGATGACAGCCTTCTGCTGCCTGTCTGGGCTCTCATTTCTTTAATGGGATGCAGCTAACTGTAGACACCCGGAGCTCTTTAAAACATACAGTTGTAAATAATACATTGTAACTAGAAGACGAGGCCAGTCCTTGACCCCACATACTGACAAAAGCCATTCTCTCCCCAGGCTCCCGTTTAATTTCAGTTAACATATGCAAGCTCATCTGATCCAAGTCAGCATGTCACCATCGAGAGAACAAGAGAGAGCGGTTGTTGGTGTGGTTACATCAAAAACAGCCTGGCCCCATGGAGAATTCCTTGAAACTATCAACTACACATTGCTGCTGCTCATGTAGTTTTTCTTTGGTGGGCAATGAACAAACATCCTCTCCAAAGTAAGACGCGGAAACAGCAATAATGAAAGGATGAAACGAACTTTAGCGCTAGAAGGGATCTTTGAACATAAATTGTTAGGAGACAGATTGTTAGAGCTATGAGGAACCCTACAACATAGATTGTTACTACACAGACAACAGCTTGTTAGGGTTTAAAGCACTTAGAACATAGAATGGTAAGCCTTCGAGCGATCTCAGGTATATTCTGGTTCAATTCCCTTACTTTACGGAACATGAAATTGATGTACAGATAACAGAAGTGATTTGCCCAACATTGCTAAGAGAATGAGTGACCATGAATTAGAATCCAGGTTTGGAATAATAGAATGTAATTTTCTATGAGACAGAAGCTGTCTCAATTTTGTGTTTGTATTTCCAATGCCTAGTAGTGAAACTGACACATACATAGTAAGCAGTAAATAAATGCTGGTTAATCAATTGATTGTGGTCTGACTCTTATTCTAGTGCTTTCCACCTTAACATATTATTATTAAAAGTCCAAGTTTTGGTGTGTGTCTGTGTCTCTATGTGTATGTCTGTGCCTGTGTAATTCTTATTTCAGTTGTTTTTGAGTTGTGTTCAAGTTTTCATGACCCCATCTGGAATTTTCTTGGCAAAGATACTAGAGTGGTTTGCCATTTCCTTCTCCAACTCATTTTATGAGCAATGAACTGAGGCAAATAGGGTTTAGTGAATTGGCCAGGGTCAAAAAGATAATGTCTGAGGTTAGATTTGAACTCATTTCTTCCTGACTCCAGGCCCAGAGCCCTATCTACTGTGCACCTAGCTGCCCAGGATATCTTATTAAGGGCAGAATATCTTACTACCCATATTCAATCTGTTGTCTTCCTAAAATCTCTCAAAATTTCTTCATTTTGTCCTGACCATGCAACCACTCCAGAGCAGGCCCTCAATGCCTCACACTCAGACTCTTGTAATAGGCTGCTGGTGGGTCAGTCAGCCTCAAGTCTCTCCCTATTCTGATTCATTGTCACTCAACTGCCAAAGTGATCTTCCCAGAAGCATAGATCTGACCATGTCACCCTAATCCTCTTGTTCCGTAAAATCCAGGGACTCCCTATCATTTCCATGCTCCAGGATCAAATATCATCTGGCATTCAAAGCCATATGTAACCTGTTCCCTTCTGCCCCATTTTTTTTATACCTTCTACCAGTGTTGTTCAAAAATCGAGGTGGCTAAATCATACATATGGATCCCTGAAAGTCACAAATTGACTTAGTTTTAAATGTATTGTTACCTACATTTTTATTTTATATTACCTACATTATTTTTATTTATTTTGTTAAATATTTCTCAATTCTCTAATCCACTGTCCGTGGAGTTGTGAAAAGTTCCAGCCATTCTGGAGGACAATTTGGAACTATGTCCAAGGGCTATAGAATTGTGCATAGCACGGCTAGGTTTATATCCCAAAGAAATCCCCCAAAAGAAGAAAAAGACATATTTATACAAAAATATTTATAGCAGCTCTTTTTGTGGTGGTTAAGAATTGGAAATAAAAGGAATGCCCATTAATTGAGGAATGGCTAAACAAACTGTGGTATATGATGGTAATAAGTGCTTTAAGAAATGACAAGTAGGATGATTTCAAAAAGGCCTGGAAAGACTTGTATGAACTGATGTATTGTGAAGTGAGCAGAAGCAAGAGAACATTGTACTCAGAGACAGCAATATTGTTGGATGAAGAACTGTGAATGACCTCACCATTCACAACAATACAATGATCCAAGACAATTCCAAAGGACTATTGATGAAACATAGTATCCACCTCCAAAGAAAGAACTGATATTAATGGAACAGACTGGAGCATGCTATTTTTCATTTTCTCTCATTTTTTTTCTTTTAATCAATTTTCTTGTACAGAATGACAAATATGGTCATGTTTTGCATAATCATACATGTATTACCCATATCTGATTGTTTGCTACCTCAGGGAGGGGAGGAAAGAGGGATAAAAATTGGAACCCAAAACTATAAATAAAATTGTTTATTATTTTAAAAATAATAAAATAAAATAAATATTTCTCCATTATATTTTAATTTTGGTTCCCCTGAGTGTATGATACTACATGGAGCACACAGATAGTGTGTAGTAAACTTCTGACTCAAACCCCATTACTTACCCTTGGAACCAGTGACACTGACCTCCTTGCTCTTCCTCATACAAAACATTCCATTTTCCAATCTCAGGCATTTTCCCCAATTGTCCCCTATGCAGGGAATGATCTTTCTCATCTCTGCTTCTTGGCTTTAATATCTTCCTTCAAATTCCAGCTAAAGTCTCCCCTTCTATAAGAAGCCTTTCCTAATCCCCCTGAATCTGGTCTCTTCCCTCTGTTAATCACCGCCCCCCCCCCAATATTTTTCCTATAAATAGCATATTTGTCCATGATTGCTTGCATGTTATATCCTGAATTAGACTGCCAGCCCCTTGAGAGCAGGAATTGATTCTCATCTTTCTTTGTATTCAAAGTCCTTAGCATGGTGCCCGGCACTTAACAGGTGCTTAATAAATGCTTATTGATTGATTTTTCTCTCTCCAAGGAAAGAAGGTAAAAGAAAAACAGACCTCACATATAGTTAGTTCACTCTTAGATTTCTAAATATCTTATTTGAAAAGCCCACTTGTTCCCTTATCATTCTCTCAATGTCAAGTAAACAAGAAGCTTGGGAAAGTGTCTTAGCTGCTCTGAGCCTCCAATTCCAAATCTATAAATTGGAGACAATATCTACATTATTCCCCCTACCAGGTGGTTGTCAAGGTCAAATGGATTAAAGCTTTTCAATGGCTACACGTAAATACAGAGATTATAGATGGCAAACAAAATGAACTAGAGAAGGCATGCAGGAAGGACATTTCTCCTTTTCATTCTTGGTAGAATGGGTTCTACCACAGGATTCTACCATACTTGGTAGAATGTGATATCACAGATGGACTCTGACAAAGAAAGGCTTATAATTAAATCAAAAGCCATAGAAGAGATAAAAAGTGAAAGTGGAACCACATGTGTGTGCAGAAATTCACCAAATGGGGGGAGGGATGAAGCGTGATGGAGAACATTAGAGTAAGGATCACTTGAGGGAGGAACAGTAATGATATTGTCATTGTGAGAGTATTTTATAGACCATCCACACAGGAAGTTGAAATGGATGAAAAGTTCTGGATCAATACTGTGATGTTGGCATGGAGATATAATTTAATAATGATGGACAAGCACAACACTATAGAAATTAGCTGTGGCTCTTTCTCTCCTAAAAGCAGAGAGGCTAATGATTTTTTTGTTTGTTTGATGATGGTTTAATTTTTTTTTTAAGATGGAGGAACCTGATTGCTGTAGCAGAAATGATAGGAAAAATGGGGAGAAATGGGCATTCCATCTCTGTGTTCTAGATAGATGAAGAGAGAGAAATAAGATATAGTCTAATTTGTACCTAAGAATTTGGGATTGTAGATTTCTTTGTTTCAAGAAAGGTTAACATCCTGCAGCCTAAAATTCCACTGGGTATATATAATGATACTTCTACTACCTACCTCAAAAGATTATTAATATATGGGAAAGTGCTTTGTAAACCCTCAAGTTCTATGCAATTTTGAGGTATTATTAGTAGCAAGAGAATGTATTCAGAATTTTAAGACTTATGCAACTATTCTAAATCATGATGCCATTGTCTTTTTGCATTTGAAAGAATAATTCTATATGTACTCTTTTTACTAGGAACCTTTTCTAAAATGGAAAATTAAAATAAATGTTAGTTATACTTGGAGTCAGACATTCTTCCTGCAAGGTAAATTCATTCCCTGATGCTGGATTATGTCTTGCACAGCATTATACATGCATGCATATACAAAGCCCTGGTGATATAAGTGAAGTAGAAATAACCTTTTTTGCATACATAATATGGATTAAAAAGAAAAAACAAAATACTGGTCATGGGATATCCATGAATTACAATAATAATAGTGAACATTGCTATAGTGCTTTAGACACATTATTTCATGTGGTTCTCACCAGGTGACTCATTGGATAGAGTGCTAGGTCTGGAGTCAGGAACACCTGAGTTCATAACTGGATTCAGACACTGGGAGACCCTAGGCAAGTCACTTATCCTCCTTCTGCCTCACTTTCTTCATCAGTAAAATGGGGATAATAATAGCACCTATGTCACAACATTTTTACAAGGATTAAATGAGATAATAATTATAAAGTACTCAGCAAAGTGCCTAGCATATAGTAAGCACCACATAAAGGTTACCTGTTACCAGAAGTAGGTCGTGCAAGTATCATTTTGATTTTATCTATGGGGAAATTGAAATTTAGAAAGACGAAGAGACTTGTTCACAGTCACAAGCTAGTACATGACAGAAATGCAACTCAAGCCTAATGTCATTTCTTTTCTTTTCTTTTCTTTTTCCTCACTCTATCATATTAACTCCCTCTGTCACCTTCCTCTCTCACCTTTGGCTTAGAATTGTTGTTTTTGTCAATTAGTCATGTCTGACTCTCCATGATCCCATTTAGGGTTTTCTTGGCAAAGATACTAGAATTGTTTGCCATTTCCTTTTCCAGCTCATTTTACAGATGAGGAAATTGAGACAAACAGTGTTAAGTGACTTGTCCAGGGTAACATAGCGAGGAAGTGTCTGAGGCCAGATTTGAACTCACAAAGATGAGTCTCACTCCAAGCCTGGCAGTCTATCCACTGTGCCACCTTAGAAAAAAAATAGGCTTAATGGAGGTTCATGTTACTTGTGTCAGAAAACCTTAAGCACCTATATTTTTCTGACTCATTTGTAAAGGAAAAAAATACTTAATATCTGAAATAGCAATATTTTGTTCAGAAGATTGAAGGAAGCTGATTTTTTAAAAACTTCTCAAATGAGATTTTAAATGTATGGAGTCAATCTGCCTAGAGTCTTGTTTAAAAATATCAGACTCAGGGCAGCTAGGTTGCCCAGTGGATAGAGCACTGGCCCTGGATTCAGGAGGACCTGAGTTCAAATCCAGTCCCAGACACTTAACACTTACTAGCTGTGTGACCCTGGGCAAGTCACTTAACCCCAATTGCCTCACCCCCCCCCCCAAAAAAATAAATAAATTAGACTCCATATTTGTTGAATGACTGGGGTAGCTCTCTGCCCTTAGGAAGGGATTGAGAAAGAAATCTTTCTCTCTGAATTGTTTAGAAGTATTTCAAGCCAGAATGTCATATTTGGAAGAGATATCAAAGGTCATCTAGCCTAAACTCTTCCCCTATGCAAAAATCACCTTTTCAGCCTGCTGGATATATGTCTTGTAATTTCTGTTTGAAAATCTTCAGTGGTTACTGGTTTGCTACTTCTGGAGAGAGTCCGGCCCTTTGACTGACAGTTCTTATGTTTAGGAGAATCTCCAGATGATTAACTTTAATAGCAATCTTGGTGTCGCACTTTTCTGAATCTCAAATATTTTATGAGTGTTCATAGAATCTCCTTATGCTCAAATTGGATATGAAAGAATTGACTATAATTCAAGGATATACATGAAAATCTTGACTCAATCCCATTGTTAGGTTGACTACAGTGGTCACTGTTATAACATGAAAATAGGGTTTTATGGTGTTAATGGACTTCAAGTTCTGTATGAATTAGAGAATTATATGCGCCTTAAAATGTTCCTTCTATTAGGTCTTATCACAAGGGAGATAAGGAGATAAAGGCCAACAGAAGAGTCCTGGGGCCTAGGGCAGCCTGGATTTAGAAGGAATCATATTGGTACTTGGGGAGAGAGGAACTAGGAGGGTATCAAACAACCCAAATATGTGGAAGTATATAAGAACAGATACAGTGGACTGGGCCCTAGGTCAGGCAAGAGTTAAAATGAATGCCATATCGGCACGTGGGGGGAGAGTAACAAAATGGTATCCAGGATTTCAAATCTGTGGAAGAACAAAGGGACAGACATGGACTACAGGGCCCAGTTGAAGAAAATCAGGATGGGAGCCAGAAGTGAGGAATTGGATGAGTAGACCCATCTGCATAGATCTGGGGTAGGTGTGGGGAAACCAAACATTCTGACATTCAGCAACGTCTGTCAATGTGCAGCCTCCTTTAAAATATTTCTCAGTTATATGTAAAAATATTTATAACAATCATTTTTTTAAAATTTTGAATTCGAAATTCTCTCCCTCCCTTCTGCCCCTCCCCTCTCCTGGAGTAGAAAGCAATCTGATATCAATTATGCATTTGAAATCATGTGAAATTTCCATATTAGCCTTGTTGCAAAAGAAAATCCAAACAAAATAAAACAATAAAGATTTTTTTTTTAAGTTTTTAAAAAGTCTGCTTTAATCTGCATTCAGAGTTCATTAGTTTTCTCTCTGGAGGTGGAAAGCATTTTTCATCAATTGTCCTTTGCAATCATCTTGGATCATTGTTTTGATCAGAGTAGCTAAGGCTTTCACAGTTGATTGTCCTTAAAATATCCTGCAGCCTTCTCTTATGGGAAAGTTGGATCTTACTAGGATTGGAGAGACCAGTTAAATAGGCCACATTCATGGAATATTAGTGGAAACATAGAATCCATAATGAGAAAGACAAGATGTCAAAGATGATACAAAATCAGGGGTTTGAATTAGATGGCCTCTGAGCTCCCTTGCCAATTTGAAATTTCAACATTTTATTATCCTTTTTTTTTTTTTTTTTTTGTGAGGCAATTGGGGTTAAGTGACTTGCCCAGGGTCACACAGCTAGTGTTAAGTGTCTGAGGCCAGATTTGAACTCAGGTACTCCTGACTCCAGGGCCGGTGCTCTATCCACTGCGCCACCTAGCTGCCCCAACATTTTATTATCCTAAGCCAGGAAGGAAGATGTTCTAACTAGAGATATTGTGTTATAGCATTTGGAGGGTTAGACTCAGAGTCAAGAAGACCTGGGTGGCAATCTTCCCTAGGATGTCTTTTTTTTTTTTTTTTTTGGCTGTGCAATGAGGGTTAAGTGACTTGCCCAGGGTCACACAGCTAGTACATGTCAAGTGTCTGAGGGCAGATTTTGAACTCAGGTCCTCCTGAATCCAGGGGGCCGGTGCTTTATCCCCTCGCCACCTAATTGACTCTAGGATGGGTTTGAAATGGGTGCCCCTGGGAAAGTTACAATTTCTTACAGCCTCAGTTGCCTTATAGGAAAATTGGAGACTAGAACAAAGTTCATTTCATAGTATTTTTGTGGGAAGAAAATAAGATAATATAAATAAAACTCCAGGTAAAGCAGGGGGTTCTTAGCTTTTTTGTTTCATGAGCCCCCTTACCAGTCTGATGAATCCTGTGGAGCCCTCCCCAGAATAATATATTTAAAAGCTTAAAACATATAATATTGTAAAGAGAAATGATGATGATAATAGCATGTGTATAGTGCTTTAAGGTTTGCAAATAATTTTGCTAATATCTCATTTTATCCTCACAACAACCCATGGAGGTAACTTTTATTATTATGTTCATTTTACAGATGGGCAAAATGAGGAAGACAGAGGTTAAGTAACGTAACCAGGTTCACACAGTCAGAAAGTGTCTGAGGCAGGATTTGAACTCAGGTCTTTCACACTCTAGGATCAGTACTCTATCCACCAGGCCACCTCACTGTCAAACTATTTAAAAAAAGGAAAAATAAAGTTGATTTGCCCCAGATCAAGAATTTCTAATATCAAGGTTAACTTTTATGTTTCTTTCTTATTACACCCTAACTTTAAACCAGAAGTCTCAGTCATTGGCATTCCAGAATTTTAGCACAGTGACAGAAGGATAACGATACTTTGCATTTCCTCACATCTGGAGTATTAGGAAGAACATTCACCAGCTTTATGTGGCCAGTCCAGGGTAGAATGAGCACAATAAAAAGAATTCTAGAGACTGTGTTTTACATAGATCTATTGGAGAAACTTGAAACACTGTGCTTGGAGATGAGAATACATAGGGCAGGGGCTGCTAGGTGGTGCACTGGATAAAGCACCAGCCCTGGAGTCAGGCGGACCTGAGTTCAAATTCAGCCTCAGACACTTAATACTTACTAGCTGTGTGACCCTGGGCAAGTCACTTAACCCCAATTGCCCCGCAAAAGAAAAAAAAAAAGAGAGAGAATACATGGGGCAGCAGAAGGGGGTGTGTAGGGGCTGAGGAAGGTTAATTATGCTTAAATCGTTGGAGGATTGTCATGAGGAAGAGTTTCTTCCACAGTAAAAACTTGTTATGTTTGGTCTTAAAGAGTAGAAGCAGGAGCCACAAGTAGATGCTACAGAGATTCAGATTTTGCTTCCTTGTAAGTGAAAAATCCCTAATAATGAGAACTATCCAAAAGTACGACCAGCTCCCTTAGGAGGTACTGAGGTCACTGTTGTGACATATTTTCAGGTGGAGGTTGGATGCCCGTTTGAACAGGAACATTACAGAATAGATTTCTTTTCCACTGTGGGTTTAACTAGATGGCCTTCAGAGCTCCTTTCAACTTCTAGGCTTTATAACTGACCCAAGCTATTTCCTTAACCCCTCTCATTCACACCTATCTAGCCCCTCAAGAACCTGCAATAAGCTTCCTTTCAGTTTCTTTGTTACAATCACGAGGCGTTTTCTCAGACCAAATATTTTATTTTTTATTCTTTGCCTTCCACTGCATCTTGAAGCAAGAAAGCCATTATAAATAATGATCACAGCTTTCCATGCCATATACCACTTAAAATGTTCCAGACTTTGCTGGAATCTTAACCTTTAGATGTATCACTGTAATGGCATGTCATTCTTAAATAATGAAATGCCAACTTCCCACTGAATGGAGTACACACCGACTTCTACCCTGAGAACCCACCATCAGTCCTTATAGAAGCTGAACATGCTCAGTGGAGATGTCAAAAGCAGCCAGAGAAGGAGAGAGAGAGAGAGAGAGAGAGAGAGAGAGAGAGAGAGAGAGAGAGAGAGAGAGAGAGAGAGAGAGAGAGAGAGGGAGGGAGGGAGGGAGGGAGGGAGGGAGAGAGAGAGAGAGAGAGAGAGAGAGAGAGAGAGAGAGAGAGAGAGAGAGAGAGAGAGAGAGAGAGAGAGAGAGAGAGATGGGGGAATAAATGCTGCCTAGGGAACACGATCATTTTGCTAGTTTCTAGGATATTAATGAGCCAAATAGACCACAGAGTGACAAATTCTTATTGCATTTTAAGCACCACTCTATGAAGTGGTGTTACATCATTATAGAAAGGCTTACCATTGGCCATCTTTCTTGAGGCAGTGGTAAAATTACCTAAGTGAATCAAGTTGCAAGTAAGGGAGTTTTGAGCAGTGGTATGTTTTGTTTTATTTCATTTTTAAAGTCTCAGACTCAAGACTTGGGGAAATTGCTGTACTTTCCTGCTGTTTTATCCTCATTGATTGGACAACTGGAGTCATTTTGCACATTCAGGACTTCCCCAGGGAGGGACAAAGGCAATAAGGCCCTGAGAGGGGTCAGTGCCCTATTTGTCAGGTCTGGCCATGGGGGAAACTGGGAAGTCATAGAGGTAAAAGATCTTAGAGCTGGGAGAGAGATTGGAATACAAAATATTAGTGCTGAAAGGGACCTTAGAAGTCAAAGTATAGAGTGTCAAAGCAAGAAACCACTTTAGAACTAGACTGTTGGAACCTCATGGGCCCTTACAATTGGAATGTTGGAAAATAAGACAGAATATCAAAAAATGGAAAGGACCTATAGGGTCATCTGGACCTAACCTTTCATTTTATAGATGAGGAAATCACCCGAACCATGTGTGGGACTTGACAAAGGTTAAGCAGGTGGAACACTGGTATTTTAACAAAATTTTCTGATTCCCAGGGCCACAGGTTTCCCGTTACACCATGATGCATAGATGTCTACTACTCCATGGGAGAAGTTAAAACAAAACAAACAAACCATAATTCAATGGGAAATGTGATAAAGGAAATACACACTGGATTTGGAGTTAGAGGACCTGAGTTTGAATGCTGACCATCATTTTTTGGGGAGTGAGTTGGTGCAATGGATGGCACATTGGTCCTGGAGGCAAGAAGACTCATATTCCTGAGTTCAAATCTTGCCTCAGACACTAGCTGTGTGACCCTGGACAAATCATTTCAATTTCTTCCTCTCTTGCTGGAAAAGGACATGGCAAACCACTCTAGCATCTCTGTCAAGAAAATGCCAAATTGGGTCACGAAAAGTCAGACATGACTGAAAAAACAACTAATCAAAAACCACCACTTATGATCTTAGCAAGGCAGTGCATTGTACTTTGAGACTAAACAGGGGGGGCAGCTAGATGGTGCAGTGGATAAAACACCAGTCCTGGATTTAGGAGGACCTGAGTTCAAATCCAGCCTCAGACACTTGACACTTACTAGCTGTGTGACCCTGGGCAAGTCACTTCACCCTCATTTCCCTGCCCCCCCACAAAAAAAAAGACTAAATGGTATTTGAGTCCTCTTCTAGCTCTAGACCTCTGATTTCAAGATCTCAGGACACTTAACCTTTGTGGGCCTCAGTTTCTTCATCTATAAAATGAGATGGACCAGGCAACCTCTGAAGTTCCTTTCATCTCCAGATCTATATTCATAGGGAAAAAAAAGGCACTGACTCTCCTCATGTCCTTTTGCCTACTCCCCTTTCTAAGGAAGGCCTGGATACATAAGTTGGGTCTTGCTGTCCAATCAATGAAGAAAAAACAGTGAAAATGTCCAGCTCATTTCAGAAGTCTCAAGTCTGAGAGTTTTAAGAAAAATGCAAGGACTCGTGGAACTTAGGATCTAGTTGGGGAAACAAAATACAGAGTCACCAACAAAGCAAAATATAAATGGGTATATGCTAATATTGTAAAGCATAAATTCTGTACCTAGTAGTTGGGAAGAAGAAGCATGTAAAACCCATCTAAACCCAAGGAGATTGGTCAGTAAAGGTTTCTTGGAGATGGTTTTATGAATGATATCATGAATTGATAAGAAGGAAATAAGAGGTCATCCTAAGCAAACAAGGAGGAAACTCGAACTGGTCACAGGAGTACAACGTAATTCTTATTTCTCATGGTCTTATATTTTACAATGAATTTAATATCCATTATGTCATTCAGTTCTCATAACAGGGAGACCATCTGGGATCATTATTCCCCATTTTATAGATGAGGAGAAAGAGGCTCAAAGATACTGTGATTGAATGGAATTCACCAGGCTTGAAATTCTGTCTCTACTCCTTGTTACATGTGTGTCCTCAGGAAAATCACTTTCCCTAACAGGGACTCTCCTTATCAGTAAAACGAGTGGATTGGATCTACTTTCCCAATTGAAATCCTACCATGAAGTGACTTGCGCAAGATCAAATGGTGTGGGGTTTTTCAAAATTGTCCAATCTGCAAGAAAAACCACTGAGGCAGAACTCTGAGCTAATGACACTTTATTCAAGGGTCCATGGCTTCTTTTAATGAAACGGACCTTAGATCTGTCTCACAATCTGACATGCCCCTTTCCTCCAGAGCCTTAGTTTTATGGTGCTTGTTACCTGGACAATACAAGTGAAGGAGACCAAAAAATACAAAATACAGACCTTGCCCTTGACTCCCTAGGAGGGCCTACACAAAATACAGACTCCTCTTGGTTGACAAATGGGCTAGTGAGCAGACTTTAACAGACCTAGCTTGACTTTTCAGGAGGTCCTACCAAGCTGATGAGTACACCCACAGACCATGCTGATATACAGATGTCAAACCATCAGTATAGGCTGGTAGAAAGGTGGGCTGCAGGTGGGAAATCAGGTTCATTCATTGGCCAAGTGCTCCTGGTCATCTCCCCATGTAGGGAAATAGAGGAATGATAAGGGATGGAGGGAAAAAAAAAACAGCTGGGGGGGTGTCCATGTAATTGAGTCATCTCTGCCACAATGGACTTGGTCACCATAATAAGGAACAAGGGTGGAGGTCCTCTAGTTAGCTTCCTATGATTGAGCAAGTGAACTTACAATCTGCAGCTCACAGCTCTTAGGCCTAATACACAGAACTTATAATCAGTACTCCTATGGAATCATATCAGACTGATTAATAACCATTGATATAAAATAGGGGTCTAATAAAATAAGTGTCCAATTAATCATCTATCACAATGGTTAGGAAATAGTCTATATCTTTTGACTTTTATACCAATACTCAAAGATACATTATGCCACCACTGCTGCTGAGGAAGTACTCTACTAATGAATACAAGAAGTTCACTGGACACTAGAACTGGGGATGGGGAGAGGACTGTGCTATTGAAAACACCTCTTCTGGTATTTTCTCATCTTCCCATCAGCTGTGATTCCTCCTGCCTTGGGTCTGATGCTAAACAAAGTGTGTCTCTTTTCAAGCTCTGCCTCCCCTCCCCTGGTCCCATCTTTCTCTGAGAAATATGTATACCTTAGGAAAAGATATTGAATTTGATGTATTGAATCTTGCCAGCATTCATTCCAAGTTTTAATATGATAGCTTAATTCCCACTAGGCACATCTTCAAGCAGAGAAAAATCAAGAGCCTTCCCTGTCGGACTTATATTCCACTTTGACATTAAACCCTATAACATCGCTGCCTTCACCGACCTTTTCTAAAAGAAGTTATTTACAGGGATGTCTTATTTTTCTTGCTAGGCTTATGGTCTAATCAAATAAGTGGCTGTATTAAGAGACATGATAAAATTCCATCTTAGAGGATGAGAGAAGATTTAGGGATTTTGGCATGCTGAGATCATTGGGTATTGGGTGAAGGAACCCTGAATGCAGACATCACTAGGTCTTCCAAAGGAGAAATTATTTGTTTTTACAGGGCAATGAGGCTTAAGTGACTTGCCCAGGGTCACACAGCTAGTGTCAAGTATCTGAGGCCAAATTTGAACTCAGTTCCTCCTGAATTCAGGGTCGGTGCTTTATCCACCTAACTGCCCAAGAAATGATTATTCTTGATGTATGCTAAAGCCCGTGAAGCCATAGTGCTAAGCATGGAATCAGGCAAACTTTCTGTCCCTGTCACTTTCTTCCGTATGTGACATGGGAGAATCCATAGAATCTTGTGGTTAGAAAACCCTTACATGTTATGGAATCAACTCAGGACCTACATAGGAATGTCTGCTATAACATCCCCTCAAAATAATTTTATAAGTTTTGCTTGAAGTCCATCAGTGACAGGTAACTCACTATCTCACAAGACAGTTCATTGTACTTTTAGACACCTTGGTTTTAAATAAATTGTTTCATAGATTTTCCATATCTTCACTGAATATTAGTCCCATTTCTCCTAGTTGTTTTCTTTTAGAGTCAGGCAGAGCAAGAATTATCTATCTACATTTGTTGTTGTTTATATTTGATTAGTTGTTTTCAGTCATGGTCAACTCTTCATGACGCCATTTGGGGTTTGCTTGGCAAAGATATTAGAGTGGTTTGCCATTTCTTTCTCTAATTTAACAGATGAGGAAACTGAGACAAACAGGGTTAAGTGACTTGCCCAGAGTCACACAGCTAGTAAGTAGTTGGAGGTCAGGTTTGAACTCAGGTCTTCCTGACTTTAGGACCAACACTCTGCCACCTAACTTCCCCCAATCTACACTAGAGCCTAGAAAATAATGGAAAAGAGCTCTAAAGCTCTCTCCGAACCTGATCACCTTCTTCCAACTTAGAAGGACTTGCTTTGGGATGCAGTAGGGTTAGCCTCCACAGAGGTCTTCAAGAAAAAGCTGGACGTCCATTTGTTAAGAAATTTCTGGAGAGGATTCTTTTTCAGGCAAAGACTGGATTTGATGATGGCTACAGTGTAGTGTAACGGAGATGGCTCCTGACTTGGAGTGAGGAAGACCTCGGTTTCAATTCCACTTCAGATACTGCCTAGCTAATGTGACTCTAGGCAAGTCCCTAAAACATTGCGTGTCATGTTTCTCATTTATGAAATGACAAGGTTGGCTTGGGGAGCATCCAAGATCCCTTCTGGGCCCAAATTTATTATTCTGTGCTCCTTCCAACTGTGAAATTCTTTAATACTTTGCACATAAGAGGAACTTTTTTGAAAAATATGTTGAATTGAGTAGAATGTTGTAGTTGGGATGTTTGTTCACTTATAAATTGGCCTAGAAGACCTTAAAGGTCCCTTCCAACAGCTCAGTAGAGCAATGGATAGAACACTAGACCTGGAGTCAGAAAGACCTTGGTTTAAATTCATCCTCTTGATACTTACTTGACCCAGGGCAAGTCACTTAGCCTCTGTTTGCCTCAATTTTCTCAACTATATAGTGGGCACAGTAGTAGCATATACTTGCCAAGGCTGTTGTGAGAATTAAATAAGATAACATTCATAAAAAGGAAGGAATAAGCACTAATTATGTGCTGTGGGGACCAATTTTTAATTGGGGAGTGTTAGCTAAGCGGCTTGCTGGAATATTGGGGCAAGAAAAGAGACCGGCAGCCTCCCTCAAAACAGAACAGGATTTATTTTAACAAGAACAAACTTAAAAAAAAACACAAACAGGATCAGTAGGATCAAGGGAGAGGAAATAAAATTGGAAAAGGGAAATTATACAACCTGAAAAAATACAAACGGCCAGGAATCAGCTGAGAATACACAGCAGCACTCCTGTCACCTTCCAGCTTCCAGTTAGAATGGTGAATTCTCTTCCCCCTTCCCAGCAAACCCCATCAGCCCCCAACCAATTGGCTGGCCACTCTGACAGTCACTTGACTACACTCACTAGGCTTCCTATCATTATAATTTTGCCAGCCTCATGTAGGTGTCAGTGAATGGTGATGAGGTGAGGTGCCAGCGCCATGGTGATGGCTACAACCACTGGGTAGAGCACTGAGCCATTTGCGGAGCCCCAGAGGCCAGTGCATGTACCAAGTTTTTTTCTGTTTTTTTTTTTTAAGAATTCTAGCCAAAAGATGGGGTCATAAAAACCTCAAATAACAATTAATTCTTTACCGTGCCGACTTTGTGACAGGCTGTATGCAAAGTGTTTGTACAAATATTCTCTCACTGGATCATTGCCATAACCCTGGGATAAGCAGGTGCTATTCTTTTCCTCATTTTACAATTGAGGAAACTGAGGCAGATTAAGGTTAAATAACTTACCCAGTGTCACACAGCTAGTAAGTTGGTGAGGTTAGGTATGAAGTCCTATCTTCTTGATTTCAGGTTCAGCACTCTACGTGCTGCACTATCTTACACTATCTACTTCTTGAGTTTTGTTTTTTTTTTTGTTTTTGTGAGGCAATTGGGGTTAAGTGACTTGCCCAGGGTCACAAAGCTAATAAGTATTAAGTGTCAGAGGTTGGATTTGAACTCAGGTCTTTCTGACTCCAGGGCCGGTGCTCTATCCACTGTGCCACCTAGCTGCCCATGAACTATCTACTTCTTCTACTGAACTTAGCACAATGACTGGCAGATAGTAGGCATATAAATGCTTGTTTCCTTCTTAGATCCTCTGACTATGTAAATGGGGACAATAATACCTACTTAGATAGCCTCACAGGGTGCCTTGCAATGGCTGACCCCTATACCAGAATGTTCTCACTCCTGGCCTGTACCTTCTGGCTTCCTTCAAGACTTTGAACTAACTCTGCCTCCTTCTGGTCAAACTTCCCACCCCTTCCCAACCCCTTCTGTGTTCCCTCTGAAAGCATCTCCCATTTACTTTATAGATGTTTTATCTCTATAGTTGCTTGCATGTGGTTCCCCTATGACTCCCATTTTGCCCCTTTGGTATGTCTTCAGCATTTAGCACAGTGCCTAGCACACAGTAAGGCCTTAATAAATATTAACTGACTGACTACTAAGGAAGGTTGTTTAGTATTTTCACCTGGGAGCTATATAAATGGAGGTATTATCACATGAGAGCTAGGTAAATATGTTAGGGTTATTATCCCAACTTCCCTGGGGAGAGTAGGTACAAGAGCCACTATCCCTTTCTTCTCTCCTCTTTATTGAAATTACTCCATCTCAAGCATCTAGAACCCATCAGATATGAGGACAAAAGTTGAGAGTTTTCAAGTGTCCCTGTTACCCTTCCATCTCAACTCATTCATAGGACCTTTTATCATCTACTGAAGAAAGAAGACCCTGACCAAATTCCTCCAGCAGAGAATGGAAACAACTGAAATGTTTGTTCCCTGTAGACTGAGTTCTTCCCCAACCATTCCCAATCCCTTCACTCAAAAGCAACAAGAATCAAACAAAATGGCCCCCAATCATTACTTTTATCCATTGACCACATTATGTCATTGAATAAGTCAACACAATCTAGTACCTGTTCCTCATCTCCATCACAGCTTTGCTGCTGTCTGATTTCTCCATCAGACAGAAGTGATAGCCTCTTTAGATGAAAATCTTCATTTTTACCAGCCTCAATCTTCCCTTCTACTGACACAGTCCTTATCCCTGGCTTCATTTAGAGAGAAAATAGGTAAGGGCCCTGTCACACAACTTCAGGTAGTCTCATGATCCCAATTATTATTGTTTGTCCTTTATTCTCTAAGATGGCCATGACATCAGGAGGTGATGTCATGACTTGCACTAAATTGGATGTAAGTGAGGGAGGACTGTGCAAGGTCACCTACCTTATCCTCTCCTCCAGAGCTATCTGGGTGATATATATATATATATATATATATATATATATATATATATATATATATATATATATATATATATATATATATATATATATATATATATATATATATATATATTAGAACAACTGGAGATGGCCCCAGATGTTTAAGGCAATTCAAGTTAAGTTACTTGCCCAGTGTCACACAGCTAGTAAGCGTCTGGGGTGAGATTTGAACTCAGGTCCTCCCAACTTCAGGGCCAGTGCTATATCTACTGTATCACCTAGTTGCGTTCTACAACTTCATATGATCCCCATAATAATTATTTTTCATTTTAGTGAAAATATTTTATTATTTTCCAGTTACATATAAGGATAGTTGTCAACATTTGCTTTCATAGGATTTTTAGTTCCAAATATTTCTCCTACCCTCCCTTCCCTCCCTCCTCTCCAAGATGGAAGGCAATATGTTATAGCTTATATATGTGCAATCACAAGAAACATATTTCTGCATTAGTCATCTTGTGAATGTAGAATCAGAGCACAAGGGAAAAAAACTCAAAAAGATGTAAAAATCCAGCACATAATTAGAAACAGTATGGTTCAATCTGCATTCATAACCCACAGTGATTTTCTTCTGGATGTTGAGAAGATTTTCTATCATAAGTTCTATGAAACTGTTCTGGATCATTGCACTGCTGAGAAGAGCCAAGTCTATCACCATTGTTCATCACACAATGTTGCTGTTACTGTGTACTATCTTCTCCTGGTTCTGCTCCTCTCAGTCAGCATCAGTTCATGTAAGTACTTCCAGGTTTCCCAGAACTCCTCCTGCTCCTCATTTCTTATAACACAGTAGTATTCCATTATATTCATATACCACTACGTGTTTAGTCATTCCCCAATTTATGGGGATTCCCTCGATTTCCAATTTGTTGCCACCACAAAGAGAGCTGCTATAAATATTTTTGTACATGTGGGTCCTTTTCCCTTTTTCTATGATCTCTTTGGGATACAGACCTAGCAGTAGTACCACTGGGTCAAAGGTAATGAACAGTCTCATAGCCCTTTGGGCATAGTTACAAATTGCTCTCCATAATGGTTGGATCAGTTCACAGCTCCACCAACAATGCATTGGTGTTCCAATTTTTCCACAGCTTCTCCAATATTTATTACTTTCCTTTGTTGTCATATTAGCCAATCTGATAGGAACTTCATAATAATTATTAACTCTCCTTTATACATGGTCTTGTATGCTCACATTTTTAACTAAAACTAAAATTATTTGATTCAGCTAATTTAGTCATCTCAGTGATCCAAGACAATTTTGAGGACTGATGTTGAGAGAACAGATAAAGTCTGAATGGAGACTGAATTCTCTTCTTCTTAATTTTTCTTTCTTTCTTTCCTTCTTTCTTTCTTTCTTTCTTTCTTTCTTTCTTTCTTTCTTTCTTTCTTTCTTTCTTTCTTTCTTTCTTCTTTCTTCTTTCTTCTTTCCTTCCTTCCTTCCTTCCTTCCTTCCTTCCTTCCTTCCTTCCTTCCTTCCTTCCTTCTTTCTTTCTTTCTTTCTTTCTTTCTTTCTTTCTTTCTTTCTTTCTTTCTTCCTTTCTTTCCTTCCTTCCTTCCCTACCTCTCTCTCTCTCTCTTTCTCTTTCTCACCTTTCTCCTCTCCCCCTTTCTCCCTCTCTCCCTCTTTCCCTCTCTCTCTCTTCCTCCCCCTCTCTCTTTTTCCTTCTTTTTCCATTTGCATGAGAATATAGACACAGGAAAACCATGATGCTTGAGAATCAGATTGCCCTCGAAGTTTTATTGTCAGTCAATAAGCATTTATTAAATGCCTACTGAGTGACAGAAGCTCTGCAAAGTGTTAGTGATGCAAAGAAAACTATCTCTGAAATAATTTTGCATTGGGGTACAGATTGGCAATCAAAAATGAAAGAAAAAGTATGAGGAATTTCTAACCATAAATCAGATAGTTGCATGAGATAATGTACTGTGATACAAATCTGACAAAATATATTAAAAAACAGATTAAATGTCTGGCATCTTTACTTCTCTACTTAGTAGGTTGATTGTCCTCTGTTCAAAAGAGCTTGATGCAAGACACAAAGACTTCTAGGGAAAAAAGCCACTCACAACCAAGACTCTGGAAAATGATCTCCCTCTGTTTGGGTACGCTATAAAGGACCTATGTCTCATTAAAAAAAGAAAGAGAAAGAGAGAGAGAGAGAGAGAGAGAGAGAGAGAGAGAGAGAGAGAGAGAGAGAGAGAGAGCAAACTAAAAATCAATACGAGTATAATCCATTCCTCCTCTTATTGGGAACAAGGAGCAGATAATCTAAAGTCATTTCCAGAAGATAAAGGCAGAGAAAAGTTCCAAAACTGTGTGGCATGTCCAACTGCTAGCAATAATAACAACTAGCTTTTATATGTGAGCTCCTTAGGAATAGGGACTATCTTTTACCTCTCTTTGTATGCCCAGCACTTAACACCTAGCACCAGGAACATAGTAGATGTTTAATAAATGTTTATTGATTAAATATGTACTCTCTTCCCATTCAAAGTGTTATTTGAGGGAAAGTGTACCCTCAGTTTATGGGACAGGTATTGTCTTGCTATGGCTTATAATATGCCACTTTGTTAAATGCCTTTCTTTTAAACTGTATCCTTTGGCTGACTGATAAAAGTAAACACACAACTTTGGGTTTGTGAGCTCCGGTTTTTGAGTGTATGTGTACTTATACAGTACCTTGAACCTCACATAGCATTTCTAGCAACTCAAGTGTGAGTGGAGGTGCCCCAGGCGCTACATTTATTTTCTTCATTTTTGTACTGTTTGTAATCATTTTAGAATGGTTTGATAGCATGTAGCATCATTTTCGAGAATGAACTTTAAGGAGATATTGCTCAAGGCAGCCCAGAGAATTGTTCACACATTCATGGGGGGTGGGGGAAGGAAAAGAAAAAAAATTGCTACCAGCCTGAAAAATCACCCCCTCCTCGAAATACAGTGCTAATTACCTGCCCAAGTTCATTTCACCTTTTCATTTCCCATTACGGAGGCTATAAACAGCCAAAGAATGAGAATTTACAGTTTACTGTTACCTTTCAGGAGACATGCAAAGTGTGACTCTGTCGATTAAATTTGTCAATTAAAACAGTGAATGTGAAAAGCAGAGAGCACTGTCATTCCCAAGCTATCATTCTGCTGTCTGTCTTCTGGGAGGGCAGCTTTGGAGCTCTGGAAGTCATCAAAGTTAATAATTAAACAATCTTACTCTTGGCATCTGTTGCTTGTACCATCCTCCATTTCAAAGTATCTCAGAGAAATGTACGCACCCTAAGTGGCGTATAATACACCGCATATTAAATCCAGAGTCTATGGCAACATAGCAGTAAAGTTGAAGATTTGAAACAACCAAAGGTCAGGAAATGTCAAAATGAATGCTCCTGTCGGTGTGTTAATATCTTCCACATTCCACATGTAACATGTGATCATCAGGTTGGCTAGTTATGCAGTGTGGCTGTATTAACGTTGCTATGGGAACATTAGTTTTATTTTGTAATCGTGTGTTAAAGACCACAACTGGGCGGCTTTGGTGTCATGCAGGGCACATCTCACTCCCTTTAGAAAAAGAAAAGAAGGCAGAAACCGTAACAAGAAAACAATAAAGGGGGAGGAGGAAGATTGCCCCTGGTCTATTATAGTGAATTTCAACATATTTCTGGTCTTGGTTGTTTGTGAAATGGCTTTTTATTTTTATTTATTTTTTAACTATCTCAAGGAGAGAAGGAGTATAGGGACTATGTGTGGGCTGGGTACCACTCTTAGAGCTTTGGCCACCCCTCCCAGGGCTCATCTTATTAATGCCACACAGTGCAGACTAGCAGTTAGCTTAGCCCATTGCAGATCAGAACTGAGATCAAGAAATCCTTTTGCAGTATCCTCCATGGGAGCAGGAACTACAGGGATGTGCCACCACTATTGGTCTTGAAATCTCATTTTCTGAGAGGAGGGGCTTTCTGGTGCTAGCATGCCAGAAGAGTCCAAGAAGTCCCTAATAGCCAACAATTATATGGTGAGGTGTAGCCTACTGCATGATTTACTCCCAACAATTTTGGGCAGAACATTCTAATACCAGTAGTAGAAGGAGCTAATATTTATATTGAGTTTTCAGCTTTGCAAAGTACTGCTATATGGTAAATATAGTCTTATTCAAGCCTCACAACACTAGTATAGGTAGAGATTGGCAGTGTTATTCTCCATTTTACAGATGAGGACATTGATTCCCAGGGAGGATTTATCCCTTGCCCATTCTCACATACATAGGAAAAAGAGAAGGAGAGAGTTGAACTCAGGTCTTCCTGACTCCAAATCTAGCAATTTATTGTCTAAATCAGTGGTATCAAATTCAAATACAAAAGGACCCCTTTGGCTTTACAGTGCCTTAGAAAACCACAAATTAACATTGTCTATGTTTTATTATATTTTTATTTATTTTTTAAAACATTTTCAAGTACATTTTAATATGGTTCTGGCCTCACATAGGAGTTATGGAGGAGCAATTTTGGTATCCCAGCTACAAAACATATTGTCTCTCCAGCAAATATCATTTTCTCCACTTAACAAATGGGAAAATTGAGGTGGAGGATCAGAAGTGAGGGCATTTAGTAGAACTGTGAAGCAATGAGAATACTAGACTTAGAGTCAGCAGATGTGGGTTCAAATTGTGACTAATTATCTCAATGGCCTTTGAGAAAGTCACAAAACTTCTCTGAAACTCAGTTTCTTCATTACCAAAATGAGAGGATTGGAGTAGGTTACCTCTGAGGTCCCTTCTTCTAACTATACATGTTCTCTGGATAAAAAGCCCAGAGATCTTAAAACCACATCATGTTGTCACTTAGGGATT
This sequence comes from Dromiciops gliroides, assembly GCF_019393635.1. Lineage (NCBI taxonomy): Eukaryota > Metazoa > Chordata > Mammalia > Microbiotheria > Microbiotheriidae > Dromiciops > Dromiciops gliroides. The sequence continues at coordinate 633,859,247 of NC_057862.1, read as the reverse complement.
GTCTCTGCTTCAAAGGAAACAAAGACCTTTTTTTTCCAAATCTCAGGAATATTTTCTGTTATTCCAAATCTGGAAAGTGGGTTCTGGAGGGTGGTAGTAGTGGTGGTGGTGGTGGATTCCAATTTTAAAATTAAAATTAGAATTAGTTTGTAAAAAGATTCACCATGAAAACACTATTGAACGTGTAATTAAATAGATGAATAATCTGCTAGCTAGAACAGACTCAGCACATGATTGATTAGGGAAACATTGAGAGATCAGAATCTATGACAATCTTCCTTTCTAGGTTGGTTGTTTCTCCCAAGACTTTCTCATAGTATTTCTCTAGGTTTTAGTCTAGGCTCTGCTGCTAACTATCCATGCAACTTTGGACAAGTCACACCCCTTCTCAATTCACTAATAAGTAAAATAAATGGCTAGAGACTAGACTTCTAGGGATCCTTCCCTGGAATTGTGATAGACTGAGAAGGCTTCTCTTTTTTTTGTCCATGGCCCCTCCCAGTTCCAAGTTTTCGTGCCCTTAATCTGAAGGATCTTTGCAATACTCAATGTAGCACTATCATTTTGATCCAAATGATGCAATTAAGACTCAGAGAGTTTAAGTAATATGTCTAAGGTGACACAACAAATAAGTAAGAAATTTAGGGCTTAAACTAGGACTTTGACTCCAAGTCGTGTTCTCTATATTATTTTGAAGATGGAGGCAGAGGTATTCTAAGAAGCTTTGGGTACAGCCAATCCTGATCCCCAACCAAGAGAGATATTGAGGGATAATTCTAAAACTGGAAAACTTTTTCAGATGAAACCAATCAGAAGAGAGAACTAGAACCATGTTCTGCCTCCCCAAGTGAAGCCATAAAGAGGTAATGCCATGGTTTACAGTGAATTAGATTTAAGTGAGGGAGAGATATGCACAGTCACCAACCTCACTCTTTCCTCCAGATCCATCTGGGTCTAGTGGCAAGATACACATTAGGACAACTGGAGATGGCCCCAGATGTTTAAGGCAATTGTGGTTAAGTGACTTGCACAGAGTCACACAATTAGTAAGTGTCTGAGGTGAGATTTGAACTCAGGATCTCCCAACTTCAGGACCAATGCTATATCCGCACAACTACCTACCTACCTTGATGGAGCCAATAAGGAAGAAGCAAGACCTAGGACCACATTTTGACCCCACAGATGGAGCCAATAAAAAAGAAGAAAGACCTAGGACCAGGTTTTGGCTCCCTCTTCTTAGCAGAGGGAACTTGCCCGTGAAAATAATAATGGGAAATGGAATCCAGTTGTGAGCTAGGAAGTATTTACTAATCCAAGATTAGCATCTCTCCCTTTCTCCAGGCATCCTAAAAGGAAGCAGGTATCTGAATTGCCCAGGTGAGAGCAAGAGCTTGGCTGTGTGACAGATGGCAAAGGATGTGTCAGTAACAAATAGCGAGTTTATGAAGATTAAGGAACTCCTGATTGCTTTCCAAAGAAAGGCGCTTTTGGAGTAAATGGGCTGTTAATTATTCTGGTAATGTACAACATCCTCTCACTGACTGAACTTGATAATCACTTCCTAGGATACAAATGACAGCCCTTTTCGAGGCTTCCCCAGGAAAGGGGCCTGTGTGAAGTGGGTACCATCCAAGCCATCTGTTCCTGAGCTGACACATTTCGGACCATTTTTGGTTCTCTCTATTGCAGATGGATTGGCCAAAGACTTATGAGAGTTTCATAACCATGGGGGCTGTTGTTCTTTTGCATTTGATTGGCCAATAAAATCTGATATGATCATTCTTTGATTTTTTTCATCTGGTGTGAGGCAATCACACAAAAGATCTGTATTATTAATGCTGCTCGTTGGTACATGGCCTGCAGTTATCTCACGACCCATTGTGCTCCTGGATCCTAGCATTGTAGAGCTAAATGGAACCTTAGGGATCATCCCAAAGGATCCCTTCCATTCTGTTTATGAGGAATCTGAGAACCCAGTAGGGAATATGATTTACCAAAAGGCTCTGTCGCTTTTAGCTCTCAGGTTCTAGGTTCTGTGGTCTAACATCACTTTCTTCCAGATCTGGCTTTATCTGCTTTGGTACTGCTAATATTTTACATGCTAAAATCCCTTCCACCCAGACACTTACTGTATAAGTATTCCATAGTACTTCCCATGGGCAGCTGGTGGTGCAGTGGATAGAATAATGGGCCTAGAGAGAGAAGACTCATATTTGTGAGTTCAAATCTGGTTTCAGACACTTACTAGCAATGTGACCCTGTGATAAAATAATGGGATTTGGCAGATGCCCAGGGGCTCCACCTGAAGATTGATTTAGAATTCTTTGAATTAGGTGAGACTGAGAAGCTGACTGAATAACTAATTAAGAATGATTAAATGGAGACTATGCCTGGCTGGCCCTGAGTGGGGCGTTGTTCTCAGAGGCTGTGGATTACTGATGTCAGCAGGAGATAACCCTCAACCAATCAGCTTGAAGGAGCTCCCCTTTTGGGGAGGGAGACAGGAAGTAGGAAGCGGAGGCTGGCTTGCTGGATCTCTCTCTCTTTTTGTCCAGGATTTTGGCATGGTGGCGGCAGGGGCAGAACAGAGTAGAAAGACCTACTCCATGTGTTCTCTATAAAAGCATGGATAGCTAAATAAAGGTAGCTTTCTCAACTTCTCTCTCTTCACTAATTTCTAATATACTTTAATAAATCCTTAAAAGCCTAACCTCTTGCTGAATTGATCAGTAAATCTTAGCTAGTTTCTCCCCCACACTGGGGTCAGGTCAGGCGACCACACATTAGATTTTAAACATCACAACCCTGAGCAAGTCATTTAAGCCTCAATTTTCTCATTTTTTAAAAAGAGCTAGAGAAAGAAATGACAAACACTCCAGTATCTTTGCCAAGAAAAACCCAGATGGGGTCACAAAGAGTCAGACACAATTGAAAAACAACTAAACAGGACTTCCTATAAGGCCACTGGTGATGCAGTGGATATATTGGTGGGCCTAGAATCAGGAAGATCTGAATGAGAATCCTGCCTTAGGCAGTTATTAGCTAAGTCACTTAAATTCTGTTTGCCTCAGTTTCCTCAATTTTAAAATGGGGATGATAATAGCACCCATATCCCAGGGTTGTCATGAGGATTAAATAACAACAGCAAAAAACAAAACAAACAAACAAACAAAAACACTTATTACAGTGCCTGGCCCATAGTAAGCACTATAGAAATGCTTATTTCTTTCCTCTCCCCAACATTCTTATGTCACAGATGATGGGGCTGATTATAAACCCTTGCTTTTTCTGGTGAACAACATGCTTATCCCCCTGAAGGACAATCAATAATAGGAAACTGAAGCAAACAGTGTTAAGTATTTTACCCAGGGTAAACCAGCTAGTAAGTGTCTGAGGTCAGATTTGAACTCATATCTTCCTGAATCCAAACCAGGCACTCTCCATTAGCAATTGAGCCAAGGAAGACTCATCCCTCTCAGTAAGCAAGAAAAAAGAGCAAAGGAAAAACAAAGACAGACAAAGAAAGACAAAACTTGTTTTCATTGAAACTCTTTGATACTGAGGTGGCATCTGTATTAGAATTTCAAAGGGGGGAGTGGCTTGAGAGGGAGGGAATTTTTTCCCCTCTTTTTCCAAGGATACCTGCTTAACTGGCTTTTAAGTCTAAGACTGGAGCTCAAGGCCCTGACTGCTTCTCCCATTTTTTGTTTCTTTCTCTAAGCACATGTGACCAAACGCCAAGCCCAAGAAATGGACATTTCCTGCTATGGATTACATACTACTTGCTCACAATAATCCATTTCCACAATAGCTTCTTGGAAGTGTGTGGGCCAAAATTTGAGATACGCAGCGTTAATTGGGTGACTTTCCAGAATATTGGGGTCCTGGAAATATGAGGGACCTTTTAGGTTCACTCTCCCTTCTGAACTGCCCTTTTTAGAAATTTCTCCCAGGCCAATAAGAAAGGAGCCTTTAAGGTTTAATTCACAAAAGGATCAGATTTTATTCCTTGGGAATTAATCAAACAACAAAGGTGGAACTAATAAAAATCAAAGACAAGAGGGGCAGCTAGATGGCGCAGTGGATAGAGCACCAGCTCTGAAGTCAGGAGTACCTGAGTTCAAATCTGGCCTCAGACACTTAACACTTACTAGCTGTGTGACCCTGGGCAAGTCACTTAACCCCAGTTGCCTCACTAAAAAAAAAAAAAAAAAAAAAAAAAAAAAAAAATCAAAGACAAGTAAATAAGAGAAAGAAATACAGATAAATACTCTTAACTCTAAATTTAGCCTATGCAATCCCCAGATTATTTCCAATTAAGCTAATTCAGAGGAATTTGGGGTTTTCCATTTTTCACTCACCAACACCTGGAAAGTCTACAGTTGCTCATGCCACTGGAAGGGGAGAGGCCAGAGAGAGAGAGAGAAAGCTTGAGTTAGGGGAAGCTTCTGCTTCCCTTCAGGGAGCATTGAATCTTTCCTCCCCCAAAAGGGAAGGTCCTTCAAAAACTGCTCATGGAGAGTTCTCCTTCTGACCTCAGTAGCATACAAAACTTCAGGATGGGCCAGGTGTGGCCCCTCCCAAATGAGTCTGCTAAAACTCCAATAATAATTTTTACCACCCCCCGCTTTTGTTTCTTCAGAAAACGTATGGTTTGCTCGATGAAAGAGAAGAAAAGGGAACCACCACCAGGAAGATTCTGAACCAGAAAGAAAGGCAATCATCATGATGATGGCAATAATGATGATAATTTAGCATTCATGTAGTGCTTTAAGTTTTGAAAATTATATTACAATTATTATTTTATTTATTCTCATAAGAATTCTGAGAGGGTGATTTTATTTCCATTTTGTGATTTGTTCAGAGTCACACAGATAATCTGAGGCTAGATTTGAACTTGGGTCTTTCTGTCTGTAGGTCCATTATGACATCTAGCTGTTTAAGGATACTCAGCTACCTGTCTGAAAGATGTGTAATTTTGAGTTGCCTATACAGTACATTCAGTGAATGTGACATACCTATTGATTACTCCTACAAAGTTGTCTTTACCTTCTGGGAGAGTATAATAGAAGTGATGAGGTACTCCTTTTAAGTATTTGTCAATGTGCACTTATGAGTCTTGTGTTTTAAGCAAGTCTTTTGCATTAGAAGATATAAATACCTACCATATATCTGATATACATATTATGTATAATGAGTATCTTTTCTAAAATGAATCTTGGGGGCAGCTAGGTGGCATAGTGGATAGAGCACTGGCCCTAGATTCAGGAGGACCTGAGTTCAAATCCGGCCTCAGACACTTAACACTTACTAGTCGTGTGAACCTGGGCAAGTCACTTAACCCCCATTGCCTCACCAAAAAAAAAAAAAAAAAAAGGAAAAAAAAATATAATGAGTCTTGCTAATTCCTTTTAAGAGGAGAATGTAGACATGAGCCATTCCTTTGCCTTTGGAAATTTATTGTCTCCAGCAAAGAATGTTAATATAATACTTCGAGTTCTGGGAGAAATGTTAGAGATCATTTCATCCAACTTCCTCAGTTTACATAGGAAGATATTGAGGTCAAAAGAGAGAGAAATGACTTATACAAAGTCACAAAGGTTGAAGGGAACAGAGTCTGGATTCAAAGCCACATCCTCTGACATGAATTACAATGGTCTTGTCCCATCTCTGCTTAACATTTGGGAGATTCAGGCCAGATGAGCAACAACCCTAATTCATTTCACCATCTTCTTTCATTTGGGCAAAGGAAGTAAAGAAGTCAATGTTAAAACACTTGCTCTCATTTTTTGTTTCCTAATGACAAAGAATTTTCTGCAAGGAGATCTGTGGAAGTCCTGAAAAAGAAGAGATGGATGTTTCTCTTCCGGCTACCCTCGCAACTGCTATAGCCAGCCAGCTCTTGCCTGACTGGTTTCCAGTCCCAGTCTCCTCAGCAGGAACAATTTTTCAGCTTCATACCTGGCTGCTTTATGGTCTGGTGACTTAATAGGATTCGACCTTCCCCGGATCCTATTTCTGTAGGGTCAGACACTGCACTTCAAATTAAAAATTGTGTTTATGAGATATGAGATAACTGGTTGGTTAGGTGGGCAGGGAGCCCTGGCTCTCCTATGCATCTGGGAAGGAAGGCTTTGTCCTCCATGTGTAACTCACCTGGGCTTGGAATGGCTGCTGATACTGAATGAAGAATGATAGCAACAATAGTGATAATAACACAGCACTTCATTGTTAGAAATGTGCTTTCCTCAAAGTGATTCCTCCTGGACTACTGCAGTGAATTTTGGCACATTTCTATTACTAGCTCTTTCCTAAATGGGGGGTCAAATGGGAGGACAGGACATGTAATGTCTCACACTTAGCTTGCTGAAATGCAATTTCCAAAAGTGCAACAATAACAACAATAATAATTAATAACCATAATAGGTAGCATCATATACTACTTTAAAGTTTGCAAAACTATATATCTATATCTATATCTATATCTATATCTATACCTATATCTATATCTATATCTATATCTATATCTATATCTATATCTATATCTATATCTATATCTATATCTATATCTATATCTATATCTATATCTATATCTATATCTATATCTATATCTATATCTATATCTATATCTATATCTATATCTATATCTATATCTATATCTATATCTATATCTATATCTATATCTATTTCTATATCTATCCTCATTTGACTCTGTGAGGGCAGGAGCCCAAGTGTTATGTTATTTTTCTCATTTTAGAAAGGGAAACCCTAAATCTCAAAGAGGTAGAAAAAGAGATCATGCAATGTAATGGAAAGAACAGTGGATTTCAAATCAAAATAATAGTAATAATAATTTTTGTTTTTCAGTCATTTTTCAGTGATGTCTGATCATTCCTAACTTCATTTTGGATTTTGGCAAAGAAACTGAAGTGGTTTACCATTTTCTTCTCCAGTTCATTTTACAGATGAGGAAACTGAGGCAAACAAGGTTAATTGACTTGCCCTGGGTCACACAGCTAGTAAGTATCTGAGTCCAGATTTGAACTCATGAAGATGAGTTTTCCTAATTCCAAGCCAGGTTCTTTATCCACTGAGCCACCTGGTCAACCCCATAGCTAACTTTTATATCATCCTTTAATATTTGCAAAACACTTTATAAAATAGAGAAAATAATAGCACTTACCTCAAAGTGCTATATATAATTATTTGTTATTATTTATTCATTTATCTATCTACTCTCTCAGAAAGGCACTAGGGATTCAAAGAAAAAAGATAGAAAGATAAAAATGTAGTAGTCCAGCCCCTCTAGGAAATTACATTTTATCAGAGAGATATTAGATAGATAGATAGATAGATAGATAGATAGATAGATAGATAGAGATAAATAATGAATGGATAAATGATATATAGGTAGATATCTCTACAGACACATATGTATACACGCATATATACATATATATGTGTGTATATATGAATATATTTTATATATGTGTAAATATCTGCATATTTCAGTGCAAAATAAATATAAGGTAGATTTTGTGGTAGGTGAGTAGGAGGAGCTGCCAGCAGATCAGGGTACTAAGAAAGGCTTCTTGTAGAAGATGCTCTCTGAGCTGTATCTTGAAGGAACCTAGAGCCTCCAAAAAGTGGAGGTAAGAAGGGAGAGCATTTCCAGACATGGTATTTTTAGACATGATCCTAAGGAGAGATGGTGAAAAGGCAAAGCAATGGAGTTGAAGTTTTGTGCATGAAGAATGATGGAGCCAGATTGCCTGGACCATAGAGTGCAAGACGATAATCAATGTATCATAAGGTTGGAAAAGTAGGATTTCCCCAGGTTGTGAAAGGCTTTAAATGTCAATCAGAGGATCTTAAATAAATACAAATCCAAGAGATAATATGGGTTTATTGAATAGGGAAGAGACATGGTCAAACATGCGTTTTTCTTGCATTTTGGTAACATGGTTGAGGATGGATTGATGAAACTAGATGTAGGAAAAACAATTAGGAAGTTTTTTGAATAGTTCAAAGGGTATGTTGAGAACCTGAACTAGAGTGATGACTATGAGCAGAGAGAATATGACAAATGAGAGAACTATCCCAGGGGCAGAAATAAGTAGATTAGGCAACTGATTAGATATGTGAGGAGTGTTTGAGTGAGCAATAGAGGATGACCTTGAGGCAAGAGTAGAAGAGAAGTCTTCCTGAATCCAATGGTCATCATTCTGTCTACTGTGCCTCTCTAAAGCAACATGTTTGAAAGTCTTTGATTGAGAGGGAAGCTAGATGGCTCAGTGGATTAAGCACTTTCCCAGGATTCAGGAGGACCTGAGTTCAAATCTGGCCTCAGACACTTGACACTATCTGTGTGACCCTGGGCAAGTCACTTAACCCTCATTGCCCCACCAAAAACAAACAAACAAACAAAAAAAGCAAAAAAACCAAAACAAAACAAAAGAAAGTATATGAGGACAACCAAAGAGTTTAAATTTAGGTAGGTCATAAAAATAATGTCTCAGCATTATAATAAAAATAGTTTTGACTTTGTGAACACTCTTAAAAGGTTTTAGATACCACCTAAGTCCACTGGACCACACTGTGAGAACCTCTGTTCTAAAGGAAGATTTTATTGGTGAATCATTTTTTCCTAATTAATGAATTTAGTTTTACCATTTTTAAATTCTGAGTTTTGAATTTTCAAGAAAATTTTTGGCAGTATTAAGAATAAAATGGGAAGTACATGTCATTTGTCACTGATCAGATAGCTCCATATTTATGACATAATGGAATAGAAGTCAAATGATGGAAATGACTATTTTTGTCATGATGTGAGATAATGGTTTATGCCCTTGTAGAACAGGTTATTTTTTGTAACAAAATTCTTTGATTCTTCAGTGGAATCCATTATTTTTGTAAGTCAGGTACTATCTTTACTTGTACTGATAGTAGGTGATGTTCACCTCCACAATCCAAGATATCCTTGTCCAGTTACTTTGAGACATAGAAGCTCCTCCAATGGGCAGAAGTATTGTTGAAACACTTTGATTGTCCACCTGCTAATGGTTACCTTGCCTAATGAGAAGTCCACTGCTTTTTTGATTACATGTGCCCTTGATAATGACTTTTGCTTACTTATTGTGCAAAAGTCATTATAGACAATATGCTACACCCTACATACCCCACCATGTATTTATCCATTGGGCATTGGATCACTTACAATTTTGAGTATTTTGAAATCATGATGCTCCATAAGTTGTACCCTAATGGTATTATTATGTGAAAATAAGTGTCCCAAAATGAGCCTCTGAGTCAGTGATCATATTCAGATCATTGAAAATATGTAATTTCCCAAATGCAATCCAATATAGGCACCTGCTTCTGCTCCCCAGTTTTGAGGCTAGAAATGGTCCATCTTAGTCTGATTCTAGAATAAAAATTCTCAAATTTCTGTAGCCCTCAGTTACATTATCAATATTAAACATATTCTCCTAAGTTCAGGAGATAAACACTGCTGCTTTAGAAAATATATCTCATCAGTTCATAGGTTTAGGACTGGATGATACCAAATCATTTTATCTAATCTCCTTTTATAGAGGAAGATACCAATAATCAGCATGGGTAAATGTTCCTCTCAGGGTCAAAATAGGAAGGATTGGGGGGGTTCTACTTGAGTCAACATTCATTTATTATTAAGCTCCTACTATGCACCAGATACTGTGCTATGTATAGGGAACAAGCAGTGAAAATGCCCAGAGTTTTTTATGAAAGAGTTTTGTGTGCAAGGTATAGCAAACAGCCAGGGCTTTAAAACCCAAACCGAGGATGTAATATTTGAGGCTGGAGGAAATAGGGGACCAACTGAGTTTTTGAATTGGTGGTAAGGGGTAAAATGGCCAGACCTACTTTTTACTGATGTATTATATGCATGAATATTGTTTTATGAAAGAATACCTCTGTTGTGTTGTAAGAACAATTGCTACAAAGGACCAGGTGGGAGAAAGACCACCTAGACCCCTTTGCAACCACTAAAGGTTGAAAGAAATTGTTGATGATTTGGGCATTGAGATAATCAGAAGGGTAGAAAAATCTGATGGGCACAGTGGTAATATAACAAGTCTGCAAATGGCTTTGTTACCAAATAAAATCAATAAGATTGATCCAAAGAAGGGAGAGGAGGTTGCCATGAGGGATCATGCTTAATATCAAATGTGTCAAGTTGAATATTGAGACTTTCTGGGAACTCTTTACCCAAATCCACTTAGGATGCACCCAGAGCTTTTAAAACCTGACTTCTTGACTCTGAGCATGAGGCATTTTGCTCTAGTCACAAAGCTGGAAGAGATCTTAGGACATAGAATATTAGAAAATAGAATGTCAGACCTGGAAAGGACCATGTACCCCACTATAGAACATTATAACTGAAGAGACCTTAAAAGGCAGACACAGAGAGAAGATGGATTGTCAGAGTTGGAAGGACTTTTAGAACATAGATGATAGCACAGACTGGAGAAAATTGAACAGATTTTGAAAGAGCATTTTATAGCAGAAGGTATCTTAGACATCTTCTAATTCAATTCCTTCAGTATCATAGAATTGTTAAGTGAAAACTGAAATGGAACTTAGATGTCATCAAGCCCAGTCCCTCATTTTACCGATGAAAATACTGAGTTCCATGAAAGGAAATTGATATTTCCAAGGTCATATAGTATTTACATTGCAAAGTAGGGACGAGAACTCAACGGTCCAGATTCCAAATTCAACATCAAACAATCAACATGTATTAAGGACCTACGAAGTGTCAGGAGCTGTTAATCACTGAGGATAGAAAAAGAGGCAAAAGATAGTGCATGATGTCACAGAGTTTATAATCTAATTTGGGATATAATATATAAACAAAGAAACCATGTGTGTGTTTATGCAGGTATATGCATGTATGTATGTATACACATGTATCAAGATATAATTACAAGATAAATAGGAAATAATAAACAGAGGAGAAGGCAATAGAATTAAGAAGAGTTGGAGAAGCCTTCCTGTAGATGGTTGGGATTTTAGTTTGACCTTAAAGGAAGCCAGGGTAGTCAGTATTTAGGACAGATTAAGGAGAGTGCTTCAGTCCTAGGAAAGATCCACAGAATATGCTTGGAGCTAAGAGATCGAGGGTCTTGTCTATGAAATGGCAAGGAGACCAGTGTCACTAGATTCAAGAATAAGTGTCAGGGTATAATAAGGTATAAAAAGACTGGAAAGGTAGGAGGGGGCTAGGTAATGGAGGGCCTTAAATGTCAAAAAGATCATAGCTGGTCAATAGTAAAAGAATCAACAATTTTTATTGAAAGTTAATAATGTGCGGGGGCAGCTAGGTGGTGCAGTGGATAAAGCATCAGCCCTGGATTCAGGAGGATCTGAGTTCAAATCTGGACTCACACACTTGACACTTACTAGCTGTGTGACCCTGGGTAAGTCAACTAACTCTCATTGCCCCACAAAAACAAAAAGAAAAAAAAAAGAAAGGAAAAAAAGTTAATAATGTGGAACACTAATGAATTATTGGTGGAGTTGTGAACTGATCCAAATATTCTGGAGATCAATTGCAGCTATACCTAAAGAGCTTTAAACCATGGCAATAACCTTTGACCCAGCAATACCACTACGAGGTCTGTATCTTAAAAATATCATAAAAAAAGGGAAAAAGGAACCACATCTACAAAGAAGTATTTATAGCAGCTCTTTTTGTGGTGGCGAAGAATTGGAAACTGAGTCAATGCCCATAAATTGGGGGGAATGACTGAACAAGTTGTGGTATATGAATGTAATGCAATACTATAGTGATATAAGAAATGAATAGGCAGATTTAAGAAAAACCTGGAAATACTTATATGAACTGATGTTGAGTTAAGGGAACAGAAACAGGAGAACATTGTATACAGCAACATCATGTGATGATCAACTGTGATAGACTTAGTTCTTCTCAGCAATACAATAATCTAAGACAATTCCAAATGATTCATGATGTAAAATGCTCTCCACATCCAGAAAAATAATTGGAGTCTGAATGCAGATCAAAGCACACGATTTTCACATAGTATTTTTGGTTTTGTTTTGTTTTTTTCTTTCTTGTGGTTTTTCCTTGTGGTTCTGATTCTTCTTTTACAACACAACTACTGTAAAATATGTTTAACATTGTTATTGTGAAAATGTGTTTAGTATGATTTATTGTACATGTATAACCTATATCAGATTGCTTGCTGTCTTGGGGAGGGGAGAGGGAATGGAAGGAAGGAGAAAAATTTGGAACTCAAAATCTTACAAAAATGAATGTTGAAAACTATCTTTCCATGTAATTGGAAAAATAATATTAAGGAAAAAAATTAAATGTACTGCAAGGACAATAAAAAAGAATTAAAAAATTATAGCACATTTCTCTCAAAAGAAAAGAAAGCTAATATCTGTCAGGCACTGTTCTAGGCATAGAAGATAGTAAGGTAAACATTTCTACTCCCTAGAGGAGCTTGCTATTTTCAATGGGGTTAGACCTAATGTGCATTTATAAGGATATAGAAACACTTAGGACAGCTAAGTGGCCTGAAGTCAGAAATACTCATTTTCTTGAGTTCAAATCTGACTTTAGACACTTACTAGCTTTGTGACCAGGGCAAGTCACTTCAGCTTTTTTGCTTCGGTTTTATCATCTGTAAAATAAGTTGGTAAAGGAAATAGCAAACCACTCAAGTATCGCTGCCAAGAAAATCCCAGATGGGGCCACAGAGCTGGGCATAACCAAAATGACTCAATAGCAACAATGACAACAGAGATACTTAGCCATTTCTAAACATATTAAAATGATAGAGACCTCATATAGGCAGAGGAGTGACATAATGTTAGACTGTGGCAATATCAATCTTAAAACATGGAAACATAGATAATGCTTTCACCTTTGAGTAAGATTATATGGCTTTAAAACCTAGCTTTCTTTTTTGTTAACTGTCTAATTTTGGGTAAGAATTCTTTCCTTTCTGAGTCACATTTTCTATATCTCTTAAATGGGATCAGTAGTACTTAAATTATGAACTTCACAAAGTGCTTTTGAGGAAGAGTCTTTCAAGCCTCCAATCAGAATACAAATTTATAGCTATTTATTATTCTACCCATTTAATTAAATAACCATTTTATCTGCTGGGAAGTACAAAGTTAAGTAAGACAACTTTCCCTGCCCTTGTGGAGTTTCTTCTAGTATACTTCTTACATCATAAGCTATAATATGTGCTTGGTTGTTGCTGTTGTTGAGTTGATTCAGTTGTGTCTGACTCTGTGACCCATTTGGAGTTTTCTTGGCAGAAATACTGGAGTTTTCTTTTCTTTTGCCATTTCCTTCTCCAGCTCATTTTACACATGAGGAGACTGAAGCAAACAAAGTTAAGTTACTTGTCCAGACACTAATGCATTGTTGGTGGAGCTGTGAACTGATCCAACCATTCTGGAGGGCAATTTGGAACCATGCCCAAAAGGCTATAAAACTACCTACACTTTAACTTGGCAATACAACTACTAGGTCCCTATCCCAAAGAGATCATAAAAAGGGAAAAAGACCCACATGTATGAAAAATATTTATAGTTGCTCTTTTTGGGGTAGCAAAGAATTAGAAATTCAGAGAATGCACATCAATTGGGGAATGACTACACAAGTTGTGGTAAAGTAATGGAATACTATCATGCTATAAGAAATGATAAGCAGATGGATTTCAGAAAAACCTAGAAAGACTTATATGAATCAATGCTGAGTGAAATGAGCAGAACCACGAGAACATTGTACACAGTGTCAACATTGTGTGTTGGTCAACAGTGATAGACTTAACTCTTCTCAGCAATACAATGATCTAAGACAATAGCAAAAGACTTAATGGTGGAAAATGCACTCCATATCCAAAAGAAGAAGAAGAAGAAGAAGAAGAAGAAGAAGAAGAAGAAGAAGAAGAAGAAGAAGAAGAAGAAGAAGAAGAAGAAGAAGAAGAAGAGTGGGATCTAAATGCAGATTGAAGCATACTATTTTCAGGGTTGCTATTGTTTTTGTTATTATTCTTGTTTATTCTTTCTTGCATTTGTTTTTCTTTTTGTTCTGATGCTTCCCTTACAACATGACTAATGTGGAAATATGTTTAAAACAATTGCAAAGTATAACCTATATCAGATTGTTTGTTGGCTTCAGGAGGGGGGAGGGAAGGGAGGGTGGGTGAAAAATTTGGAACTCAAAAAATATCTTTACATTTAATTGGAAAAAATAAATCAAATAAAATTTCAAATATTAAAAAAATTAATGATTTGTCCAGGGTCACACAGCTAGTTTCTGAGGCCATATTTGAACTCAGAAAGATGAATCTTCATCTTACTTTCTATACATAGTAAATGCATAGATAGCTATAAACATAACATACAATACCACTTGTTATGTTTTTTTAAAGAGGTATGGAACGAAGTGTTTTATAACATTGGAAAGCTGTGCCAGGCATGAGACTAAGCACTGGGAATACAAATGTCCAAAAGAAAGACAGTCCATGCCCTCAAGGAGCTGATAATCTAAAAGGGGAAGAGAATACACAAGAGGAAACTGAAAATCAGGGGAGGGAGAAGGGGAGGTCTACAGTTGCAGGGACATTATGGAAAAGTTGAGAGGAGTACAGCCAGATGGGAAATCAAGAGGTGGCTGGTGTGGGCACTCCCCTTAAATGGAGATTCTGGGAGGAGTCCCAGGGGCTGAGAGTTCTGATGAGGTCCAAGTTCCAGGTCTGAGGTGATCTGGCAGGATCATAAAATTTCTGGCCCTTTATGGAAAGGAGTGCAGTCCAGTGGGGAGCAGTCAACTTTGAGTTGGGTTTATCAAGATGGGTAGAAATTTAATAAACAAAGAGTGGGAGGGAAGCAATTCCAGGCAGAGATAAATCAAACCAATCATACCCTTTGGATCCCTCAATACTGTATTAGCTCTCAATCTGTAACAAGTGACCAGGAGATTGACATCCAGAAAGAGCTGTCATGTTTTTTTTTTGGTTTTGTTTTTGTTTTTGTTTTGTTTTGTTTTTTTTCCTCTTGGCAAGATACTCATTGGCATTTAGGAAGAGACAGAAGGAGGCTTCACCTTCTATCCCACTGAAGAAACAGTTATTGAATATCATGGGAGCACTGTCCTTCATCATGAGAGGTGGCATAGAATAAAGGGAAAGGCATTCAATTATGACTTAGTTAAATATTTGTTTAGCACCTACTTTTTAAAAAAAATTCTGCATTAGTCACGTTGTGAAAGAAGAATCAGAACAAAAGGGAAAAACCTAAAAAAGAAAAAAAATAATAGAAATAGTATTGTTCCATCTACATACTGACTCCACAGTTATTTTTTCTGTATGTGGAGAAGAACATTTTCCATCATAAATCCTTTGGAATTATCTTGGACCATTATATTGCTGAGAAGAGTTAAGTCTATCACAGCTGATCATTATACAACATTGTTAATACTGTGTATAATGTTCTCCTGGCTCTACTCATTTCACTCAGCATCAATTAATGTAAATCTTTCCAGGTTTTTTTTCTTAGAGCTGCCTTCTTATCATTTCTTACATCACAATAATATTCCATTACATTTATATACCACAGCTTGTTTAGCCATTCCCCAATTGATGACCATTCCCTCAATTTCCAATTATTTGCCCCCACAAAAAGAGCAGCTATAAATATTTCTGTACATGTGAGTTCATTTCCCTTTTCATGATCTCTTTGGGAAAAAGACCGATAGTGGTATTGCTAGGTCAAAGGGTATGTATAGTTTTATAGTTCTTTGGGCATAGTTGCAAATTGCTCTCCAGAATGGTTGAATCAGTTCACAGCTCCACCAACAATGCATTAGTGTTTCAATTTTTCCACAGATTCTTAAACATTTATTATTTTCCTTGTTTGTCATATTAGCCAATCTGACAGGTGTCAGGTGGTACCTCAGAGTTGTTTTAATTTGCATTTTTTAATCACCTACCATTAACAAGGCACTGTGTTAGGGACTCAGGAAATGATGACAAACTGAAAAATGGTCAATTACTTGGAAAAAAATGTACCAATTGGGGAATTTAAACAGATCAGTAAATGTAAGATTTTTTTTTTTTGTGGGGCAATGAGGGTTGTGACTTGCCCAGGGTCACACAGCTAGTAAGTGTCAAGTGTCTGAGGCCAGATTTGAACTCATGTCCTCCTGAATTCAAGGCCAGTGCTTTATCCACTGTGCCACCTAGCTGCTCCAGTGAACATAAGATAATTTTACGGAGTGATCAATAATATCTAAAGGTATTAGGAAAAATCACCCACCAAAAAAGGTAGAACCTGCATTTAAGATTGATGATTATGGAAAGCAGATATAAGAAGGGAATCTGGAGATGTGAATGGAAATACCCTGTTCAAAGGGAAAAGTGGTAAATGGGATGAGTTAGGGAATTGTAGCTAAGCCAATTTAGTTAGAATCTAGAGGTGAATAATGTGAAATTAGTCTGAAAAGGTAGAGGTGGCTAAGCTACAAAGGACTTTCCATGCCAAGGTAAAGAGTTTGTTTTAATATCTCATAGGTAATAGTAAACCATTGATCTTTCCAGAGCAAGAAGTAATGTAGGGGGCAGCTAGATGGCACAGTGGATAGAGCACCGGCCCTGGAGTCAGGAGTACCTGAGTTCAAATCCGGCCCAAGACACAACACGTACCAGCTGTGTGACCCTGGGCAAGTCACTTAACCCCAATTTGCCTCATTAAAAAAAAAAAAGAAGAAGAAGTAATGTAAATAGACTTGTAATGTAGGAAGATTGTTTTGGAAATCTTTCAGGGGACAGATTCAAGCAGGAAGAGCAAGGAAGCAGGAAAGACAATTAGAAGGACAATTAATGGCTTAGATGAGGGGCAATGAGGGTCTGAACTCAGATGGCTCTGTGAGTAAGGAGAAATGGAAGAACATGAAAGATGCTGAGAGTTAAATTGACAAAACTTGGCAATAGTTTGACTTGGCAATTAAAATGAGAGAGAGAGAGAGAGAGAGAGAGAGAGAGAGAGAGAGCAAAGAAGATTAGGGATGGAAAGGACTTTAGGGATTATCTATTCAAGTCCAACACCCTCACTTTACAAAGAGGAAATTGATGATCTTTGACATGCTTCTACAGAGGCAGTGAGTGATGGATAGTGGTCACCACAGAAGGTTACTCAGGAGGGGGTTGATCAGGATTCCAACTGGCCATTCTACATTTCAGCGGCAGGATATTAGACAGCTCAGAATATCATAGACTACCAGATTTGGGAGGGATTGGAGAGATCATTTGATAATCCTTTGTTATGCAAAGAAGGAAGATGAGGCCCTGCAATGATCTGCATCCCTCTCTACAAGTAGACCCTGAGAAGTCTTGGGTATTCCTTCTTCAGTCATGACCAAAGTACATAATCCTTTGCTTTGTACCTATTTAATGCACTCATCACAAACTCAGACTCAAATCTGGGACTTGACATCTGTTGTCATTTTCTTTTATTCAGTCCAGCCTCAGTAAACTTCACTGGGTTTTGATTTTCCTTATCAGGAAAATGAAGATAAATTCCACCTATTTAATATGTATCTTCCATTTGACCTTGGAAAAGTCGCATGGCTTCTCTAGGCCTTAGTTTCTTCCATCATAAAATCAAAAGTTGGATTATATGAATTCTAAGATGTCTTCCTGCTCTAAACCTACTGTCTTAGGGGAAGCCATGTGGGGCAATGGATTGAGAGCTGAGCCTGGATTCAGGAAGAGTCAAATACTTCCCTAGCTGTGTGATCCTAGGCAAGTCACAGCTTCTGTTTGCCTCAGCTTCCTCAACTGAAAAATGGGGATCAGAGGCAGTTGTGGTTGAGCCGATAGAGAGCTGGGCCAAGAGTCAGGAAGACCTGAGGCAAAATCTAGCCCCAAGCACTTTCTACCTCTGTGACCCTGGCACCTATTACTATCTGACAAAAGGATCCAGTGGAAGAGGAAATGGCAAACCCATGCAGCATCCTTTCCAAGAAAACCCCATGGACAGTTCCTGATAAGTCAAACATGAAGACTGAACAGTGAAAATGTGGATCAGAATAGCACCCACCTCCCAAAGTTGGGAGGTTTAATTGAGATGATATTTGCAAAGCACTTTAGCATAGTGCAGGACACATAGTCCTGCCTAATAAATGCCTGTTTCCTTCCTTTCTAAGGTACTAAAAACCATTCACTACCTACTTAACACATCGCCTAGCACATATTAGGTGCCATAGAAATGCTACTTATTGTTATTAACAATTATTACTTCACAGAGTCCTTTTGTGAGATAACAAAAAAAACCCAAATGAGATAACTTAATCTTTGCCAACAATAAATATAAACTAGCTATGAATCTTCTTATAGTAACCATTACTTTTACTGTCAACATGAAAGGCAGCTGTCGTATAATAGATTGTGAGTCAGCCTCAGGGTCATAGAGACCTGGGTTCAAGTGTCCCTCTGATACATAATCTTCCCTTGAACTTGACTTTATATCTCAATGCCTGAGGCAGCTTTTTAAAAAAATATTTATTTTTATTTGTTTTTAAATAAAATTATTTTATTATTTTCCAGTTACATGTAAAGATAGCTTTCAGCATTTGTTTACATAAGATTTCCAATTTCAAAATTTTTCCCTCTCCCCTCCCCTAGACAGCAGACAATCGGATATAGGTTTTATATATATATATATATATATATATATATATATATATATATATATATATATATATACACACATATACATAACAACATTTAAAAATATTTCTCGGGGCAGCTAGGTGGCGCAGTGGATAAAGCACCAGCCCTGGAGTCAGGAGTACCTGAGTTCAAATCCGGCCTCAGACACTTAACACTTACTAGCTGTGTGACCCTGGGTAAGTCACTTAACCCCAATTGCCTCACTAAAAAAACCAAAAAACAAACAAAAAAATATTTCTGTATCAGTCATGCTATAAGAGAAGAATCACAGCAATAAGGAAAAACCTCAAAATACAAAAACAACAGCATCAAAAACAAAAGAAATAGTATGCTTCAATCAGCATCCATATCCATATTCTACAGTTCTTTTTTTTTCTGGATTTGGAGAGCATTTTCCATCATGAGTCCCCTGGAACTTTTTGTACCATTGTATTGGTGAGAAGAACCCAGTCTATCACAGTTCATCAAAACATACTATTGATGATACTGTGTATAATGTTCTTCTGGTTCTACTCATGTTACTCATCATCATTTCATGCAAGTCCTTCCAGGTTTCTCCCTGAGGTAGATTTTTAACACTCTAGTTTATGTATGGAGGTGCCCATCTACATTGATAGAGTGGATTTTCCACACTGGAATTTCTCACTAATAATAAAGAGACAGGTCTGTTTCAGATAATAGGGGTTTGGGACGGGAATGGTGATTTACTTGTTGTTAGGTGCTTCTAGTGAGGAATTCCCTCTATGTGTGAAGGCAGAAATCTATTCTGCAATGTCTAATTTTAGAGACTGGCCTAAAGGGGCAGCTAGGTGGCACAGTGGGTAGAGCACCGGCCCTGGATTCAGGAGGACCTGAGTTCAAATCTGGCCTCAGACACTTAAGTACTAGCTTGTGACCCTGGGCAACTCATGTAACCCTCCTTGCCCTGAAAACAAAAAAAGAAAAAGAAAAGAAATTGGTCTAGAACAATGAGAGATTAAGGTAACTCGCCCAGGGTCAGAAAGCTAGTATAGGTCAGAGGGAGATCTTGAACCCAGATCTCCCTGACTCTAAGACTAGTTGTTTATCTATGATTCTATATTCCCTCTCAGTGATACCCACAACACAACCATCATCATAATCAGTATAATCACCATAATAAATCAATAACTGTCATCTCGTCCATGGGGGACTCCCTCCCATGATATAACTTATAATGCTTCCACGCCTTCTCTTCCAATTTGATGCTTATCCATGTCCTCTAAAATGTCTTTCATAAAAGATTTATTGAATGTGCTAGACACTTCCTTTTTCTAGGTCTTTTTCACATTTTGTAGATACCATTGCCTCCCTCAGGGTGTCCATTTGTGAATAAATAAAACCTCCTAAGTGTCCTAAGTTCATGGCCAGGCTCCCAGATCCGCCATCCCTTCAGCTCCTTTCCAAAAAGATTAGACAAGGCACTTGGGAAGCCCTCATTAAGATAGCAGTTTTTTCTCGTGAAGCCTTGAAAACTTGTCCTAAGGGACCTTTGAGGAGTGAAGGAATGGAGAAGTAGGGAACAGTCATCCATTAGCCAACAAGAAAGTGGAGTGATTTCTCTTTCAGAAGGCCAGGCTATCTACAAATGCAGTCTTACTCACTCTTTTCACCCCCAAGAGTCTAGTTTTTTGGAGGGACAGAAAACAAGTTACCGTTCTTTTCAAGACCCACTGGGGTCAGGTGACTTCAAGCCATCAGTATTCATTGAGAAAGATAGGTAGAGCTACCCAATTAGGGGAACTAGTCACAGCTGCCACAGTGCCATTCCTCCTCTATTCCCTGCCCCCACACCATTCACATACACATTGCCTCCCATCTCTTATTCTGGGCAACTCATTCCTGTCTGGCTCCCAGA
The DNA here is from genome assembly GCF_019393635.1 of Dromiciops gliroides. Lineage (NCBI taxonomy): Eukaryota > Metazoa > Chordata > Mammalia > Microbiotheria > Microbiotheriidae > Dromiciops > Dromiciops gliroides. Next base: position 633,838,613 of record NC_057862.1, on the reverse strand, counting down.
CCAGCTGCCCATTGTATAACTGTGCCTGACATTTAATTTAAAATCAAAGATGGCATTCTACAATCATTTGTTAAGCTGGGTCTCAGCTCCCAATAACAGAAATAGCCTTACATTCAATAAAGGAGATGAGCCTCTCTCTTGTGCCTCGAGGACATCTTGTTAGCGTTTTCTTAACAGAAAAACAAAACAAAAATTAAAAACTCTCGCTCAGCTAAAAAATTCAATGGCTTGGTTGGTGTGCATGTCTATAAGTGTGTGGGGGGAAGGGGATGAGGGGGAGGAGTAATAGCTTAAGTCTAAGGAAAAAGGCATGATGCAGGTATATCCCACTAAAAAGCATGATGTGATAGAAAGGACTGTGTTTGGATATCAAAGATCTGGGTCTGATTTGACGTTTTCTAGCTGCATTACTAGGATGAATCATTTCCCTTTTTCTGATCCTCAGTTTCCCCATTGGCAAATTAGAGATAATAGTACATGTCCTGCCTATCTCATGGGTGTTTTGTTTTGTTTTGTTTTTTGTAAGGAAAGTGCTTAGTAAATCTATACATGTATGGAAATGTGAATTATTATGTTATTTCCAATGCTACAACAAAAACAAAACAAAACAAACCACTACTACCACCACTAACACAAGAAACACCTCGGCACTTCTTAAAAGCTTCCTGACTTCTTAGTGCTTAGCACAGAGTCTGACAAATGTTGTTTTTCAGTTATTTCAGTTGTGTCTGACTCTTCTTGACCCCATTTGGAGTTTTCTTGGCATTGGTTTGCATTTCCTTCTCCAGCTCATTTTAGAGATAAGGAACTGAGTTAAATAGGTTTAAGCGACTTGCCCAGGATCATGCAGCTAGGAAGTATCTGAGGCCAGATTTGAACTCACAAAGATGAGTCTTCCTGAATCGGAATCTAGCACTCTATCCACTGCAACCCCTAACTTCCCCCTCATTAAAAACTTCCTAACTTATTGGTGCTTAGCAAAGAGTCCCGCATATAGCAAGCACTTAATAAATGTTCTTTGACTTGACTGTTATAATAACCAGAGGAAGAATCAGATTCCCTGAAAGGCAAAGAGGTTGGCTGAAGTTCCAGAGATTATTATTAGCAGAGTTGGATATAAGATTATAGTCTGTTTATCACTGAGTGAAGGTTTGTGTTCCAATCCCAGGGCTTCCACTAACTTGCTGAGTAACTTTGGAAAAAACATTTTCCCTGTGGGTCTCTTTCCATGTGTAAAATAAGAGGATTGGACGAGATGAGCTCTAAGGTATCTTCCAACTCTGACAGTCTATGATATCAACCACTTATACTTGAGTGTGAATTCAATCAATGATTTCCCAGGAGTGTTCTTTATACAGTCTTTTCTTTTACTGTTGAATGAAAAGTCTTCTTTTTCTCCCCAAAGGAATATAAAACAGACTCGGCAGTGGAAAGGAAATGGAGGGAATGATAGAGGAGGGCATCACCAAGGATGCTTGGCATCAGAATGTCAGAATGATAAAAATAGAATAGTGAGAGAAGACACGATTTGGAGTCAGAGGAGTTGACTGGAAGAGATGGGTTCAGTTACAATGATGACAATTGCTACCTACAAGAATGACAGGTATGAACCAACAATCAATCAGAAGGCCCCTTTCTCTGCCTCAGACTCTGTGCTAAACACTAGGGATGGTCAGTGGTATGCTATTAAATGTTTAAGAACCAGATTTGGAGTGGGGGGGAGGAAGAATTATACACAAGACATTTTTAATTTTAATATACATTATTAGCATTTTATCCATCCCTTTTTCAACCCCTAACAACAACAAATTAATAAATCAATGAAATTGATTTATTAAATATTATAAATTAAATTAAACAATAAATCAATTAAATTGATTTATTATTAATAAAATTATTTATTGCATTTCCTCATTTACAAGATGTATCTAGGTGGCTTAGTAGATAAAAGCAATAGGCTCCCAATCAGGAAGACATCTTCATGAGTTCAAATATGGCCTTAGACAGCTGTGTGACCCTGAGACAGTCACTTAACTCCATTGGCCTCAGTCTTCTCATCTGCAAAATGAGCTAGAGGAGGAAATGTCAAACCACTCCAGTATCTTTGCCAAGAAAAAGGAGGTCACAGCAGAAACAACTGAACAACAACAAAAATGCTCTCACTGAAAACTCGATTAGTTCACCCCCTGGATACAGTGCAAAGGATGAAACTATTCCTTGTCTCAAGCAGTTTACATTCTTAGGTGGAAGCCTACAAGTACATAGAAAATATATATAGTATATGAATATAAAGTTAATCAATATAAATATATACAGAAAAATTAAATACAAGATAATTTGGGAAGGAGAACATTAGCAATTGAGTGAATAAGGAGAAGATTCATGCAGAAGATAGTCCTTGATCTACAACTTAAAGGAAGAGATTATAAAGCAGAGGTAAGAAAAGAAGGTATTCCAGGCATGGCTGACAGTAAATGAAAAGGCATGGAGATAGGAATTCTTTTTTTTTTTTTTTTTTTTTTTTTTTTTTGTGGGGCAATGAGGGTTAAGTGACTTGCCCAGGGTCACACAGCTAGTAAGTGTCAAGTGTCTGAGACTGGATTTGAACTCAGGTCCTCCTGACTCCAGAGATGGCACTTTATCACTGTGTCACCTAGCTGCCCTGATAGGACTTCATTTAACTTCTGTAAGCCTCAGTTTCCTCATTTGGAAAAGAAGAATTTGAACTGCATGCTTTCTAAGGCTCATCTCAATTCTAGATCGATGAACCTAATGACTTAAGCTAACACTGTCTTTTTTTTTTTTTAAGAGAAAATAGTGTCAACAGAGGCCATACAGCTTCACCCTTCGACTCTCTCCAGTGTGGGGTAGATGGACGACAGCTGGAGCTAAGGATCCTCTTGGCATTGGTAAGTGCTATTTCCAGATTTACCAGTGGGTGAATCATTTGTCTCAGGAATGTGGCCATTTAGAGACTGACCTTACAAGTGAACAATACAACATCTATATGACAACCAGTAATAAAAATAGAGGGTTTTCAATCACAATGAAGAAAGGGGTCATATATGGAGGAGGGAAGGGATGAGAAGAGGTAATAATCCTTTCCCTAAAAATGGCAGAGTTAGAATGTTACTATCATAGGTTTTAGGGTTGGATGTGCATTTATCAATTGTTTCTGTTCAACTACCTCACTTTACAAAGTGAAAATGAAAGAGAAGAAAAGGGGGCAGCTAGATGGCACAGTGGATAAAGCACTGGCCTTGGATTCAGGAGGAACTGAGTTTAAATCCAGTCTCAGACACTTGACACTTACTAGTTGTGTAACCCTGGGCAAGTCACTTAACCCTCATTGCTCTGGGGGGAAAAAAGAGAGAGAAACAGAAGAAAAGACTTGCCCATGTTGTAGGTAATTAGCTTTAGAATCTAGACTCTGTTCTTTCCCTAAGAATATTCTAGCAGGAAGAGATCTGAGAACACAAGATGTGAGAACTAGGAGGGACCTTATTCACACCCCTTTATTTTACAGATGATAAAGAGAATGGAAGTAACCTGGCCAACATCACAGGTCAAGTTAGCTGCAGAAATAAGTATGGAAACCAAGGTCTCCTAACTTTCCAGTCTCGTGACTGTCCCTTTGTATCCAGAAACACAATAGAATAAGGATTATTTTATCCAGTTAGATTTCATTCTTTCAATACAAATAGGAGAGTTGTTGTTACTGTTGCTTATTGTTGTTGTTTTTGAGTTGTTTTCAGTTGTATTTGACACTTTCTGACCCCATTAAGGATTTTCTTGGCTAAGATACTGGAGTAGTTTGCCATTTCCTCCATTGGTTTATTTTACAGCTGAGGACTTGCCCAGGGTCACACAGCTTTTAAGTGTCTGAGGCCAGATACCCACTCAGGAAGATGAGTCTTCCTAATGTCAGACAGAGAACTCAATCCACTGTACTACCAGAAAGAGAAAACTAGAAATTAATTAAAATACACATAAAAGAATACAAAACCAAAAAACCAAAACAAAACACATTCCTATTTGTTTTAACAATATAGTATATTCCTTTCCCTGCAGCTTAGATGATATTTTATTGTGTGTGGGTGTTTGTGTGCAAAACAAATACAATAAACTTATTATAGTTATAGGAAATGGACCTGTTTTTCCTTAGTTTAGGGAATTCTTTGGTGAGGAGATTCTCTCTCCCAGTGCAAGGCAGCACCTTCTGTTCAACTTACAGCCTTAGAGAGTTGCCTATATAACCCTGACGAATTAAGTGTCTTGCCCAGGGTCACATGGCCAGTAGGATGGATGTTAGTCCATGTTCTTTTCCCTTCAAGGCCAATAATTTATGCTTACTGGACACTATCCTTAAATCTCCAATATAATATAAACACATGTGCACGTACACGCGCGCGCACACACACACACACACACACACACACACTTATCTATTTATGCATTCATTTGTTTAGTTACTTATTACCAGTGGGTGGCCTGGTTGGTTTGTTGCCTTATTGCACATATACTCCAAACCCCAACCACTTCAGAATAATTCTCTCCATTGTTCTGATTCTCTGAACCAAGGAGCAGTTCCTTCCCTGTTTCCTTTAAAGGAAGAGACCAGGATGTTAAAGACTGATGCCTTTCACTTAGAGACCTGGAAACTCAGGACTTTCACTCTAAAAGCTTTTTCATCCTGGACAGAGGACTGGCATATGGGACGGGTCCTTTAGGAAAAGTCTTAAAACCTCTTAGATATTTTTTTTGCCATTTTCTTGAATATTTAAACTGGTGCTTGTTTGTAGGAGCATTTCTTCAAAAGAAGTCCTATTTCTTTGCTCTTAATTCCTGCCTAAAATCTATATCACATAAGAATCAGGTTTGGGGTCGGGGTGGGGGGTTTCTCGTCTTGGGTGCATTGAGGTGGTGCAGTGGAAGACCTCAGTTCAAATCTAAACATGGACATAGCTGTGTGATTCTTGGCAAGTCACTTAAGTCTGTCTGCCTCAGTTTCCTCATTAGTTAGTTGGGGAAATAATAGCACTTACCTTCCAGGATTATTGTGAGGACGAAAGGAGATAATTGTAAAGCACCTAACCCAGTGCCTGCCACATATATAAATATCAGCTATTGTTCTTGTTATTATTGTTATTGTTAATCTCTTAAATAGCTAGATGGTACAGTGAACAGGGTGCCACACAAAGTCAAGGAGAGCTATGTTCCAATCCTGCCTCAGAAAACTTACTAGGTCTATGACTCTGGGCAAGTAACCTTACTGTTCTCTGCTTTGGTTTCCTCATCTATAAAATGTAGGAAATAATAGCACCTGGGATTGTTGTGAACATCAAATGAGATAATATTGGGAAAGCACTTTCCAAACCTTAAAGCACTTATATAAATGCAAATTATGGAACATTTCATACATAGGAAGCTCAGAAAATCAAGGAAAAAAAGTTTTCACGAAAGGAAATAGAACAGAATCTATAACCAAATTCAGTGCCTGGCACCTATTAGGAAGCCCTTAATAGATGTTGATTGATTGGAAAGGAAAAAGACCCACCAATAAGCAATCCACTTCATAAGATCTATACCTCCTCCATTATTGTAGGCATGACTAAGCAGGTATCTCAGGCATGACTCCTGGGATGCCTATAGTTCTTGGGCCCTCTGAACTGGAGAGATCTGGTTAAGTCCCTCCAGTGTAGCCAAGCCTTCTGGAAGAAATAAACTTTTTTTCTGTCAATACTCATGACATCAGCATCATAGGATGATAGCTATGGAGGTAGAAGGAACAGATAATGTAATTCATTTTACAGCAGAGGAAAGTGGAACCTGCTGGAGTTAGGTGGTACAGTGGATAGAGGTCTAGAACTGGAGTCAGGAAGACCTGAGTTCAAATCTAGCCTCCGACACTTACTAGCTGTGTGACCCTGGGCAAGTCACCTCACACTGTGTGCCTCAGTTTTCTTATCCGTAAAATGAATTGAAGAAAGAAATGGCAAACTACCAGTATCTCTGGTAAGAAAATCCTTCGTGAGGTTACAAAGACTAAAATATGACTAAAAAAAAAAAACAAAAAAAGGAGCCTAGAAAGGCTAAGTGACTAAGTCACACAGATAGTATGAGCCAAAGCAAATATTTGAACTAGGGTCTTGACTTTAATCTAACCTCAGTCGTTCCCCAGGCCCCCCCCCACTCCCTCCAGCCATATTTTACTGTTAGGGTTAGAGCTAAGATTCAAAATTAGGTCTGGTAATTCAAGGTCAGGATTTAATGTATTTCTTATTGCTCCACCAAATGGCCTCTAGGGGAAATGTCTCAGAGCACTGAGTTTAACAGGAAAAAATGCATTTGTTAGTGCATCACTAGGTCTGGCAGCAATATTGCATTGCTATTGTCTCAATATGGTGACTCCAACTTGATACTTCTTCCTCCTTAAACATTTTTAGTTTTGTCCTAAACCATTCTTTACTTGTCTACTATCTGACCAAGCATCACAAATTATCTCCCTAATTAGGTCTCTGAAGTCCCCCAGAAGCCAGCAACCACAACTAGGTAAAAGTATTCAAATCACTCTAGGCTGTTTTGGGTTTTACCTAACTCAAAGGGTGTGGGGGAGTGAGCAAGATGTCTGTGCATTCCCCTCAGGGCCCAGTGTTGGGGGACTGGATGGGAGAAGATACATTCCTAAGACTGGCAACAAACCTATGCATTTACAGACATGGTTTGGATAGAATAAGGGAAGAGAATGTATCATTATAATTAATTTGTACTCTTAAGTGTGTCAGCAGGAACATTCTCTCCTCCACTGGAGCTCTGAATCGTTACACACACCCAGGTAGTGAACAGTGTGTTTTGCATAAATTGCTTCAGGCTAAGTAATCATATTCTTCCATACCCCCTTGGCTCCTCTTCAATTATGTTAGTAGATTGGTCCCCGAATTGACCTGTGTGGGGTTAAATCTACCTGCATGAGAGGGCACCAACATAATAAAAACATCCCAGCTATATCATTGTCTGAGACATGGCAGATGACCTGACCTGGGGCCTAGCCCCATCCGGGGTTACATTGTGTGGTTACAGACACCTAGAGATACAGAATTCTCCCTGTTCTCCCAATTGCTGGGGCCTTTGAAGATTGTAGGCAGCATGCTTTGATTGAGAATTCCAAATGGTGTTTTTAAAGGTAAGTTTCAGGAATGACAGATTGTGTTTTTTTCTATGTCCACAATGTTGCACTTCTGGTCCCTTCTCTCCTCTCACATAGGTACCAGCCTAGTTCAGGCCCTCTTCTTTTCTGACCTAGACTATTGCATTGGGATTCTAAATAGTCTGCCTGTTTTGTCTTTCCACGAGCCAATCCAGCCTCTGCAGATTTGCCAAAGGGATTTCCTTGACTGGCATGTCTGACTATGTTACTTCCCTACTCAATAAATGGCAGTCTCACATTCAAGATTCTGTCTTGTCTCTGCATCTTTGTACACCCAGAATGCATTCCCTCCTCTTTACTCCCTATAAATCTCTTGTTTCCTTTAAAGTTCTGCTTAAACACAGCATTCCTATAGAGGATCTCTCTTGGTCCCTCTATCTGCTAATTCTATAAATTCTGTATGCATTTATGTATGTGTGTATCTTCAATACCTAGTTATAGTGTAAAATCCTTAAAGGCAGAGATTGTTTTTGTCTTTCTTTGTGTCCCTAGAGTTTAACACATAGCAAACATTTATTAAGTGATTGTTAATTGGTTGATCGATTGATTGATTGATTGATTGATCTGTGGTGAAATACATTGTGCTCAGACTTAAGACTCTTGGGTTCTAGTCCTCAGTTTGTGAAACTGTGTACTTTTAGAAAAAACATCTTCCTTTCTCTAGGCCTTAATTCTTTCATCTATAAAATGAAGAGATTATGCTAGAAAAAGTCTGTCTTACCTATGACTTTCTATGCTCCAACATTCGGTATGGCCCAACTTTCTCTTTACATTTCTTTGCACCCTAAATTTATTTGTTTTATGTGGTTTGGGGTTCATGATTTTCCTGATGAGAATGGGAAAAACTTCTTAAGTGCTTACGAATTGCCAGGCACTGTGAGCTTGTTTGTTTTTGTATGTATGCATATGTGTGTATACATATGCATATATACATATATATACAGACAGATAGCTAGCTACCTAGCTAGATGATAGATAAATAGATAGATAGACAGATGTAAGTAGACAGCATACTGTACACACATCTTGGACTTCTTCCTTACATCTATTTCTTAGAATCCTCTGGCTTCCTTCCATTTTTCAACTCAGAAGCCACTTCCTAGAGGAAGGCTATTCTAGCTCTTAGTGATTTCCCATGGGAGTAGTTTTCTATTTTATTTATGTAACCCTTGGCTCAAAGGATCATTTGCATGGGATTACCTTGTTTGAGATAAATTACTCAATACTCCCTGCTTACTTGAGGGTAGAATTGGTGAGAACTTGATAGAAGAGAGATCCTGGTCTTTTGACTTCTTCATTTGAGAGAGAAGACGTGGTTTTTCAGACTCTGTTCAGGTTGCTGAAGATAGAAAAAGACTTTGGATTGAAGCTGACATGTAGGATGATAATAGTCTCAGTTATTATCTTCCCAGGAAACTTTTGGGATTTTCCCTACTAGATGCTTTGGGGAATGTCCCCTTGTTTGAGATCTGAGATCTGAGACTTTCTTGATACAGTCCCAATTGGAGATCTCATTTAGAAATGTCTATGTCTTTCTGCATGTGTATGTATGTGTGTATACATATATGTGTATATATGTATATACAAATGTTGTGGGAATGCAGTGGGACCCCCAAAATCCTAAAGATCTCAATCCCGAAGGCCAAGGAAAAAACCAGCTTTGTCTCCCATCTCAGAAATAAGGCATGGCAGAATAGGTCCCTTGTTGGCTGATACCAAGGTCTGCAAGATGATATGCAGGCTATAGATGGATGCTGCATATCCTACTGATACCCTGTTATTCAAAGATCCTGTCCTAGTTATCTTGCCCTTCTCAGTTTTTGCATTTCCTCTTGCTTTGTAATTTCCTCCCCTTTGTTTGGTAAACATACAAAAGACCAGGTCTTCTCTCACTCTGGTGGGACAGTTTTCCATAGTGATCTGTTCCCTGGCCATATATTCCTCTCTCCTAAGAAATCCCTTTTTATTTTTATTTTATTTTATTTTATTTTTTGGTTGGGCAATGAGGGTTAGGTGACTTGCCCAGGGTTACACAGCTAGTAGTCTGAGGCAGTATTTGAACTCAGGTCCTCCTGAATCCAGGGCCAGTGCTTTATCCACTGCACCACTTAGCTGCCCCACCCAAAATCTCTTTTTATTTAACAAGATTCATGATGGGTCTCTAATTCTTTGGGTGAGCTACCCACCCCCTCCAGGTAGCAAGGCCCCTAACATAGATAGATAGATAGATAGATAGATAGATAGATAGATAGATAGATAGATAGATAGATAAATGTGTGTATGTATATATGTATATACATGTTTATGTCATGGGGCGCAGAGCACCCCAGAATTTCTCTGGGGCACACCGAGGAATCTTCTCCTTGAGAAACTAAACCAGAGGACAGATAACGCCTAGAGAGATAAACTGAACCAAATCAGACTGAGCTAGCTTGGGATTCCTACCCTTCTTTCTGGTCTCCCTTACCCTGGGGAGATAAATTTGGGTGTGGCTGCGGCCTTTTCGTTCTGAAGAGGGATCTGCAGCCACCCCTCACCCAATTCCTCTACTCACTACCAGTGGGGGATGGTCCTCCACCCCTCACCCAATTCCCCCAACTACCACCAGTGGGGGATGGTCCTCTCTCACTAAAGGAACTTTTCACAGGCAGATGGTTCACCTCCATCAGTCCTCTATAAAAGGACTTTCCAGTCTCCTGTTCGAGGAGATTTGGTACCTCTGAGCCATGTGCTTTATGCCAATCTCCCTATGAAAATTCCAAGGATTTCTTTCATGGTTTCCCTCCCCCCACCCTTCCCTTCCCTTGCTCCTAAATAAACTACCACCTTATTATAACTACTTTTTGTGTGCAAGAGGGTGTAATTCTTTAAAGAGGAATTCCTAAGAACCCCAACTCCCACCAACCCATACCCCATTTCCCCCCATATCATTTATATGTATGTACCTATACATATACACATACACATATACATACACATGCACATATATTCCCTCTGATTTCTGTTTTGCTATAGATGTGGATAAGAGAGCTTATTTCTTATTCACTGGGTATGATTGTTATGGGATTGGCTTGGATATATAGCTTGTGGCACTCCTTTCCCCTTAAGGGAAAGCGATCAAGACTTTGATTTGAACCTAAAATGTATTTCTCTTGGACTAATAATATTTAAGGGCGGAGATAGCTATAATTTTAGCCCAGTACCCCTTTATCTGAAGAGAGCAGAATGGCGGGTCTTTGGCCCCAACCTTCTGCTTCCCTCTCCTGGGGAATAAAGATCTCCCTTGGAAAAGGAGGACAGGAAGAAATTCTAGAGAGATCTCTTCTTGCATCCCTTTGAGCCATATCTAGAGCTACTTGTGTGGACACACATAACCAACATGAACACAACACATGCTATTAAAGCAGACTTCTTGCAATTAAAAACAATGGGAGGAGTGCCCAGGTCCTTAGAGCAGAAGGTCATAACCCAAGGAATGTGAACCTGTTTTATTTAATATTCAGATAACTGTTTTTCAATAGAATTAATTTCTTTGGTAATTTTCTGTATTTTATTCTAGGCATTTTAAACAATAATATTGTTTGGGGGAGGGGTTCAGAGGGTTCACAAGGCTGTCAAAGGACCAAAAAAAAAAAAAAAGATTGGGACCCTTTCCCTAGGACATATGTACTGACTGCTGTATGCTCTGAGGACCAAGGGTCCACATAGATCAGTCTACCATTATGATTATAGTTTAAATAAAATGTAAAAGTCGATGCTTTTATTTTGACTTTTCTCCATTGTAATGTAAACTCCTTGAGTGTACAGGAAGCTTTGTTTTTGTCTTTGTGTCTCATGCATTTAGCCCAGTGCCTGACACATTAGAATTGTTCAGTAAATACCCATTGACAGGAAACACATCTTCGTTTTTTACCTGATAGTACCCACTACTTTTTGAGTATTTCACAGTAGACTTGGCTCAGGGATTTCTTAAGATGCATCTGTGTGGCGAAGTCCCAAATGGAGCTGAGGCTATATATTTTAATTATGGCTAGAAGGTAGTTATTTCACTGAATGGGTTAGCACAAACATTTGGCAACTTCCTGCATGACTGCAAATAAAAAGAGATTATATTAGGGCTGTGAAATTTTCTCCTTTTCTCTAGAATGACTTCCTTTGTCAGGGCCCAGTAAGCTTTAAGGAGATTTCAGGAAATGTTTTTTTATTGTACCACTGCTGTTTCAAGCATCTGAATGAACTTGCATCCATCCAGTTATTTAAAATAACTTTGTTTTCCAACTTAATTAATTGAATGATATTTGATGTCTGACAATAAAAAATAACTTGAGAACTGCACATAGCTGATTTCCTCATCTCATAGGAGAAAGACCAATGCCTCCTTTATTTTGTGTTGAAGCTGGATTTGTTCCTTAGTATTCAGTGAGTGAAGGCAGACGTTGAATGGAATCTCAGACTTAGACTAATTCTTTATTATGTTTAAGAAACCTCCCATATTGGGAGATCCTCTTTTCTCCTTCATCCTCAATTCCTCAGAGGTCAAGGAGCAGCATAATATTGTGTTAAAAAGAACTGAATTTAGGATCAGAAGAGCTAAGTTCAAATATCACCTTTACTACTCACCCATGTGAACTTGGGCACAAAGTAGGTACCTAAATGCTTACTGAATTTAATCTCTGTTTCTAAATTCAATAGGCTTTCCACTATATTATTACTAAATTATCTACAGTCTGACTTAGGTCTTTAAATCTATTCTATGAAAGTATACCTGTTTAGCAAATCCTCATGCAATTCATGATTCACCCCTTCAATATACTGAGAATGGCCTCAAATTTCATAATCTAATGAATCTCAGACTCTTGCATTTTTTTTTTACCATATAATGCTCCTCTCAGACTGAATGGGTTTTCTCTATTCTGTTGACGCCTGCTTCAAAATGGGGTATACATAACTTTCAGTGAATTTTGACTTTTATAAATACCCAAATTAACTCTAAAGGACATATTAAGGAAGACACTAGCTGCATCCAGAGAAAGAACTGCTAAATGAAAGTATATGTAGAATTATTTTACATATACATATATTAGACACAATACATACACATAAGTTTATTTATGCATATATACTATAATATATAATATTTATAACATACATTTATATATATATATATATATTTCAGACCATTGGACACAAATATGCATATGTGTATACATATATATATGTATATATATATGTGTGTGTGTATATATATATATATATATATATATATATATATATATATATATATATATATATATTTTGGAGGGGGGGCAGGGCAATGAGGATTAAGTGACTTGCCCAGGATCACACAGCTAGTAAGTTTCAAATGTCTGAGGCTGGATTTGAACTCAGGTCCTCCTGAATCCAGGGCCGGTGCTTTATCCACTGCTTCACCTAGTTGCCTCTCTCTCTCTCTCTCTCCCTGTATATATGTGTGTGTGTGTGTATGTGTGTGTGTGTGTGTATATGTATGTATGTATGTATGTATGTATGTATGTATGTATGTATGTATTTCTTTTTTCTCTTTTTTTTCTTTCCTTCCCTACCCCCACCTTAGAGTTGGCTACCATTAGACACAAGTATATATGTATGTGTATGGAGATAAGTATGTATGTGTGTATATATGTATACACATCTCTAAGCCATCTCTAAGGTATGGGAGGAAGGGGAAAAAAGGGAAAAAAAAGAAATTTACATGATAAAATATTTTAAAGGAATAGTAAATTGTACATAACTGACTTGCAATTTCATGTGTAATCATCTTTTTTATTATATTATGCTTTGGAAATTCTTGTGTTATTCCATAAATTAAAACTAAAATAAAACTAAAAAAAATAGAATTGAGGCTGTTTTAAGAACTTTTATCTTTATTTGTTCCCGATAACTAAAACAATCAAGCAAACACCAATATTTTATTAAACATCTACTCTATCCCAGGCATTGTGTTAAATTCTGGGGACACCTCTATAAAGAATTAGATAATCCCTACCTCCAATGAGTTTACATCATAATGGGGAAGACAGCTACATATAAAACATAGTGTTTGGTTCCTAAAAAATGGTTTTTTGCATTGAAATAAATTGTATTATAATATCATTTAATAACCTTGTGTTGTTAAAAAACGAAAAATATTATGAGAATTAAGACCTCTACAAACATAACCTACAAAGGTGACAAGTCAGCAGCCCATGAATGGGTCCATTCTAGTGATAGAGACCTTAGTCCCAATGCTTTCTCTGGAGGATATTAATCTATCAGCCAATACATAGTTTTTAAGCACTTAATAACTGTCAGTCACTGGACTACAAAGATACAACTGAAATATCCCTGCTCTCAAGGGGTGTATATTCTAACAGGACAGATGACAGGAACATTCTGACCTACACAGTATCCAAAGAGAATACAAGGTAGTTTGAGGAGAGAATCGCTAGGAGCTAAAGTGAATCAGAAAAGGATTCACGCAACTGCTGCTGTAGCTCTTAGGGCCATGGATTTGGAAAAACAAAAGGGCCTCAAAGATAATCTATTAACACCTTCATTTTTCTTGTGAAGAAACAGAGCCCCAAAGACTTGTAGTTTTGTTTTGTTCTGTTTTGATTTATTTGTTTGTTTTTGTTTTTATTTTTGAGGCAATGGGGATTAAGTGACTTACTCAGGGTCTCACAGCTACTAAATGTCTGAGGCTGGATTTAGACTCAGGCCCTCCTGACTCTAGGGCCAGTACCCTATCCACTGTGCTACCTAAACTCTTCCTCCTTCTCCTCCTCTTTTTTTAAAGGTCACATCAGTAGGAATGGACGTGCACAGAACTTAAACCTGGGACCTCTCACTCAAGAGATTGTGCTCTTTCTCCTTTATTAAACTTCCGTGAGTTTTAGAGATTATTAAGTGTATCAGTTAGTTAATAACAACCATTTATTAAAGCACTTATTATGCGCCTGCCATTGTGCTAAGTACTAAGGATACAAGGGCAGGGAAGAGAAGGGAAACATTTATATAGTGCCTGCCCATGTGTCAGGCACTGTGCTAAACACTTTACAAATACTTTTTCATCTGATCTTTTCAACCACCCTGGGAGATAGGTACTATTATTATCCCCATTTTACAGTTGAGGTAACCAAGGCAGACAGTAGTTCACTGACTTACACAGGGTCACACAGCCAATAAGTTTCTGAGGCTCAATTTAAACTAGGACCTTCCTAAATCTAGACCCAGTACTCTATACTTTGCTCCACAAAGAAAGTTAAAGATATAGTTCCTGTCATCATGAAGCCCACATTGTTATGGAAGAGAAAACATGCACAGTGTATACATATACATGTACTATACACATATCCATAAACATGTAATATGCACATGTATCTCATATTCATATGCACAGACATACACACATGCATTTACTCATATACATACGCAAACATTATGCACATATACATAAGCATACACATGCATATATATACATGCATGTGCTTACATGTGCATTTATATATTTATTTGTTTTTTATGTAATAAACATTTTTATTTATAGTTTTGGGTTCCTATTTTTATCCCTCTTTTCTCCCCTCCCTCCCTCCTCCCTGAGGCAGCAAGTAATCAGATGTTGGTTATACATGTTCAGTTTTGTAAAACTTACCATATTCGTCATTTTGTACAAGAAAACTTGATTAAAAGAAAAAAAGTGGAAGTGAAAAATAGCATGCTTTAGTCTGTTACTTCAATATCAGTTCTTTATTTGGAAGTGGATAGTATGTTTCATCAATAGTCCTTTAGGATTGTCTTGCATCACTGTATTGTTGAGAATAGTTAAGTCATTCACAATTCTTCATTCAATAATATTGCTATCTCTGTGCACAACATTCTCTTGGTTCTGCTCACTTCACTTTACACAAGTTCATACGTGTCTTTCCAGGCCTCTCTGAAGTCATCCTACTTGTCATTTCTTATAGCACAATCATATTCCATCACCATCATATACAGAAACTTGTTTAGCCATTCCCTAATTGATGGGCATTGCTTTGGTTTCCGATTCTTAGCCACCACAAAAGAGCTGCTATAAATATTTTTGTATAAATAGGTCTTTTTCTTATTGGGGGTGTACATGTGCATTTATGCATACATACACTGTATACACACGGAAGATAAAATAGAAGGTAATCTCACTGGGAATGAACTGAGAATAGTGGTTGGGGGGGGGGATGGGTTGGAGAGAGGCGGCAGGATACACTGGAAAAAGCCTCTTAGGAAAGATTGGATTTGAGCTGAGTCTTGACAGAAGCCAAGAAAGCCAGTAGGCAGAGGTGAGGAGGGATGGCATTCTAGGCATGGGGCAAAGTAATTGCAAAGGCACAGAGTCAGGAGATAGAGTGTCATTTGAGGAAGAGCAAATAAGTCTCTGTATCTAGATACTAGTGTGAGTGAAGGGGGGTCATGCTTACAAATATTGGAAAGATAGGAAGGGACCAGTCTGTGAAGGATTCTAAGATAACAGGTATGGATTCCCCTCATCAGGGTGTAGGATCCAACCTCTAATATTTCAACAAGCTGAATTCCTTATCAGAAATAGAAATTAGGCACTCAAAGCACGTAAGGTCTGTCGTCAGTGTGTACTTATTACAAAATCTTCCTCATCCAGATGCATGGCCTTCCCTTCTCCAACCTTGACAACCTGTGTGTCTGTGAATTCACCATATAACCTCTTCCACACTCAGATTCCTCTTCTCTGAAATCCAACATTGCCTTAATCCATGAAGATTCTTTTGTCAGTAATTCTATAAAAGCAGTTTTAGAATCTTTGTGTCTATAAAATACATATTTATGATTGCATTCCCCCAACCTCAAAGGACAGAACTGCTTTACAGATTGGTGGTTTAAAAATATCAGGCCAGAATGTTATGAGACTTGCTTAATTTTGGGATTTTTGAGCTATTCAGGTAAGAAATAAAATGCCCCTTCTTTCCTGGCACTGAAGTAGGTAAGGTAATGATAGTGCCAAGCCAACCACTCGTCCATATAGAATAATTCATAGAAAATAACAAGTGGAAGTCATTGTGAGTAGAAATTGTTTCTTTTCTTAACCTCATGCATCAGGCCAAAGCAGGATTATATTTGTTCTCTTTGTCGCAGTGGGCAGAACCAGGAGCGATGGGCAGATGCTCAAAGCAGCCAATTTAAGTCTGATGTCAGAAGAAGCTTCCTGATAATTAAAGCTGTCCAAAACTGGAATGGACTGTCTAGAGACGGGATGGGACCCTCCTTCCCTGGAGACCTCTGAGGCAAGCCCAGGTGAACAATTCTTAGGCATGTTCCTGTAGTATATTCCTTTCTGGCATTGGTTAGATGAAATAGGTGCTGAAGTCCCCCACACCTCTAAAATTCTGAGTCTATGTAAGACCTAACCCTGGGCTTTGCCAGTGGCAGGATGGTGTAACTGTTGGACTTGAGTCTGGAGGAATGGGACTGGGATCTTTTTACAGAGATGAAATAATGGTATGACCCTGGGTAAGTCACTTTGATTCTCTTGGCCTCAGTTTCCACATTCAAAATATGAGAGGGTTGAATGTGTGGCTTTCTAAGTTTCTTTCTATACCTAAATCTCTGTGGCTACAAGTAGAAACAGCAACAGCTAGGCTCACGGAGATCGGGTTGGGGAGGGTTTTAGTTTAAGAGTTAGTGAGGGGGGAAGCTAGGTGGCGCAGTGGATAAAGCACCGGCCCTGGATTCAGGAGGACCTGAGTTCAAATCTGACCTCAGACCCTTGACACTTACTAGCTGTGTGACCATGGGAAAGTCATTTAACTCTTATTGCCCTGGGGAAAAAAGTTAAAAAGCTGTCTGATAGAATGGAATGTCTAGTGAAATCTCCCTTTTCAATGGATCAGGAGGCTGAGGACTGGAGATGATGTGGCTTCTCCCAGGTCACACAGGTTGAAGTGGTGGTCAGTATTGGGAATATCTGACTCCAAAACTAGTGTTCTTCCCATTATATTACACTACCTGAACCTGAATGGGGCTTGAGTTTCTAGACTTAGACATGAGACCATCTGAGAGAACTGTAATTGGGTATCCCAAGCACCTTAGAGCAAAATATTACAGTGACTGGTAGGCTAGCAAACAGTGACTTATTTTATGATTTCTTTTGTTACTTTTATTCATAGTGACATTTTCTGTTAACTTGCTGTGCCAATACTTCAGCTTGACTCTTCTGCATGACCTCTTAAGTTTCTTTCCCATACTAATATTCTGTGGTGCCTCATGGTTTAGTGCATTGAGTGCTGGACCTGGAGTCAGGAATACCTGGCTTGGCCTTGCCTTAATAAGTCACCTCAATTGTCTATTACTTGCTTTCCCTGTCTGTAAAATGAGAGGATGACTTTATGTCTTCTAATAAGAACTCTTAGATCTACCCCTAAATCTATGATCATGTGATTCCAAATGCAATTGAATGAGAGTTTCCACTTGGCCTCCACAGCCCTAGAATAACCTTATCCCAAAGCCTCCCCTCCAACCAGACTGCTTTTTGTCAGGTGGCCCAGAGTAAGTAGAATGTGCTAGTATTCTAAGGTATATTCAGCAGGCTAACAGTCTCTGTCTAGGTCCTCGTGGCTCCATATCCTCTGCGTGGATAACAAAAGACCTAGCAATTTGAAGGTATGAATAGGAACAATTTGCTTCCTGGGACAAAAAATGCATTTTTTCCCTCTAGGTGAATATTCTGCAGTCCAACATTCATTCCCTTTCACATGAATCGAACACGTTGCTCTCCTGAGCAGTGCACCGGGATCTGATGCCCAATTCTGGCTAGTCGTGAAAGGCTTTGAAAGACTCACACGTTTGTTTCATTCACTTCCAGGATCTATTAATCATTCAAGTGCCTCCCACATTTTATCCCTCCAAGATCTTAGAGCTATGTTTTTGAGCCAAGGTTACCCCAGGGATGGTATTCTTTAGGGTGTCCTTTTAAAGGTACATTCTCACACCTGGTATTTTGTATCTTCTCCTTAGGTTGTTTCTCTTTTTTCTTTTTATGAATTGGATTAAAAAACTATTTTACAAGAAAGCTATTCAATGCTGTGTCAAATTTCAATACCTCAAAAGGCTCACTCTATCATTTGTCTGGGTTCTCTCTCTACTGACAAAGACCTCCACCGTGTCTTGCTCATGAAGTTCCTCGTTAGGCACACCACTGACACCAAAAGAACATCACCTGGTACCCAGCTCTGGTAGGAGCAACATGTGCTTGATGGAGCTGAATTCTCTTTAGAGTTGGGATTTGATTGGGATGGGAATTAGGGCTTGGGCTATTGCCACATCTTCCCAGTTGGCTGAAGTATGGAAAGGCACAGCCCTTGAGGAGTAAGGGCTCATTAAACTGGATGGAATTTCTGCTGCATTGTGAGTCAATCTCTCTTCCAGACTTATCAGTCACTGTCATGGTGGTGAATGTGTCAGAGGGGAGAAAGGCCCACCTGAATTAGTGACTGTGATCTATTACAATTTTATATTGTTAAGTAATTCTCATTTTATTGGGTTTCATATGAATTTATAATAGTTGGTGATTATTTCATTGTGTTCTAATCCCAAACCCAAATTACTAGAGTGTTCTGAACTGGGCCTAGCCCAGAAAACCAGGCTTTTGTTGAAATGCACTTAGGTTGATTGGTCCTCAGACAATATACACACTTGCTGTCAAAGGAGTCTACAACTGAGGACTTTCTGGCCTGGTAGGACCTGACAGAGCTTGGGCTGTATTGGCAGTCTTCAGAGGTCCAAAGTCATCACCACAACAGGCTGACAACTTACTGGGAGGACTTCTCATTACAAATCTGGCATACCAAATTTGGAAGGGTTCTCAGAAGTTATTCAATCCAATAAGAACCTGAACAAGAATCCTTAGTATAATATCCCTTTTCTACTAACATCTCCTAGTATTCTAATCATTTAAGTTCCTAATGGGAGGAGCTATGTCTCTTCCCCTCTGCTTTCCTTCCTTCCTCCTTCCTCCTTCTTCCTTCTTTCTTCCTTCCTTCCTACCTTTCTTTTTCTTTCTTTCTTTCTTTCTTTCTTTCTTTCTTTCTTTCTTTCTTTCTTTCTTTCTTTCTTTCTTTCTTTCTTTCTTTCTTTCTTTCTTTCTTTCTTTCTTTCTTTCTTTTTCTTTCTTTCTTTCTTTCTTTCTTTCTTTCTTTCTTTCTTTCTTTCTTTCACCTTCCTTCCTTTCTCCATCCCTCTCTTTCTTTCTGCCTATATATCTACATCTCACATATCTCCTACCAAATATCCTCTATAAATTACATATATACATATACATACACACATATATATACATAGAACATTCACATACTTGCTCATGTATACTTATATGTAACTGATTTATATAGAAAATACAATAGGCCATGGCTATAACAATGCCAAAATGAAATGTTATTTCCATACCAAACCTTCTCATTCCTTGTGGAATGGTTTAATGATGAAAGACGAGAGGTATTAGGACCTAATGAAAGAAGGCCCTGGGCTGGGAGTCATGAGATTGACATTCTTGTCCTGATGGCCATTAACTTAGATGTGTGAGGTTCACAAGTCCCTTATGTTTGTGGGCCTTCAGGTTTCTCCCAGGTAAAGTGAGAGAGGTAGGAGGAATGGTTTCTGAATTTAATATCATGTGTAGTTTTCAAAGTCTATGGTTTACCACAAAACAAGAAATATTGATGGAGCTATGGCCTGGTTTGTGACAGCTGTGAAAGGATGGGTCTCACCAAATGTGATTTGTCCTTTTAACTGTTTCATCCAGAAGGATGTAAGCTAATTGAGGACAGGCCTTTTCAATTTTGTCTTTGTACTCCCAACAATCACCATCATGCTTTGCACATAGTAGGCAATTATTGATCAAAACTTGCATTAAATGGAATAAATTCCATTATAGAAGTGAACTAATTATACAGGTTAAAATAGAAGGTATGGGATACTTTCTCAACCCAAATAAATTCAGTCACCTGACTCTTCAGTGAAAAGCAACCAGAAGATTTAGGGAAAAGTAGTGAATAAATAAATATATGAGCGCACACACACTTAACTTACATATTTTCATGTATTCATAAGGGCAGCTAGGTGGTACGGTGGATAGAGTACTGGCCCTGGAGTCAGGAAAAACTGAGTTCAAATATGGCTTCAGACACTTACTTGCTACGTGAATATGGGAAAGTCACTTCATCCTGTTTTTCCTAGTTTCCTCATCTATAAAATGAGCTAGAGAAGGAAAATACAAACCACTCTAGTATCTTTGCCAAGAAAACCCCAAATGCTGTCACAAAGATTCAGACACAACTGAAAATGTCCAAAATATGTATGTATGTATTTATGTACGTACATATAATATTTGTACAGAGGTGACTAAGGCCAGATTGGAACTTAAGGAGTCTTCTTAACTCCAGGCCCAGTGCTCTATCCACTGTACCACCTAGCTGCCCCAAAAATCAGTGATAGCAACAAAAAAAGGAGAAATAACTTAGTGCTCCACATTTAACAGCCCATTTTTTCAAGGTTCTGCCCTACTCCCCAAGGACTTAAACATTTTTGTTACATCATCCTTGATGTTTGGGGATGGCCAAATAGTAGATCCAAGAGACAAAGCCATTTTCCAAATTTGGGATCCAAAGCTTTTTGCATTACACTCCCCTTGCCATGCCAAATTAGGCATCTAAATGAGTCATTAAATTGTGGAATAAAAAGTGTTTAATATTTTCTCCATTTATATTTGTACAGCTCTCTTATGAGAATGCCAACTTTGGGAATATGGTATAGGAGGTGGAATAAAGAGGGCATGGATGGGAAGATTCATCTATAATCCAGAGTTAAGTGTTTTGCCACATCTGGTTCCAAATAAAATGAAAGAGAGAAGAGAAGAGAAGAGAAGAGAAGAGAAGAGAAGAGAAGAGAAGAGAAGAGAAGAGAAGAGAAGAGAAGAGAAGAGAAGAGAAGAGGAAAGTAAAAACAATACAGGGAGGGGGAGGGGGGACATGGGGGGAAAATTTTTAGAACTGTGGCATTTCTGAAGAATTTAATCTTTTAATAGTTGAAAGACTTGCTAAAACTGGAAAGTATCTCAAAGATCATTTCATCCAACTCCATCATTTTACAGATGCCATGAACATTGGCTTTAGTATATTCTGTACTCCTCCAGTTAATGGGTCCCTTTTAGGGCCCTTGGATAAAGAGATACTTTATAACATTCCATATTGGTCATCTCCTCTTAACCCCCATGTCCACATCATGCCTCAAAAATATTTGGTTCATGCAAAACATGAATATAGCCTTTAATTGATGGCATTTTTTTTTGGTGAGACGATTGGAGTTAAGTGACTTGCCCAGGGTCACACAACTAGTAAGTGTCAAGAATCTGAGGCCGAATTTGAACTCATGCCCTCCTGAATCCAGGGCTGGTGCTTTATCCATTGTGCCACCTAGTTGCCCCCTAATTGAAGGCATTTTTTTAAAAAATGTAATTGGAGTTTTTGCCAGATGGCCCTCACAAGACTACTATGAAGAACAGCTAAGGTCATGATGAGAAAAAAGCTTTTTAAGTATCCCTCATTTAATTCCACTTTATACTTTACAAAATGATTTTTTTCAGAGCGCTCTCCCAGGTAGGCAGGGCAAATACTATGTCCATTTTGCATATGAGGGAACAGGTCTTAGAAGGAAGTGATAATCAAGATCTCTCAACTAGTCAACAGTAGACTTAACCTGAATGTAGTTCTTGATAATGCAATAATAAATAAAATATTTAATAAGGAAATAGCAAAACTTTATGAATTTGTGATTTCCCTGGTATAAGGTTGGCTCTTTCTCTGCAACTGGTAATCTTAAGAGAGCTACATCATGGTGTATTGGACAGAGAGCTGATTTTTGAGCCAGAAAGATACAGGTTTCAGTCCAGGCTCTGACCTAACATCTCAGTGCTCTAGGAACATCTCTAAAATTACAAAATGCAGAGAAAGTGTCAATTTGCATTGGCTGAGAGCATTTCCTCATCTGGAAATTTCCTCTACCAATGAAATCACGATCAAAATAATACAACAAAATCTCAGTAAGCCAAACCATGCAATAACACAGCATATCCCCTGAGGAAAGTCTTCCAGGGTCCTCTTAGTCAGCCCCCTCACATAAGAAGACTGCAGGTATACTGGCCCCCTGGTGCCTTCCATCTGCTGCTTCGTGCAGCATGTTCCCAGAATGAAGGCTGCTGCAGACCCAGTCAGGTATTTTCCATTTTCCCCAATTCAAACACTTCCATCTGTACCAGTATAAGCCATCTTTCACTTCCTGCTATACTTGCCCTTTGAGAGTAGAAGAATGGTAGTGTCTACTCAACGATGAGCATTCTCATGCCTGGTCATACCTTTCACATCCTGGTGAGTCTGAAATCTGTAGATCATCATCCTAAACCCCCTACCACCCTATTCCTCATTCACATCCCCTTCAATCATCCCACCCCAAAGTTTCATCCTTATTCCATCCAGCCCTTTCACTGTGTCCTCTGAAAGGTCTGTTCCATAGGCAGCAAACTCCCCTTTATCTTGAATCAATTCCTCTTCCGCTAGTTCTGAAACCTGACTCCCCCCCCCCATTGACACAGTCTCCTTTTTATTCTTCCCAATATTGGCTTCATCTTCAATCATTCTCCTCAGCTCACTGGTCAGGAGAGGGTTGTTGGATTATGTCTCGCTCCCCTTTGCCACTTTCAGGTTCTACCCCTTCCTCTATCACTCAATAACCTCTCTTCCTTTGACAATTATACTCTCCATATATCCCACCCAATCAAAATCCCAATAGCTATTGCCTATAGACCCCCAGGTCACCATTCTTTTTTTCCTCAATGTAATTGATACATGACATATTTTTCTCTCCTCCCCAACTCCTGCCTTCATACTAGGGGGCTTCAACATATTTATTGATTTTCCCTCAAATACCTCAAACATTTAGTTCCTCAACCTACTTATCTCCAATTAGCTACTCTTTCATTACACCTCAGCCACACACAAAAGTAGTTATATACATTCACAAATGTTCAAGAATTCTGAAATACTCTTATCCAACCTCTTCCTCTTCCTTTCCTCACATACCCTACTCTTCATTTGCATCATTCTCTCCTAGTCGATCTTCTCTGCAGTAATCATTCTCTCCTTTTCTCTCCATTTCAATTCCTTGGGGAACCAGTTCAGTTCTATGCTGTCCTCCTCTTTTGACTCCTTAGCCCCCTTATCATAATGACCAATTATGCTCAGTCAAGCCTCAGTCCTGGATAACTCCCACCATTCATTGCCTTCGTGCCTACACACATGCTGCTGGCTGAAGATAGAGAAGATCATACAATTGTTTTTCCTGAGTTAACTACAAATTTATGTTAACCTCAACTGTCCCTCAATGTGCTAGGCAATTCCCTCCTCAATTCACTACCCCATTATCCAGAGCAGCTCTTCTAAACCCCTTTGTCCCTCCTCAAACTTTCCATGGTTCACACCTTCCACTCTCTCAGCTTAGAAATTTGCTTCATATTTTACAGAAAACAGAATACCTGAGGCCATTCACCATGAATTCCCATTTCTCCCCTACTCTTTGTCTATCACTAAGGAGTTTTCTGCTGTTCTCTCCTCTTCACCCCTTGTCTCACATGATAATGATATTCCTTACCAACGTTAACCACTTTACCTGTTCAAAAGATTCCATTCCATCACATCTCCTCTAAGAGATTGCCCTCTGTTCAACTTCCACTTTTCCCCTTATTTTTAACTCTCCCTCTCTTTTGACTCATTTCCTACTGGCTACAAACATGTTCATCTCTCCATTATCCTGAAATACCTCTCAATTGACCCTTCCATCTCTGCTAACTTTAGTCCTACACATTTTCTGTCATTTGTACCTAAACTCTTTGCAAAAGCCATTTATAGTAGGTATCTTCACTGTCTCTCCTCCCACTCTCTTCTTAACCCCTTATAAGACAACTTCTGGATTTATTATTCCAACAAAACTGCTCTCCCTTAAGTTACTAATCATCTCTTAGCTTCCAGATCCAATGGCCTTTTATCAGTCCTCATCATCCTTGACATTTCTTCAGCCTTTGACCTGGTTAAGCACTCTTTCCTCCTTGATGTTGTCTTTTCTCTAGTTTGTTTTTATTTTGTTTCGTTTTTGTTTTTTTGGTTATTACTCTCTCCTGGTTTTCTTCCTACCTATCTTCCTATTCCTCCTCAGACTCTCTTCCTGGATCCTTCTCCAGATCATTTCCATGAACAATAGGTGTTTCTGAGATTCCTGTCCTAGGCCATCTTCCCTTCCCCCTCTATACTCCTTCACATGGTTACCTCATCACTCCCAAACATTTAATTACTATCTCCATGCTAAAGATTCTCAAATCTACTTTTGCTGCCCCAATATCTCTGCTGACCTACAATCTCACATCTCCAACTGCTTTTGAGACGTTTCGAATGGGATGTCCAGTAGGCATCTTAGACATCCTATAGCAAAACCAGAACTAATTATTTTTCCCCTAAACCCTCCCCACATCCTACCTTTCCAATGATCAGAGAGGGCAACACTGCCCTCCCAGTTTCTCAGTCTCAAAACCTAGGAGTCATCCTGGATTCCTCATTATATCTCAACACCCACCTTCCACCCCCTATCCAACCTGTTGCCAAGTCCTGTCCATTTTACCTCTGCAATGTCTTTTGAATATTCCTCCTCTCCTCTGACTTGGTTATTGCAATAGCTGCTCCTGAGTCTTCTGCCTCAACCCTCTCTACATTCCAATCCATCCTCCATCCAATCAACAGTGATTTTCCTAAAATGCAGTTCTGATCACATCACTCCCCTTGCTCAATACATTCCAGCGCCTTCTTCTTTCCTCAAAGAACAAATAAAAAATGCTTTGTTTGGCATCCAAAGCCCTTAATAATATACCCCCCTCCTTCTTTTCCAGTCTTCTGACACCTTGTTCCTTGACTCAGCTAGGTGGTGTAGTGGATAGAGCACTGGCCCTCAAGTTGGGAGAACCCAAGTTCAAATCTCACCTCAGACACTTTACTAGCTGTGTGATCCTCAGCAAATCACTTGATCCCAATTGCCTCAAATATCCGGGGCCATCTCCAGTTGTTCAGATAGAGAGATAGATGGATAGATGGGTGGAGGGATGCATGGATGGATGGATGATATAAATCAGGACAAACAACAACTATGACTCACAGACATAGTCTTTAGTCCAGTGACACTGCCCTCCCAGTTGTTCCAAATAACAGATACTCTATCTCTTAGCTCTGGGCATTCTCACTTGTTGTTCCCCATTCCTGGAATGCTCTCCCTCCCCACTGCAACTGCTGAACTCCCTGGCTTACTTTAAGGCCCAACTACAATCTTACCTTGTACAGGAAGCATCCCCACCCCCTTTTAATTCTAATGCTCTCCCTCTGTTAATTATTTCCTATTTCTTCTTCATATGGCGTGCTTTGTATATATTAACTTGTATGTTATCTCCCTCATTAGACTATAAGCTCCTTGAGAGCAGGGACTTTTTGCCTTTTCTTTTTTGTATTCCCAGTGCTTAGCACAGTGCCTAACCCATAGTTGGCACTTAAGTGTTTGCTGCTTGCTTGATTTATAAACAAAGAGATAGGTTTTGATTAAATATTAAGCATTCCTGCTTAATCAACAAATATTTCCGTTTACTTTGACAAATATAATCTGTATAAAAATAGTGAATAATGGCTCAGCCCATAACCAGCATAGCCTAACAAATATTGAACAATGACATAATTATTGGCTCTCTGATTTTCCCTCTTTTTTTGGTGGGGGGTGGTGGTCAGCATGTAAGGATCTTTTAATCCTTTTGTATTGGATTAACCCTTTTTACATTCTGAGATTCTGCTTTTTTCTTATATGTTTCTTTGGGGCGGGGGGGGGGGGTTAAGAAGTATTTAGTTTCTTTCCTTCCCACTTTCTTCCCTTACTAAGAAAAACAAAACCCTTATTACAATTATGTAAAGTCAAGCAAAGAGATCAAAGTCAAGTCAAGTCAAGCATTGATTTGGTGCCCATGATGTGTCAAGCACTGGGGATACAAAGAAATGTAAGAGACAGTCTTTCCTTGAAAGGATAAAAGAAAAATAGTCATATACATGAAAAGTTATTTGTAGCAATTGGCAGTAAATTGGATGGTGAGAGGATGTCCATCAATTGGGCAATGGCTAAATGAATTTTGGTAAATAAATGTAATGGAATACTATTCTAGTCTAACAAATGGCAATGGGGCTGGTTTCAGAAAAACCTGGGAAGCCTTATAGGACTTAACTTGTAGTATCTTGGAAAAAACTTCACAGATCATTAGGAAAGGAAAGTAGAAAAGGGCCTTTCTAATATTAAAGTGGATCACCTGCCCTGGCTACCTCAAAGGCCTCCCAGAAGACTGTATCAATCCAAAAAAATCTTCACTACTGGCACCCAATAGACTGACCACCTGGCTTGCCATGGAATTTCAGCTGGCTTGCAGTTTCTCAAGATTAGAGTCATCTAGACAATAGATCTATATAGTAGAAGGAAGGATTCTGTTTACAAAAGATCATAATTAAAATATACCTGTTATCTACTAGGTAGTCTATCAGATTAGCTGGTTGAACCCCTCTACCTATGTAGTTTGCTATGGATTTCTGCATCTCCTTATCTATAATGACTTGCTTAGAAGACCAGGATGCAAAGTACCTGGCCTAGAGTCACACAACCAGAATTTTTCAGAGGCTGCTCTTGAATCTGTCTTTTTGGCTCCCGAGGCTGGCACTCTATTCAGTATGCCAAGCTTCTACTCTGCCAGGTAAATTTCAGATATGGCTTTAGGCCATAGGAGGGCAGGGATTTGGGAAGAAGGAAGGCAGTCTCAGAGGATAAGAATTTTGCTTGAGGAGCATTAGAGACCAATGGAGTAGAGCCAATGGAGAGGAGGTTGCAGTAACCACTAGCCAAAAGGGCAAAGACCACCTTTGACTTCCTTTAGAATTTACCTCAAGTCAGCCCTGATTTCCAGAGACAAAGGAAATTACAGGTAATAATTTTTGTTTTGAAATTATAAAAACAAACAAATCTCATCACAGACTGATAACAGTCTCCTAACTTTTCAAATATTGATGTGTTTCACCCCTCCAAAAATAGGGGTTCTTATTTTTTTCTGGGTTATGAAACCTACGGACCCGATCTCAGAATAACATGTTTAAATATAGAAAGTAAAATACATAGGATTCCAGAGGAAGCCAGTAATACTGAAATGCAGCTATCAAAATATTTTCTAAAAAATCATAAAATCTCAGATTTCAAGTTAAGAATCACTGTCCTAAATCTATTCTTTGTCCTCATGGTGACCTTCAGCTCCTCAAACCTATAGCAATCTCACTAATCTGCCTTCACTTTTCTCCATTGCCAATTTTGACCATATATTTATGTAACCAGTTCAGCTATAGACTCTATTCCATGCTCAAATTCCTTGTCCCCTAGTCATTCTGCCATTCACTTGCCAAACACCATCCCTGGACTACACCTACTCTGCAGAGTCTGTAATTTTACTCACACTCTGCAAAATGCTGCTGCATAGTCAATCCCTGTGCCTTTATACAGGAAATCCCACATGTCTGGAATTCATTCTTCACATCTCCCTAGTAAAAGCCTTAGCCTTTCTCATTGCTCAGTTCACTTGTCACCTCCTACTAAAGACCTTGTTCCATCCCAACCATTGCTCTTGCTGGTGTCCTTGCAATCTGTAAATTACTATGTATTTAAAGTGCATCTACATCACCACCACACACAAAAACACACGACATATTTTTTTTTAATTTTTTAATTTTTTTTATGTATGTTGCCCCATTTTTTGAATGTAATCTTCTTTAGGGCAAAATAATAGATATTTCTCTATCCTCAACACTTGGCATATATTTTGTCCTTAATAGATGCTGTTAAATTCATCATCACCTTGTGTCGTTTGAAATATTGGGGGGAAGCCTGTCTCTGTTCTAGGTTATTGGGGAACTTAGCTGGGGTTTTTAATATATTGCTACTTATAAATTAGAGGCTATTGCTCCAGTTTGAATAGCAACCATTTATTATTAATTTGCCTGCATCTACATCCAGCATGGAGTCCCAGGAAGGGGGAGCTGAGGAGATCCAGACTCGGGGTAAGAGTAGTAGTAAGCAAGTATCAGCGACAAGCATGGCAAGGGGGGGAGGGGAAGGGAAGGAGGGAGAGAGAGAAAGAGAAAGAGAAAGAAAGAGAGAAAGAGAGAGAGAGAGAGAGAGAGAGAGAGAGAGAGAGAGAGAGAGAGAGCTAGTGAAAACACTTCCTCCTTCCCTAGGGGCAGCTCTTACACACAGCTCAAAGCTAATTGGCTAGCATCATTCAGTTCAATTGGATGACATGATTTGGGGGTGGTCCATATTGAAATGAGCTGACATCAGGGCCTAGTGCAAAGACAAACCTTCTGAGGACAAAGGCAATCTCAAAAACGAGTGGTTTTAATCTCTACTGAATTATTCTGATCTCTAATGCACCTTTGGGTTGGCTCTGGGAAAACAGCCAGAGTTCCTGAGTGAGGGTAGGGTCAATGAGTACCCCCCAAACCTACTATAAATAATTATTTTCTCAGAATCTTCAATGCCCGCCATTAGAACTATCATCAATATTATCGTCATTATCATTATTAACATCCCATTGTCTACAGAATTAAATTCTACTCCCCACTTAATAGTATTTTTTCACAATTATAAGTAAATATGGTTTTTAACATTCATTTTTATAAGATTTTGAGTTCCAAATTTTTCTCCTTCTCTCTCTCCTTCCCCCTTCTCCTCAAGACAGCAAGCAATCTGTTATAGGTTATACATGTATAATCATGTTGAACATATTTCCACATTATTCATGTTGTGAAGGAAGAATCAGAACTAAAGGGGAAAACCATGAGAAAAAAATCAAACGAACAAATGAAAAAACAGTGAAAAAAGTATTCTTTGGTATACAGACTCCATATTTATTTGTCTTGATGTGGATAGCATTTTCCATCATGAGTCTTTTGGAATTGTTTTGGATCATTGTATTACTGAGAAGAACTAAGTATATTATAGTTGCTTACTACACAATGTTGATGTTACTGTGTACAATGTTCTACTGGTTCTATTTGCTTCATTCAGCATCAGTTCATGTAAGTCCAGGTTTTCTGAAATCCACCTTGCTCATCATTTCTTACAGCACAATGGTATTCCACTACATTCACACACCAAAACTTTTTCAGCCATTCCCCAATTGAAGGACATCCCCTCAATTTCCAATTCTTCGCTGCTACAGAAAGCTGCTGTAAATATTTTTGTACATGTGGTCCTTTTCTCATTTTTATGGTCTCTTTGGGATCCAGACCTTGTATTGGTATTACTGTATCAAAAGGTATGCAGTTTTAAAGCTTCTGGGGCACAGTTCTAAATTGTTCTTCAAAAGAGTTAGATTGGTTCACAACTCTCCAAAATTTATCATTTTCCTTTTCTGTCATATTAGCCAATCAGATAGTTGTGAGGTAGCACCTCAGAGTTGTTTTAATTTGCATATCTCTAATCAATAGTGATTTGAGCATATTTTTAATATGACTATAGATAGCTTTAATTTTTTTCATCTGAAAACTGCCTGTTCATATCATCTTACCATTTATCAATTGAGGAATGACTTGCATTCTCATAAATTTGACTCAATTCTCCATATATTTGATCAATGATCAATCAATTTATATTAATGAGGCCTTTATCAGAAACACTGACCAGAAACGTTTCCCATCTTTCAGCTTTCTTTCTTTCTTTTTTTTTTTTTAACTTTTTTGGGGGGCAGGGCAATGAGGTTTAAGTGACTTGCCCAAGGTCACAGAGCTAGTAAGTGTCAAGTGTCTGAGGTCACATTTGAACTCAGGTCCTCCTGAATCCAGGGCCAGTGCTTTATGCACTGTGCCACCTAGCTGCCCCCTTTCAGCTTTCTTTCTAATCTTGATTGCTTGGTTTTGTTTATGTAAAACCTTTTTCATTTTATGTAATCAAAACTATCCACTTTGAATTTCCTAATGTTTTCTTTCTCTTGTATGGTCATAAATTCTTCCCTTCTCCATAGACCCGACAGGTAAACTATTCCTTGCTCTCCTAATTTGCTTATGGGATCATCTGTTATGTCTAAATCATGTAACAATTTTGACCTTATCTTGGTATACAGTGTGAGTTGTTGGTCTACAGTTCGTTTATGCCCTACTATTTTCCATTTTTTTCCCAGCAGTTTTTGTTAAATAGTGAGTTCTTATTCTAGAAGCTGGAGTTTATCAACCCAGAAGTTGGGTTTATGAAACAGCCAATCACTATAGTTATTTACTACCGTGACTTGTATGCCTAACCTATTCCACTTATTCACCATCTATTTCTTAGCCAGTACCAAATAGTTTCAATGATTGCAACTTTTTAATATAGTTTTAAATTGGGTATGGCTAAGCTATCTTCCTTTGCATTTTTCATTACCTTGATATTCTTGACCTTTCGTTCTCCCAGATGAATGTCATTATTGTTTTGCCTCTATAAGATAATTTTTGGTAGTTTGATTGGAATGGCACTGAATAAGCAAATTAATTTAAGTAGAATTGTCCAGAATCAAATTCTGTTTCTGTAGCCTGGCATCTCTAACCCAGCAGCCCTATTTCCCAGTCAAAATGATCTAACTTTGTATTCACAAACCCTCAGAAATAATTTTTTGTTACATATGAATGTGAGTCATTACAGAAACAGATGGACAGTTCCAACAGGGGTCTGGACCTCACCAAATGGTTAGTATGCTCTATAGGTGCAAGAACACCTCTCTGTTTGGAAGGCCTTGGAACCAGGAAAGAGGTTAGTCTGATGCCATTTAAGAACACTTTTCTGTGATGCAATCTCTGAGAAGGTGCCCTCTTGATGCAAAGTGGGATTATATTACCACAATTAGGGAGGCTGGACAATTGAGCTGTGGTGGCAAAGGCAGAAACAATTTCTAAAAGCCTAAATGATGCTACCACTTAGGTCCCCCTTAGACAGTAGATAAAAGCAGGGAAAATCCAGCCCTCTGGGTTGCTATTCCCTAATCTAATCCTTATACTGTGTCTGTAGAGCAGTGTGTTGATAGAAGACATACCAATTGAGCCAGATGATACTTTGTTGTGGCAGGGAAGGGCCACCCTGGTGGGTGGGGGGATGGTGGGAGTTGGTCCCATGCAGTCATTGGTTTCTCAGGACCCTGACAGGCACTCAAGAGGTGTGGAGAGTTTTCAAAGGGTTGCATTGAATAATAGGGAATCACTTCATACAGTGCCCTCATCAATATGGAAATCTTCAAATGGCAGATTACATAAAACCAGGAAATGTTTCAAAGGGAGAACAGTTGCCCAGGGATATGAAAATCTTTGTAAAGGACAGCTCCCTGGGACTTAAAAGTTCTTCAAAGGGAGAGAAACATACATGTCCCAGTTAACAGACCAGATCTCCGAATGAGGATACTTAGAAGGAAGTAATCTTTAAGGGTACAGGTGTCTTCCATTTGAAGTGGAAAAATGAATTTGGAAAGCTGACATGAAGCAGAGAAATGAGTGGACAGGCAGTAGCCCATCCACAAAATAAAGGGGAGATTTAGGTTACATCTGTTCCCTTTGTCACCCACTGGGTGGTATTAGATCTGCATAAGCTACAGAAGGCTAGAATCACAGACTGTCAGAATCAAAAATGCCCTCAGAGTTTATCCAGTCACAGCTGGATGGTATAGTAAATAAAGCCCTAGGCTTAGAGTCTGGAAGAGCTGAGTTTGAATTCCACATTCCTGGACATTTATTCTTTTATGACTATGGTCAAATCATTTAATTTCTCAGCCTCAGTTTCCTCATCTGCAAAATTAAGGAGCTGTACTCAAAGTTCTCTGAGGTCCCTTCCAGCACTAACTCTATGATCTTATGCTAGTCTAATTCATATTTGAGTAATACATGAATGGTGGATACAGTCTCTGCTTGAACCCTACAATAAAAGAGAATACATTCTATTCAAAGTAGTCCATTTACCCAAGAGTTGATCTTTATACTTATCTTTATTATATTTCATCTACTCGAGTTGTTAGCAAATTAAATTATTATAAAATTAAAATTAAAATCGGGAGGGGGCACAATTGGGTGGCTCAGTGGATAAAGCACCAGCCCTGGATTCAGGAGGACCTGAGTTCAAATGCAGCCTTAGACACTTGACATTTACTAGCTTTGTGACTCTGGGCAAGTCACTTAACCCTCATTGTCCCACAAAAAATAAAATAAAAATAAAAATATCATATTAAAAATTACATTCAGGACATTTTCCCCATTGACATATATATTTAAAAATCTGAATTCTGTTATCTAATGTGTAATCTACCCTTACATGCTTCATATCATCTATGAATATGACAGGCATGTTGCTTTCATCTAAGTCTTCCTCCTTCATATAATTCATTCATTAAAGATGCTGAAAAGAAAGAGGGCCAAGAACTAGGACCTTCCAGCAGAGGCACATCTCCAAATGACCGTTGACTGATTAGCAACTGCTCTTGAGACTAATTTTCTTCTAGTTTTTTTTTTTTTTTTATGAACTTTGTGACCTTAATAAAGTTACTTAGCCTCTCTGGTTCAAATATTTTCCCCTTATAAAATTAAGGGATTGTAGGAGCTAATATCTTCTAGCCCTTTACTGATGATCCTATAATGAGGGGTGACAGAACAGGAAAGTGAAGAATAAGAGATAGTTCAAGTTTTCATTGTAAATAGATTCACTTTTAAATATTTACTGAGGAGAGAATTGGGACAAGAGGTAGGAAAAAGAGAACACTGGATATTGGGGTGGGGGGTGGAGAATCATTGAGTAGGGGAAATGGTACATGACCTCAAACCTGTCCGTTTTCCAGCCAATTGACCCATTAAAATGCATTGTGAGGGGGCAGCTAGGTGACGCAGTGGATAAAGCACCGGCCCTGGATTCAGGAGTACCTGAGTTCAAATCTGGCCTCAGACACTTGACACTTACTAGCTGTGTGACCCTGGGAAAGTCACTTAACCCCCATTGCCCCACGCAAAAAAAAAAAAATGCATTGTGAGACCAGAGTATTTAAGACTTCATCTAGACTTGATTGATTTAAGTAATAAAACCATGTTGCTCTTTGCCCCTTGGCTATTGTGAGCTTGTATTATTTTTCCAGGTAAATTTCAATTTTGAGATTATTGCACTTATTCTGATTTGCCTATCTTATTTTCTTGTTTGTCTTTTGGTAAAACAAAGTAGAGTTAATTCTCTCTCTCTCTCTCTCTCTCTCTCTCTCTCTCTCTCTCTCTCTCTCTCTCTCTCTCTCTCTCTCTCTCTCTCTCTCTCTGGCAATGAGGGTTAAATGCCTTTCCCAGAGTCACACAGCTAGTAATGTCAAGTGTCTGAGACTGTATTTGGTCTCAGTTCCTCCTGAATCCAGGGATGGTGTTTTTTCCACTGTGCCACCTAGCTGTCCCATGGGTTAGTTATCTCTTCAGAAAAGGGGAGAGTCACTTAGCCCTCATTGTCCTGCAAAAAGAAAGAAAGAAAGAAAGAGAAACGAGGAGCACAGAATGCCACAACTTTGAAGGGCATATAGAAATATACTAACTGGTTAATAGTAAATCTGATGCAGAAAGACTGAATCAGTGAGTATCATTCACAGCACTTAGATTCTGGGGATTGTAAATTTCATTTGAGAGTGTCTTGAATGAATGTCATCCAGTATTCACTGTATCCACATCAGGATGAATTGCGGGTGGAGGGGGATTGTTAGCCAAACTTGGTGTAAGTGAACTGTAAGATAGCCATTGGGAGGCATCATGGCATAGAGGAAAACATGCTGAACTGGGAACCCAAATCTGTACAAGTCCTGTCTCTATCAAGTATGTGACATTGAATCTCTGTTTCCCAATCTCTAAATGGGTAGGTTGGAGCAGATGACTTCAAAGATTATCTGAACTTTAAAACTATAACCTGAATTTTAGAGTCACTTAATGAGAAGAGGGATTAATTCTATCCATACTTTTAGTAACCTTTTTTTAATAATTCTTTCTCGCTTTCTATATTATCTTTTTCTTTTTAAATGAACCCTGGAAAATGTACTCTTGTGGTCTGGAGACAGAGGATTGAATTAGAGGAGAAACATGGGTGTTTAGGAATAGCATGCATATAGATAGTGGTGACGGCTGAAGAGTTGGGGGCATGGAAATAGTGGTCAGGTGAAGTAGATCTCTGAATTCCAGTACTGGAGTGGTGAGGAAGATTCAGAATATTTGTTGAATCAAATTGAAATTTAGGCATCAATAAATAGGACAGCTTGAAATCCTCAGAAGAGAAAAGCTGGTTTATTCCTAGAGTGAAACCATACATTGCCTTTACACACACACACACACACACACACACACACCCCTAATGCTTCTACCTCCTTGTCAATCATCTGACACTTAGGGTTAATAGTAGTTGGGAATTCTCTGGGCTCCCAAGAAGTACCCAAAAGTTCTTGTTATTTCAGGGAAAGTCTTCATTCTGACTAGTTTTGAGGGCTCTTCTATAGCTATATATTTCTTGCTCAAATAATATTTTTCTCATAATAGGTAGTTGTAGCCTTTATTAGAAAACTGCAATACTTATTAACCTCAAGGTCTTATATTATGTGCATGAAATCCACAAACTGCTCTTTGCATATAATAAAAAAGATGTTCTTTAGCAAGATGTGGATGTGTGTTCAGTTCTACCAGGCTACGCATCAGAATTATTAGGATTGAATTGGTGAGCTCAGATTACCAATTATAAGCCTAACCAGGACATACTAGCATATCCTCACACAACTGATACCTCTTCACGTATGGTGATGGGAGTACGAGAGAGAATAGTCATCATGAAATAGTGGAAAAAGCAGATTCTAAGGCAAGATTACTAGGGGTAAAATCCTTCCTTTGACACAGATTAGCCCAAACTTCTTAAACTGGGGGTCATGTAACTGAATGTGGGGGGTGCAAACAATTTGGCAATGGTAAAAGTTTATGTATATCCATTTTATATGCCTATATACACAGGTTTGTATTAAAAACTTCTCAAGAAAAAAGGGGTTGGGAGTGGAAAAAGTTTAAGAAGCCCTGGACTAGCCTATAGGTAACTTGGGGACTCTCTCTTATATATCAATATATCTAGAAATGGAGATAGAGATAGATAGAGATAGAGATAGAGATACAGATAGAGATGATAGAGATAGAGAGAGGAACAGAGACAGAGATAGAGAGATAGAGGTAGAGATAGAGATAGAGAGAGATAGAGATAGAGATGTGTATGGGTACATATTATAAATGTATCTATATATCAATATAGACTCAATATATACATATGTATATACACATGTATATGTATATATGTATGTGTGTATGTGCATATATACCTACACACATACATTTGTACACGTACACATATAAGTGCATATAGACAAATATATGTGTACACATATACACATTCACATACATATATCTGTGTATATATGTGTGTATACCTATATCTGTATCTGTATCTGTATCTCTATATTTGAGTTAATTGAAAGTGATCAAACAGTTCTTAGGAAATTAGAATATTTCAGGCTCTGGGTATTATAAAGACAAGAGTTAAACAGCCCCTGCCCTCCAAGACCTTAACAGTCCAGTGGCTTTGTAGTAGATTCTTAGTAAAATAAATTGAAGGACACCTGATGATAGCTATTATTACAGGGAATTTTCCCGCCAGGAGCTTCTTTCATGCATGAAATCCTGATTCCACTAAACAGAGAGAGAAACACTGGTCAGAGAGGTCTTCAAACTTGAACTATTGTAACAGACTCATAACTGTATTATTCTCTTCTAGGCCTTCTCTACTCTGAATCTTCCTATGTACCATTTTCCAATTGGACTAAAATTATATATAAAGTTCCATCCATTATTTTAAATTCTAACATTCAATGTTCTAAAGTGCTTTTGAGCTCTAATTTTCTCTTATGTTTGGGTAACTCACCCCTCACCCCTTTATTGTATTATCTATGTTCATATGACCCCTGGACTAATCAACCTATAGATAAATATGTATTAAGTACCTATTATGTATGTGGTTCTGTGTTAAGCACTAGGGATACTAAAAAGAAGTAAAAGATAGTCTCTGCCCTTTTGGAGTTTACAATTTAAAGGGAGAAATAACAACTAAATATATTCAATCAAGCTAAATATGGGAAAAATAGGAAATAATTAACAGAGGGAAGGCACCAGAATTAAAATGGGTTGGGAAAGGCTTTCTGTAGAAGATAGGCTGTTATCTGGCATTTAAAGGTAGCCAGGAAAAGAGATGAGGAAGAAGAATGGCCACAGAAAATGTCTGGAGCTGAGAAGTGGAGTGTCTTGTTTTTGGAACAGCCAGGAGGCCAGTGTTACTGGATTGGGATTTGGGGGTGAGGATGCAAGAAGTCTGGAAAAGTAGGAGGGTTCTAGGTGATAAAGGGCTTTAAATGCTAAATGGAGGATTTTGTATTTGAATCTGGAGGTAATAGGGAGCCATCGTACAAATAAATTGTACCTCATTTGTCATATTACTTACCCATTCTTCTGCGGAGACCCTTAACTTTCAGTCCCTGATTCTTTTTACTGATGCCAGAATATTGTTAGTTACTCAAATAGTCACAGGCTACTGAATTTATGATTCATTGAGCTGCATATACTCTCCAGTGACTGCAAACCATCTATAATTTTCCATCTTGTATGACTTTTGTCCATGTTTTCCCATAATAAATGCCACAGCAGCCTACCCAACATGCAAAGTTATATTATTTGATTTCCTCCATTCAAAACTTTCCTGATTCTCATTGCTTAAAACTAAGTTTTATTTCCATGCTAATCCCTTATCCTGGTAGGCAAAGCCAGTCATACTGTCACAGATTCCCTTTCCAGTCTTATTTCCTGCTACTCCTTCACTATATAAATCCTATAGTGCAGCTGATTTGGTCAGTTTTCTGCTTCCCAATTAGATATTATGCTTTACCACTTCTTCCTTCTTTAGGTTTCATGAGGTTTTGTAGAGAAGAAAAAAGGAGGTTGGGGAGTCAACCCAGGTGTACAATCATTGCACCGAACTTCTCCACATTTAGTTTGGCTGGTCCTTAGAGAGCAGGCACTGAATTCAAACTAGGTTTCTATGTAAAGTCATTCCATCTTGGTAGGACCAACAAAAACTTGCATTGTTCTGCACAGCCTTTAAGAACCTCTGGGTGACCATCATAATGTAAACTCAGAGAATATTTTCATAGAGCATTTATTTATAAGTATGCATTTAATTCTCCTTTAAAAATTATTCTGAGAATAGTGCTATGAAAGGATGTAGTTCAAAAGTTTTCTTTTCCTTGATTTTGTCCAATTCACCTCATTTTGCAAATGAATAAACTGAGGCCCAGAGAGGGAAAGAGGCAGTGGTAAAGTCATGGTCAGAATTATCTATATCTCCTGACTCCAGTGTTTTTTACAGCATATATATATATATATATATGGCTAAAATTCTAGCTATACTGTCTAAAATATCTAATGAATGGTCGCCAATAAATTATTAGCTTTAGCAAGAGTTAGCCTTTAAAGCATTTATTAAGGAGAATAAGAATTTGGTAAAGAGAGAGAGAAAGGCCTGATTCATTTATCTATTAAAGGGAGAGTGCATTTGTAGCTCCCTTCTCTACCAGATTCCTCAGGAAAGAGAGTGAGCCAGTGCGCCAGCCTCCTCCTTCTCCCTCCCACAAGCTAATGTCACTTCCTGATGCCCAAGAAAAACTGCATGGTCCTGCCCTCAGAGGCCCTCTCCTCATGTTGGAGCTTTCCTACAGTAAGTCTCCAGCAGGTGGTGTCATTCCAAACATTATTTTATATATATATATATATGTGTGTGTGTGTGTGTGTGTATATACACACACACACATATATATACATATACATATATGTGTGTGTATACATCTACACATATGTACTGTGTTATCTATATGTATGCACATGCACATGCACATATAAATACACACTCATATAAATTTATTTTTACCACTGATCATTATTTTGTATGATCCTATCACTTATTTATAGCAAATGTTTTCTTACATTGTATTGTTTTCTCCTTGTTTCCTTTAAGTACCTCTGCCAATGAGTCACTTTTAGCATAGGAGGATTGTCAGGCTCTGCTTATAGGGAATAATGATCATTGGCAAGATGCTTTAAGATTTATCAAGCCCCTTCTGAACAGTGTTGTATCTCATTTGATCCTCACAACAGCCCTGTGAGGCACAAACCACAGGTATTATTATCTCCATTTTTCAGGTGAGCAAATTAAGAGTCGAAGTATGAAGTGACCGACTCTAAGTAAAAAACAAAACAAAACAACAACAACAAAAAAAACCTCTCAGATGACAGAGAGCAGGATTTAAATTGAGATCTCTTTACGTCAAAGTCTAGTGACCTTTCCAACACTCCACAGTTGCCTCCAATAGAAACTCTAGGTATAACAAACAAACAAACAAACACACCTCAGGGTATTATCTGCTTTCCTTTGTCTTGTTCATCAAATTTGCAGAGAATTCCTCAATCTGTGACCTACCCTCTTTTTCCAACCCCTTCTTATACCCATCCTCAGTCTATCCAAACTCCATCTTCAAGCAAATCTGTCTGTTTTAAATTGTGCTTTGCTAGTCCTGTGATTCTTGGTCAAACTCTTCTTTATGCCAAAATGTTCTCTTGCTTTTTACCCACTGATTTCTACCTATCCTTTAGAGTTCCTTTCCATTAGAATGCCATCTCCTTTATGAACTCTTTCCTGATCCCTCCTGATAGTAAGAAACTTTTTCCTAGACCGTACTTAGCACTTTATTCCACAGCTCAAAAATGAACCTAAATAATTATAGGTTTTATATCTATCTGTGTTTATGTTTCATACTGCCTCCTCCCCCTCATCCACCCACTCCTTACAACTGTAACTATCATGACTAGGGAAGAAGCTATCAAAGGACAAAGAGAAAAAATGTTTTTTCATTTTGCTTTTGAATCCTGAACACCCAACACACTATTTGTACATAGTAGGTACTTTTTAAGGGCAACTAGGTGGTGCAGTGGCTAGAATGCTGGGCCTGGAATCAAAAAGACTCATTTTCATGAGTTCAAATCTGCCCTCAGACACTTATTAGCTGTGTTACCCTGGGCATGTCACTTAAGACTTATGTAATGATTGGAATGACGCCACCTGCTGGAGAGCTCTGTAGGAAATCTCTGCCATGAGGAGAAAGCATCTGAGGGCAAGCCTTGGGGCTTTTCTTTGGTATCAGTAAGTGACATTTGCTTGTGGGACTAAGAAGGGAGGAGGCTGGCTCTTTCATGGTCTTTTGCCAGGACTCTCATGGAGAGCAGAGCAGGAAAATTGTAGCTCCCCGAGATAGATAGCTGAATCTAGGCCTCTTTCTCTCTTCACCAAATTCTTATTCTCCTTAATAAATGCTTAAAAGTCTGACTTTTGCTAAGGCTTATAATTCATTGGTGACCACTCATTAGATTTTAGAAAGACTAGCTAGAATTTTAGCCCCTTACACTTATTTTTCTCAGGTTCCTCATCCCTGGAGAAGTAAATAGCAAAGTACTCTAGTGTCTTTGCCAAGACAAAAATGGGGCCACAAAAAAGTCAAATATAACTGAAAATGACTGAGCAACAACAACAAAGGTACTTATCAAATCAAATTGAATCAACCTAAACTTTATATCACCCTTTTCACCCCACACCACCATTTACCTTAGGGTTCTGGACATTCTACTGTGAATGTTTGAGAATTGATTGATTGCTTGAGTAACATTATTCCTCAGGACAGGTGCCCTCTCCTTGCCAAAATAAGTGTTTTAAAATGAACTTATATTTATTTTGTATATATTTTCCATATTCTTATGTATATACATTTCAGCTTCTTTGACAGAATATAAGCTCTTAGAGTCCAAGGACCATTTGATTTTTCTCTTTGTATTGTAACTATTGGAATGATGCCACCTGCTGGAAACTTACTAAAGAAAAGCTCCACCATGAGGAGAAGGTCTCTGAGGGCAAGCCATGTGGTCAAGGTCCTTGGAAGTGGCGTTTGCTCATGGGTACTGTCTATCAAGTCTACCAGCCAATCAACTTGAGGAGCCTCCCATTTCTGGGAGGAGGACACAAAGTAGGGAGAGGACTCTGGCAGAGGGGTTCTCTCTCTTTTGGTTCCTGACCTCGCCATGGTGGGTCAGATGATGAGGTCTCTTAGAAATAGTTAGATTTTTACCTTTCTCTCTGATCCTAATGCTCTTTAATAAATACTTAAACACTTAAGTACTCTTGCTAAAGTTTATAATTTATTGGTGACCACTCATTAGATTTTATATAGTATAGCTAGAATTTTAGCCCCTTACAGTATCTTTAGCACATAGAACAGTGCCTGACACACAAGTGGCTCTTCATAAATGTTTGGCGGATTGATTAGAAATCTAGATCCCCAGAATACAGTTTTTTAAAGCTACCAGTTCAAAAGCAAGACAAAGCAACCACAAGTGGTTTCTTTAGGGAGTCTATGTTCTTTCCATGGAAAGATTCTGACCTAATGCCAATGAAAAAGAACAAACAAACCCAATTATTGGACTCATTTTTAATTAACTTAGCCAGCTAATGTAATCCACCTAACATTTGTTCTTCATCCCTAGTTCTGTCTTCAGCACAATTACCACTAGTTTGGGCTTTAATGTCTGTTGTATTGACTAGGTACCATCCGCATTTTTTATTAAAGGGATGTGTTTGAAGTAAAAAAGAAAAGAAAAGAAAAGAAAAGAAAAGAAAAGAAAAATAAAAAGGTTTGTACTGGGCATTAGAGTGTTTTCTTTTTCTCTTGTTATTCATATTTTCATGCTGAGTCCACCTCTTCCTTGAAGGCATTTTGTTATAGTCTTCCACAGGGCACTCATTTCTTAGAATCATATGCCACAACCTATATCCAGTCCCTTTTTCCTACCTGCAGGAATGATTGCAATTGTGCCCTACCTGGTCTCTCTTCTCTAGTCCCTCAGGTACTGCCTTGATTCATCTTCTTCCTGTGTTTCACTCTTGTGCCCAGAACTCTTCTTCTGGGCTTTCTTTGCCTAGACGGAAAGAAGTTTAAACTGAGGTGGTAATTCCAGGTTTACCATAATCTGATGTCCATTTATCTTTCTACACTCACCTCAAACTCACTTCCCTCACACACTCCATATTTCAGGCTACCTGGTATACTTATTGACTCCAGTATGTGTCCTGAGACTGTGATTCCAGTTTTCCCTTCCAGCTTCCCATGACTACAAGTCTATCAAGGCACAATGCTCTCGGTCTTGCAAGAAGTTTTATATTTTCTTCTCATGGCAATCATGGGAGCTGTCTATTCCCTTTGGAGCAAGAGAGTGTGTAGGATAACATGATCTAGCAACAAAAATCTATTAGGCTTTGGAGTGCCTAAAATGCTTGAACTTTTAGAAATGCAAGGTTAAGTCTTTGTCTTCTTAAAGAATATGATCTAGTTGGAGAGATAACACCTACAGATGAAATGACACATGACTAGAGGAAGCATTATATGACAGAGATACAGACAATGGCCAAGTCACTTAACCCTATTTGCCTCAATTTCCTCATCTGTAAATGAGATGGAGAAGGAAATGACAAACGACTCCAGGATAATTGTCAAGAAAACCCCAAATGAGGTCACAAGCAGTCAACATGACTAAAAAAATGACTGGACCACAACAGTGAGTTATGTAGACAATGATTTCTAGGGAGGTTTAGAAGAGAGATTGATTTCTGGGTGTTGAAGGAATCAAGAAAGGCTCCAAGGGGAAGGTATCCTTTGAGCTGGATCTGGAAGAATGGTTTAGACTTTATATGGGTAAAGAGTAGAGGTCAGAGAATTATCAGGAGGAATATACAAGATTTAATGCAAAAATACTTTACCTCTTAGAAAGGCTGTTAATTGAAATTTATTAATAAACCCAAAGCTGCTACCTGCTACTGGTTGTTTACCTACCAAATTGCCCCAGGCTCTGTGGTATTTGTGTGTGTGTGTGTGTGTGTGTGTGTGTGTGTGTGTGTGTGTGTGTGTGTTTAGGCTTAGTTCTATGGTGGGTCACCAAGAAGAGTTTCAGAGATAGATGTCAGACATTAAAACTATGCTAGTAAGAACTAAATAAATAAACATAAATCCTTCTTACTGATGTCATTACCCAATTAATATAGAAAGTTCATATGGTGGAAAGAACTCCAGTTTTGACTTAAGGTGCAACAAGTGATTAGATTAGGTAGTGTTTACTATCCCTGTTGGGCCTGTGTCATGTTGTCCCAGGGACTTACTTTCCCTATCTATAAGAGGAATTGTTTGACTAGGTCAGGAATTCATAACCATTTGTGTGAGTTGACATGTGCTATGGATACCTCCTTCAATCTGGTGGGAAAAACAAAACAAAAAACAAACAAACAAACGAAAAAACACAAAACACTATGAATCCCATCTCAGAGTGGTTTAAATGCATGCAATAAAATGCACTGGATTAAAAAGGGAAATGATTATGTAGAAATATGTTATTTAAACAATAACAATGAAAAGGCTCATGGACTTCAAATAAAGGACACCTAGACTAGAGGGTTCCAGTTTTCTCTTTTAGCTGTAACTCTTGAAGAATTATGATGCTTGACATGGCTACTTTTTTTTAATGTGTCCTCACTGCTGATGGTGTATATTGAAGTGTGTTGGGCACCATGGGAGATACAGAAATTTTTAAAACAAAATACTGCCCTCAGGGAATTTCAAATTTAGTTGGTCAACTAAATATATTTTTTGTTTCTGTTCAGTACTTTCAGAATCTTTGTGACCACATTTGGTGTTTTCTTGGCAAAGATATTGGAGAGGTTTGTCATTTCCTCCTTCAGTTCATTTTACAAATGAGGAAACTGAGGCAAACAAAAGGAAGGAAGGAAGGAGAGGGGGAGGGAGGGAAGGAGGGAGGAAGGAAGGAATGGAAAGGAAGGAAGGAAGGAAGAAAGAGAGAGAGAAAGAAAAGAAAGAAAGGAAGGAAGAAAGAAAGAAAGGATGGGGGAGGGAAACAAAAAGGAAGGAAGAAATGATGGAAGGAAAAATTAGGGAGGGAGAAAAGAATGGAGGAAGAGGGAAAGGGAGGAAAGGAGGAAAAGTGGGAGGGAGATAAGAAGGAAGGAATACAAAAAGAAGGAAGGGAGGAAAAAGGAAGAAAGGAAGGAAGGAAAGAATGAAGGAAAGGAGAGGAGGGGAAATTTTTTTTATTAAATATTTACTATGTGTTAATCACTTCACTGAGCATTAAAAGAGCTTATACTCTACCTGGGTGAGATGACATAACAAAAAAATCATCTTCACGGAGAGGGGAAGAAGGGAGGGATAAATGTAGTTAACCTCACAACTTCCTTAAAATGGAGATTCCATGAGGAACTGAGGAATCAGAGTAAATCTGGTAGGGGCAGTAGTATCTTTCAAGGGAGAGAAGGCTGCTGGGGAATAGTGGAGGGAGAAGCCAAGAGACTCAGAAATAGAACCAAGAGACCAATAAAGAAGTAGAGTTGTGAATTCCCATCTTGTACAATGTAATGATTGGAATGACGCCACCTACTGGAGACTTGCTGTGGAGAGCTCCACCATGAGGAAAATGCCTCAGAGGCATTGTGGCTTTTCCTTGGCGTCAGGAAATGACGCTTGCTCATGGGTGCTGTCTATCAAGTCTACCAGCCAATCAACTGGAGGAGCCTCCTATGGTCTGGGAGGAGACAGGAAGGAGGAAAGGGAGCCTGCGCAGAGAGCGCGGGGCCTTTTGGCTTCCGGACTTGATGGTGGTGGCAGCAGAGGACTTCACAGGAGATTTGAGGAAAGATAGGAATGCCAGACTGTTAGAATTCTGTTCTCAATCTTTTTCTTTCTATTTTCCAATAAACCCTTAAAAACCTAAACTCGTTTTATCAGTGATTTTTAGTCAGTTTCCCCCAAACTGGGGGAACACATTAGAATCCACATTTAGAATCTTAAATTACACAACAAGCTGCATCGGCATTGTATTTATGCATACATAGTATACATCTACATATACATTGTATGAGTATAAATGTATACATATATACATTGTAGATATAATTGTCA
Source organism: Dromiciops gliroides (assembly GCF_019393635.1). Lineage (NCBI taxonomy): Eukaryota > Metazoa > Chordata > Mammalia > Microbiotheria > Microbiotheriidae > Dromiciops > Dromiciops gliroides. The sequence continues at coordinate 633,794,070 of NC_057862.1, read as the reverse complement.
ATGCATAAATATGTATATACCTTGTATATACCTGGAGCTATATGTATATGTGTATGTATGTATACATATACATATACATATATACATACACACACACACATATATATGCACAAATGTGCATGCTCAGTGTCTAGTTTATTTTCCCTTTGAGGATAGCTGCGTTGCTCTTTTTTGAGAGGCCTTTCATCAAATTCAGGAAGGCGGGTAATGTTGTTTTTGGTGCTTGATGCCATCAGCATCAAGTTGCCTACATGCAGTGGCATCTTTTTTTTTAATCAGTAATTGAAATACTATTTAATTAGAATTACTTTTTAATAAACATATTTGTTCAAAGTTTTGAGTTACAAATTCTATCCCTTTCTCTTTCCTTCCCCTCCCCCTCCCTAATACAGTAAGCATTCTGATACAGGTTATACATGTGCAATTATGTAGAACATGATCATATTATTCATTTTTGTAAAGAAGATGCAGATAACAGAAAAAAATGAAAGAATGAAAAATAGCATGCTTTAGTCTTTGTTCAATCAATATCATTTCTTTCTTTGGAGGTGAATTTTTTATCATTTGGCCTTTGGAATTGTCTTGGATCATTGTATTGCTGAGGATTTCATTCAGTGTTCTTCATTTAACAATATTGCTATCACTACACATCATTCTCCTGGTTCTGCTCACTTCACTATACATCAGTTAATTCAAATCTTTCCAGGTCTTTCAAGCAGTAGCATCTTGAAGTCGTTATAATTTTAAGAGCTGTCACCAAGCAGCATGCAAATAATTATGTGCTATATCAGTGGCAGGGGCAGCTAGGTTGAACAGTAGATAGAGCGCTGTACCTGGAGTCGGGAAAACCTTAGTCCAACTCCAGCCTCCAGTCCAGACATTTACTAGCTGTGTGACCTAGGCAAATCACTTAACTCTGTTTGCCTTAGTTTCCTCATTTGTAAAATGAGCTGGAGATGAAAATGGTGAACCACTCAAGGATCTTTGCCAAGAAAACTCCAAATGGGGTCATGGAGAGTCAGACATGACTGACATGACTAAAGAACAACATACCAGTGTCAATGTAACAAAGGTTAGGGTAGTTCAGAGAAAGGAGAAATCAGCATGGTACAGTGTGGTCAGGAAAGACTGCATGGAAGAAGTAGGCATTAAGCAGGGAATTGGAGCATAGTTACCTTGGAAAGGTAGAGAGATGTACAAAAGATGGTGGCAGAATAAAGGATAAGCGTGGTGACCTCAAGAGATAGGGAACAGACCAATGTGACTGCAAGAGAAGACTTATCAAAGGGAAGAGTGAACATCGGAGTAGGTTAGCTAGATTGGGGCCCTATTATAGAAAGCCTGGAATGCCAAATAAACTCTTTTCTGAGAAACCTCAAAGGCTTTTGAACAAAATGTGATGTTACAATATGAATTTCATTGTTGAGAGACCATTAAGGTGGCAGACTGGGAAATGGATTATGAAGGAGAGCAAATGCTGGGGGTGGACAGACTAGTTAGGGATCTCGGACTTTCTTATAACACCTTGACTATTATTACTGCATTTGAAGAAAAAAAAAGGCACCTAACGCAGGGGTTTTTATGATGCAACAGAAGCTGTAAAAGTTGTGATGTATGTAATAAAGTGATGCAGGACAATTTTAGTGGCATGATGGAATAAAAACAGTAGTAGGTATTTAGAATTAAAATGTCCCACATCAGGTTGTATCCATTTGTGTACAGGAACCTCAGCTATGTAATAATATTTTTTATAGGTGCATTCTGGTCTGCTTCTCAGAAAAAGTGAGCTCTGGGCAGATGAAGAGGGAGGGAGGGAGGAACAAATCAATCTCACTAAATGAAAGAGGTTGAGGCTTCTGTGAATCTTGAAGCCCACAATTGTTACTATGCTGAAAAGAAACAGAGACAGAGAAACAGAGAGATAGAGAAAAAAAAGGAGAGAACCAAAAACAGTGACAGCGAGACCAAAGGGGTGTGTGTGTGTGTGTGTGTGTCTGAGAGAGAGAGAGACAGAGAGAGAGAAAGAGAGACAGAGAGACATGGAGAGACACAGAGAGATCAAGGGAGGGAGGAAGGAGGAAAGGAAGGAAGAGAGAAAGAGAAAAACAGCAAGGCAGAGACATTTAGAAACAGACACAAATTGCAAGAGATAGAAAGACAGAGATAGACAGAAAAAGAGAGAGATGGGCATTTAGGGACAAAGAGATTCCCAAAATTAAGAAAAGGGGGGAAGGAAAGGGGGAGAGGGAGACAGAGAGAGCGGGGGAAAGAGGGAGAGGGAAGGGGGGGACGCAATTTCCATAAATCAGGACAAAGTGGACCCTTTTGCAATCTGGAAAGTGCTACCCACTGTTTTGCAGCTTTATGAGAAAAACTTAATGTTGTCCTCTAGAAAATCCACCCCTCCCCCACTTCCCTTTCTGGCAGTGCTCCTGTGTTATAATTCAATTATTGCTCTTGCATATTTTTGCCTGCATTGTTCTGGGTCCTTTGCTGTCTTTGGTCTCTCCTACTCAATTACCAAGTCTTCAGGCTATCTCTTGTGTAATATGTGCCCCCATCAAAGTGCTTAAGAATCTAGGGTGGTTGAATGTTCATGCTAGGAACCAACAATATGAAGTCTTTACTCAGACTTTCAAGACCTTCCCAATTTTACTGCAGCCTCTGCTTTTCAGACTTATAACAGATTTGTCCCCTTCATGTATTCTCCTCTCCAGTCACACTGGTCTCCATGCTATCCCTCTTATAAAACTGTCCTGTTCATAGACAGTCTACCAAGCCTGGAATATGCTGCTTTTTCACTTTTGCCAAGGTTCCATACAAGAAATCATCTAGATCAGAGCTGGATTTTCCTGATTCCTCCAGCTTCTAGTGCCCTGTCTCATTCCCCGTCTCCCTATTACTTTGTATATATTTTGCATCTATTAATATATAAACATGTTGATTCCTGGGTGGACTGTAAGCCCCTTCATCGTAGGGACTGCCTAATGTTAATTTATCCCCAGCTCTTAACAGAGTGCCTGGTATAGAGTTAGCCCATGATACATGGTTACTGACTGAGATCTCTAAGTCTTGAAGAATCTAGTCATTTCTACAACATGGAACAGTAGGAAAAGCATTTGACTTGGAGTCTGATGTCCCGGGTTACTTATTAGGTTTCTATATTACCTTGCTGTGTGATCACGGATGAGGACATCCCTTTACCAATGAGCCCCTGAATCTTTATTTATACTATGGCGGCAATGACTCTTAGACTGCTTACTTCACAGAATGGTTGCAAGATTCTAGAAAAATAACGAATATACAGCACTGGATGAAACATTCTGCATCTCTGAATCTCAGTTTTCCAGCCAGTCAATTGGGAATGCCCTTTGTTAACTACAAAACACTATATAAGTGTGATCTGTAACGATTGGAATAACGCCACCTGCTGGATACTTACTGTAGAGGAGTTCTGCCCATGAAGGGAAGGTCTTTGAGGGCAAGACCAGGAGTCAGGAAGTGACGCGGGCTAGTGGGAGGAGGAAGGAAGAGACTGGCGCTCAGTCTCGCTTTTTTTTTCCTCTGGACTCTGGTGGAGAAGGGAGCTAGAAATGTGCTCTCCCTTTAATAGATAGGAATCTAGGCCTTTCTCTCTCTCTTTACCAAAATTCTTATTCTCCTTAATAAATGCTTAAAAGTCTAACTCTTGCTAAAGCTTATAATTTATTGGCGACCACTCATTAAATATTTTAGACAGACTAGCTAGAATTTTAGCCCTTAACAGATCTGTTATTGTTATTCACACAATCACAGAATCTGAGATTTGGAGCTGTTCTCTTGCAGTCTCCTAGTCCAGTCGATGCTTGAAGAGAATCTCCACTTAAGCAAACCAACAAGTGATTGTCCAGTCTTTACTTCCATATCTCGAAGGAGGGAAAAACCATTGCTTCTCGCAACAGTCCCTTCCACTTCTGGAGTCCTCTAATTATTCGGAAACTTAGGTTGCATCTCCCTCCCACTGGACACCGTGCCTAGATTTCCTTTGCTCTTGGTTTTGCCCTCTGGGGCCAAACGGAACATGACTAATAGCTTCTCCACAGGACAGCCCTTGAAATCCATGAAGATAGCTGCCACGCTCCCTTATGAGCTGCTTTTGCTTCTAGCTAAATAAACATCCTTGCTTCCTTCAATCTATCCTCCAGAGGCCATGGACTCAAGACTCTTCACCCTCCTGTTACCCTTTTCTGGATCCTCCAGCCTATCCAGGTCCTCTTTTTTGGTTTTTGGTTTCCATTTGTTAGTATTTCTTTTGATCTTGTATTTGATTTTCTTTTTAATGTATAGGATAAAACAAGCATTTCTATAACACAGTACAAGAAAAAAAGTGGTCAATGTCCTATTTTTTTTTGGTTGTTTTTTCCCCCCAGGGCAATGAGGGTTAAGTGACTTGCCCAGCTAGTAAGTGTCAAGAGTCTAAGGATGAATTTGAACTCAGGACCTCCTGAATCCAGGGCTGGTGCTTTATCCACTGTGCCACTTAGCTGCCCCCATCAATATCCTTCTAAAACTAGATCATGCAGAACTGAACACAGTACTCCTAATGAGGTCTAACAAGTCTACTGCCACTCTGGCATCATTGTTCCTGGAAGCTTTGTTTCTTAATGCAGCTCAAGATCCCATTGTTGTTGTTGTTTGTTTGTTTTATTTTATTTTATTTTGGTTTTGACACATCACACATTGCTGACTCAAGAGGAGCTTACAATCCATTAAAACCCTTGAAACATTTTCAGAACATTTGCTTTCTAACCATACCCCCCCAGCTACTACTAATCTTATACTTGTGAAGTTTAATTTTTGTACCCAGTGGACAGAATATAAAATTATTCCTATTGAATTAGGTCTTATTCCATCCCTCCTCATATTCTGTACCATGAAGATCTTCTCAGATTCTTGCTCCGTCATCTGCTGTCTTAGATATCTCCCTCCCAAATTTGGGTTTGAGAGTCTCCTTCCTATTCAATATTCAGGGCTACCCATCCTGAGCCTTTTGTGGCCTCAAGTTTGAAGGAGGCTTGTCTAGTGATTTGAAAAACAAACAAGTGGCTGAGAGGTGTTTGTGTTTCAAATACATTGTTTGGCATAATGTCTACAAGAATGCACCTGTGTCCCCTGAAACATACCCTGCATGCTTGATTGGCAAAATCTTATGTTGAAGGTCCATAATACCTCTACAAGGGGTAATTGCTACAGTGGAAAGAATAATAGAGGTGGAATTAGAGGGAGGACCTGGGTTCCAATTGAACTGTTATCCCTGCACTTAACTATTCACACACTTTTAGGTGAGTTATATATCTTCTATATGTCTGTTTCTACATCCATATAAATGATCATGGGGTATGTACCCCCTTAGGCCTCTGCCAACACTGATGCAATGATTCTATGGTTTATCCAATAATCTCATTTGTGTGAAATCATTAGCTATTCTGGTGTAGGGATCTATAAGGTCTGTAAGAAAATTAGAGGGAGGGATACATACATACATACAGATATTGGGAAGTGGAGAGCCTTATCATAACCACTGTAAACTCCATTTAGATTTATATATTTTCAGGTGCAAACCTAATCACAAGATAATGTTTGGAAAGACTCCAAATGCCAAAGGGTTTCAACTTCCATGCACATCATGGATCACATCCAAAACATTCATTCATTGAATTTCCCCAGAAAGCCTTGGGTTCTTAAGAAACCTTTCAAGTCAACCATTCTAGTTTTGGCCAACTCTAATTATTAGGATAGTATTCCTTGCCTTGATCTGTTATTTTCCTCTCTGAGACTTCTCTGCATTTCTTTCTCATCCTGCCCTGTAATGGTAAAGAGGGCATGACTATTTCCCTCTCTTCCAGCTAATGATCTCTTCCCTCCATAAGTCGTTTATTCTCTAGGCTAGACATCTCTACTTCTTACAATGTATACTTCATTATGAGACTTGCTTATCACCCTATAATTCCCTCAATGTTTTGTATTCCTGAATTATATAGTTCTTGGACTTCTTTTCTGCCATCACCATCTCATCTCTCCCTATGCCTCTCAGACATCCATGGAAAGGACTCAGCCGCTGAGGAGAACATGACACCTTTATGTCCCCCTGAAAACATTCCCCACCTCCAAAGTTGATGACTAGGGGAGATAAATCCTTGGGTAGGGAATGGATCGAGTTATAATCCAATACCATAACAAACAAATTCCAAGGACATGGGCCCAGAGTCTTTAACACGGAGAATTATAAGAGTGGCATGAGGCTGAGAAGAGGTCAACACAAAATAGATGAGAAAATAGAACCAAAGGACAGGAGCACAAATTAACAATTGTTTTTGTTTTCATTGCAGAAAGTCTTCTACTTATCTGGAGAAGAAAAGAAAAAGTAATAACCACTTTATCTTATTTCAGGGGAGAGGTGGGGACTATGGATATAGAAATTTGCATTCACTGCCAGAAGTAGTCACTGTCCCTTAGTTTAGCTTTACTATTTCTCAGCAAAGAAGGACTTGTGGTTTCCAGGGAAAAATCAAGAAAGCCAAAATACATCAATCAAATAAACACTTTTGTAAATGAGAGATTTTCTAGTTGATCTATCAATCTTTCAACTAGCCACATGCCACAACCTCTCATTCAGCTTGGTCTCTTACTATTGTGGGTTCAGATACTTAATATTTAAAGCTGCAGACTCATCATGAACAGACCTTGGCACCACTGCTGGGATGACACATTTTAGAAAATTCCTTTCATTTAGCTGGAGTTATTGCAATGTGCATTTTCAAATTTTATGAGTGCTTGTGTGTGTGTATTTAACCTCAGAACATTTTAGTTTTCTTCAGTCCATCTCTCCCTTACTTCACAAACAGAGAAAGCTTTGTATTTGGCATCAAGTTCTACTCTTGGGGAAAAGGCCTTTGCATCTGTTCCTATTAATGTGGAACATAGGAGGCAGCTAGGTGGCACAGTGGATAAAGCACAGGCTTTGGATTTAGGAGGACCTGAATTCAAATCTGGACTCAGGCACTTGACACTTATTAGCTGTCTGACCCTGGGCAAGGCACTTAACCCTAATTGCCCCTCCAAAAAATGTGGAGATAGCATGGAAGAGATCCATTAAAAAATGTATAGCTTACTCCTATAGAATTTTATGGTTATTCAATTGTTTTTCAGTTGTATCTGACTCTATATGACCCCATTTGGGGTTTTCTTTTTTTTATCTTTTTTTTCTTTTCTTTTGCAGGGCATTGAGGGTTCAGTGACTTGCTCAGGGTCACATAGCTAGTAAATATCAAGTGTCTAAGTTCAGACTTAAACTCAGGTCCTCCTGAGTCCAGGGACAGTGCTTTATCCACTGTGCCACCTAGCTGCCCCCTGTTTGTAGTTTTCTTGACAAAGGTAACAGTGTGGTTTGTCATTTATTTCTCCAGATAATTTTATAGATGAGGAAACTGAGACAAACAAGGTTAAGTGACTAGATGAGGGTCACACAGCTACTAAGTATCTGAGGCCAGATTTGAAGTCATATCTTCCTCTCAGCACTCTATCCACTGTACCATCTTAGCTGCCCAACATAATATGGAGGGCATTGGATTAGATGACTCTGAGATCTCTTCCAACGTTCAACCTATGTTCATCTGGTGTAGTGGAAAGGGCACAGGATTTGGAAATAGTAATTATGGTCTAAGTTCTAGCTAAGCAAATGACCTTGAGGAAAACATTGAACATTTTCCCGGCCTCAGATTCTATATCTCTAAAATGAGGAGACTGAAATCAGAGTTAGAGTCCTTAGCCTGTCATGCATGAACTTAATTTTTAGTGATATAACTATATTTTGTTATAATTGGTGCTCTTTATGGAAATCTATGAATTTTAATTCAAGAATTTAAAGACATAGTCTTGATCATGGGTCTGTATATTTGCAAAAGGGTCCATGACACCAAAAAGTTTAAGAATCCCCCCCAAAATGTAATGATCACGGGTTTCTTCCTGTTCTAAATCCTGTGTTCTTATGTTTAAACACCTCTTTTGTGCTATTTATGAGCTATTTCAATAAAGACAATCCCCATAAAATATTTAAAAGAGAGTATCTAAGAAGAGAAATGAAAGAAAGTTGGGATTTTTCTTCAATAACTGCCAATATTCTGGCTGTTATAGCTGGCTGAAAGAGGCTTTAAAGTTTATGTATTCATAAGATAGTAGGTTTACAATATGCATTTCTAAGCATAGTTATATGGGCCACTGTAAATGAATAATAAGCTAAGTCCAGAATTATATAGGCTATTTACTGGATAATAATGAGGAAATTATTTTCAAGAATTCCAAGCTACTAGATTCTACAAAATTTCACCCTTTTCAGACCAGTATTCCCCCAAGAATGCCCTATTGTTACCAATATTTAGAATGCCCTTACAAAAAAAAAACACACTTGAACTTAGAAGGGAAATTATAATATGAACCCCAAAGGCCATGAAATGATATATTATGGATAGAAAGAAGCTATGATGTTTATAGTAAGAAAAATGACTCTAGATGAATTGGCATAAAAGGTACTTTTTGAAGAAATGAATTCCAGAAAAGGTGTTGTTTTGGTCATCTAGTAAAGAAGGGAGACAATAGATGGTCATCTTGAGGAGTATGTTGGTGGTCCAGAAATGCTAGGAGCACAAGAGGAAAATCTTCAGTATATTAAGTTGATCGTCTATAAAGGCAGGGAATACGCTGCAACCAACTCAAACCAGATTGAGAGAGATGATAGTTAAATTGTTAGCATGAGCATTCACACCATCAAAATTGGCAAATGCTACAAATTAGGACTTAACTTATCATTTTGTTAATTGTCTAGACTTAAGAATGGATAGATAAAATTGAAATAACATGGACTAAACATAGAAGTATGTGGTTTCTTTCTTCTCTTTTTCTAACTCTTCCTTCTCCTTTTCCTTCTTCTTCTTCTCTTTTTCTTTCTTCTCCTCTTCTTTCTCCCCCTCTTCTCCCTCTTTCTTTTGCAGGGCAAGAAGGGTTAAGTGACTTGTCCAGGGTCACACAGCTAGTAAGTGTCAAGTGTCTGAGATTGGATTTAAACTCAGGTCTTCCTGAATCCAGAGTCGGTGCTTTATCCACTGTACCACCTAACTGCCCCTCTTCTCCCTCCTTCTACTTGTCCTCCCCCTCCCCCCTTCCCTTCCTCCTCCTCATCTTCCTCTTCCTCCTCCTTCTCTTCCTCTTCCTTTTTCTAACATTTACAAGCACAGCCCTGTATGGAGGATTCATATGATATTATGGAAAAAAATCAATGTATATTAGAATGTGTATAGGGGTTGTAATCTACACCAGTGGAATGGAATGTGTAACTACCCTTCTCTGAAATTCTTAATAAGTTTTCAGTCCTAGAATCTAAGGTTTGGAAGGGACCTTAGAAGTCCCCTAGAAAGCTTCTTAGGTCCTTTTCAAATCTGAGATTCCCCTCAGTGAAGGAATCTAGCTTTGTCTTGAATACTCTGAATGAGACAATTCCTCCCAAAGTTCCCCGTTCTGTCTTTAGACAGATTTATTTGTTAAGAGTGCTGTGTATCAAGCAGAAATCTACTTCCCTGTAACTTCTAGTTCTTGTTCCTACTTCTGCCAGAGGACCCAAAAAACCATGATAAACCAAAACTCAACTATCTTTAGGAATTAAGGGCATCAATCAGCCATAATGAAATTTGGACTTCCACTATGTGCATGTAACCTGAGATGGAAGGTATCAGCTATCTCAGCGGGGTTCCTTCCATTTGTGAGAATGGTAAAGGCTATATTGTTCCATTTAGTGCTATTCCAGCATGGGCCAGGAATTTGACTTTTGACCTTAGTTGGTCAAAGGCCCCTTGGAAATGCTTGTTAAAATATGTCTGCAGTTCTGTTTCTGTGGGAAACTGGCTTTCCTCCTGTGTGTCCCATTCAGGGGATGCTGCTTGAGGAGTGATCACAGGCAATGAAGAGAACTTCTTCATCATTCCTTGTCATTCTTCCATAGAGGAGAGAAGTTTCTTTTGCTGGAATTTTTCCAGATAAAGCACAATGAAGATTATTAGTTGTAGGTCACATTTTCTTAGATTCTACAAAAGCTCATCCTTTTCAAAGCATTATCCCCCCGACCTCTATATTGTCACACATCTTTAGAATACTGTTGAACTCAAAAGGGCACAGAATGATACATGATAGATGGAAGGGATCTATGATGTCTATAGTAAAAAAAAAATTATGCTATAGCACCTTAAAGTTTTTGAAGTACTAATCTTACCGTTTTACAGACGAACAAACTAAGGTTCAGGGATGTGCCATAATTTGTCCAATAGTGAACAGTAAATATTAAAAGCAAGACATCATCTCAGATCTTCTAATTCACAGCCTATAACCACTACAGCAATGAGGAAATGGATACCCCAAGAGGAAAAAAATTATTTTTGTTCAAGGGGTTACACAGACAATAAGTGACAGGTAATGCAAGATTGGAGCCCAAATTTTCTAAATTTAACAATCATAGATCATAGATTTAGAGCCAAAAAAGATCCCATAGGCTATAAAATTCAATGTACACATATTTATAGAAGAGGAAACTGAAAGCTAGGGTGGGGTATTAAATTACAGAATCAGAGATTTAGAGCTAAAAAGGAACTCAGAGGCCAATAAATCTAATATCCTCTTTTTACAGGTGAGGAAATTGAGGCATAAAGATGTTAAATCATAGGGTACCAGACTGAGAACTAGAAAGTTCTTCAGAAGCCAATTAGTACAATGCACTAACTTTATTAATGAGGAAATTAAGGACCATAGAAGTTAAATGATTTCTGAAAGGTGACATGTATGGTAAGAGTTGAAGGTAACACTTGAATTCAGGACTTCCTTACTCTATCTACTATATGACACTGTCCAAAGGCACACAGATGTCTCAGAAGTGGGATATAACCCAAGTCTAGCTATACCAAGTAACTATTGTCTTTAGTATTATCCCAGCCTAGTTTTCTTTTTTTTTCCTTTCCTTTCCTTTCCTTTTCTTTTCTTTTCTCTTTTTTAGGCAAATGACTTTCCCAGGGTCACATATATAGTAAGTCTCTGAGACTGCATTGGAGCTCAGGTCCTCTTCACCCTAGGACTGGTCCTCTATCCACTTTGCCACTTAGCTGTACCCTCCACCCTGACCTAATTTCTTCATGACTTACTGTTAGTAGGAATATTTTGCACCAAAGCCAATGGGATTGACATTTTATTGATACACAGGGAATTACTTTCACCAAAACTCTTTAGCCAGTTTGTCCCTAATTTGAGGAAAAAAGCCCCAGGATTTGATCTCAGGAAGACCCTGTTTCAAAGCTCTCTTCTGCTGGTGAATGTGGGCAAGTGACTCGACCTCTCTGACCTTCAATTTCCTCATCTGTAAAGTGAAGATAAGATGTGTAGCATCTATCTCACAGGATAACTTGTGAGTCTCAAATGAGCTCATGTGCCTGATGTCCTTTGGAAACCTAAAAACACAATAGCAATAATAATCATAGTTAGCATTTGCACAGACCATTACATATTTTACCTCATTTTATCCTCCCAACAGCCCTGTGAAGTAGTGCCCATTTTGCAGATGAGGAGAGTGAGACTGAGAATTTTAATGACTTTTTCATCCCCCTATATCTTCACTCCCAACCCCAGTTCTTCAGTGGTAGCAAATGACAGCAGGTAGGATTTCAATTTGGGTCCTCATGAGTCCTTTCCAAGACCTCTGTTTACTATTTATTGTTGTTTTTGTTTTTGTGGTGGTTGTGGTTGTTGATTTTAAACATATCTTCAGTTTTGAAGATAGAATTGACATTATCAGTTGAAGAGTTCAAAAATCCTCTTGCTTTCTTGACCCTTGGAGTATAACTCCACAAAACAGGCTGCTGAGCCTGGTACAAGGTACCTTTTAATTGGAAACGAAATACTAGCCTTGCATTTTTACACTAGGGAACCTACTCATGTTGCAAGGAGGTTGCTTTTTTTTTCCTTGTTCCTATCCATTTTGTTTTTCCTGGTTTTGTGAGATTGTCTGGATAATCTAACTCCTGAGAGAAAGTTGATTCTGAGAGCTCTACATGTGAAGAGTAGATGCCCTGAAGAAATCAAGCTTATCCCAGACAAAACAATTAGAACCATGTGGTTTTGTCTTCAACGTTGTTTTTAGAAGCCCTGCCAAAATATTTGAAATTAAAACAAAGGTGTCATTCATAGTGAGCAGGCTCAGCTAATGAAAACAAGCTTTCCCCCTTTAAAAAAATGCAGGCCTGTCTGCGGGTTCCCATCATTATTTTTCTTTTCTTTTTTATTAGTGAGGTAAATGCAATTTAGCTAATCAATATGTGGAACAAGCAGTTACCCTTACTTAGCAAGGTATTTACAAATGCACCTTTCCTTCTGTGCTTATAGGCTGTGGTGAGGAATTGAAATGATTACTGGGTGCCTTGGCTAGGAGGGTCGCTACACCTAATTAATATTGTTCCAAATATATGGAAAGAAGGAGAGAGAAGCCCACGGGGATTTCTGTGAACATTTAATTTAAGTTCATAGTTGGTTCTTGGTTCCATTTAAGGAAGGCTGGAAAAATGCCGCCCCCACCTCTGGGCCCCTGCAGCCTTTAATCCAATGGTTGGCAACCTTTCCAAAGTGGTTTGCCAAGGTCCCAGCCCCTCTTCTTCCAGCCAGCTGTGAAGGAGTGGGGGTGGGAGAAATGTTGGGGGCTGAATACTGATTTTAACAAGCTGTGGGGAGAGGCTGCCATCTTTCCCAAGAGTGGAATTGCTGTCTCTGACAAGGGGAGAGGGAGTGGTTGTATCATTAGGGATATAAAATACCTCCACGATCATCTAGTCTGAGAGCCTGGCTACCATCCTCACCTCACAGGTGATGAAATTCAGACTCAAGTTAAATGACTTGTCTGAAAGGTACATCTGTATGGTGATAGACTTGGAACCAGAACTAAGGTATCCTAAGTCTATGCCCAGGGCTTTCTTCTAAAAGTGGGGGAAAGATTTCTAGTGAAAGTTGGAAAACTACCACTAAGTAATAATGCCTCTTCACCTTTCCCCTACTCCCTAGAGAGAGAGGGGTGATATGGGAAAAGCATGACCTGAGTCTCATTCTGCTCTTACATGACTGTGGAGATTTAAGGCAAGTCACTTACCCTGAGCCATACCTTCTTCACCTGTAAGGCCTTGGTACAGTCAGGCAGCTGTTCTTAACTTTTTGTGTATGGGTCTTAGACTCTTTGGGCAATCCAGTAAAGCCTATGGATCTCTTCTCAGAATATCGTTTTTAAATTATTTATAGATAGATATAGACATAAATGTTTGTATATATGTATATATGTGTATACCTAAATAGAATTACAAAGACAACAAATTATATGGGTTATGAAAATCAATTATCAAAATGTGTATTGTTAAGAAGTTCATGGGCCCCTTTTTCAGAATGTCCTTACTAAATGATCTCTACGGTCATTTACAACTCCCTCCTTGTCAGAGTTGACAAAACCCCCTCCTGGGAAAGTTGATGGTCCTTCCCCACAGCTTATTGAGCCATCATCATGCTATCCCCTCTCCCCTCCAACAGCCCCCCCCCAATAGATGGGAGAGTCCCCTTTGGTGTCCTAGGCATAGATAAGCGTTTGGTAATCTAAATATTTGGACTTGGGAAAACTCATCTCTGGGGCCCTTGTCCCAGCACTGCCATAGATCTTTGCTCAAGGATGGAGGAAGGAACTCTGCTCAACACTATCCACCCCTCCCCCCAACTCCCACCTACCCTCACTTTTTTTTTTTTTTTCAGTGAGGCAATTGGGGTTAAGTGACTTGCCCAGGGTCACACAGCTAGTAAGTGTTAAGTGTCTGAGGCCGGATTTGAACTCAGGTACTCCTGACTCCAGGGCCGGTGCTCTATCCACTGCGCCATCTAGCTGCCCCCTACCCTCACTTTCAATATGTGGCTTTTCATGATTCCCCACATCCATTTCATAATGGTTTTTCCCGTTCTACCATAGGTAACACTGTATCTCTCTAATGTCCGTTTTATGCATTTGTTTGTGCTTGACATCATCTGTGTTTGTTTCCTATTCATCTATTAGACTCTCAGTTTTATTTGGACAATAACCTGTATTATCTAAACTTTGTATCTCCCCCAAGAAAAGTTTTATTTTCTGTGGACTGTAGGCAATATGCTTAATAAATATTTATTTAATAAATGGTTGTATTCCCTTACTTTAGCATTCTCTCTAATTTTTTCATACTCATGTTTTCTTTTATTTGTCTATACAAATTATTTGTATGGGGAGGGGTTCCTTTGGAAATTAGGGGTGTTCCCTTCACTGGTACAGAAGTGAAGATCTTTTCAAGGTTTCTCACCCTCTCCTGGTTTCTCATTCTTAGAGGAGACTCTAACAAATATTTTTAGTTCAACTTCAAAGTTGGGACAAAATAAGAAATCCATAGGTTAGTAAAACTCCCAGTTAGGAAAAATTTAACCCAACACACCAAAGATATACAACAAGGATAATGGACAAAGTGGCTTCTTATCTTCCTATGGAAACATGTCTGATCACAGAGGCTAGATGTGAAGAACATGGTGCCTCACGGTCTTTAGCAATCTACCTAGTGAGCATGGTTCTGACTTGCCTTGACTGAGGTTTATATACCCTTAGGTGACCAAGAAGCAGTTTCATAGGAGCCAGGGCCAACAGAGTCCTAGTGACTGCTTTGTCTCCTTGTTAGAAAAGTTCATCCCTTTTGCAGGAGGAGAGGCTGGTGCCTAGCCTGTGTTTTGAGTGGGGAACAGGGAAGATGCCATGTTAGGGAAATAAGAACTGATTGGGTCAGGTGACCAACTTGTTGACATTTAGGGAAAGCTAATGAATGTCAAAAGAAGGAAGGAGGATCAGGGGTCTGGGAATGTGCTGAAGCTATCTCTTAACTGATTTGTAAAAACAGACTCTTAAATTGTCAGTGTGAATATTTATATCTTGGAAATAGGCAAATGTTACAAATCAGGACTTGATTTATTGTTTTGTTGATCCTGTAGAATTAAGAAACTGATTAGGAAAAGTTAATACAGCATATTGAGCTTAAAAGTGTGTCTTGCATTTTGGAGAGTCATTGATAAATATTTATTAGTGTACCACTAGTCAGACAAATCCATGTTGTGGGAAAATGCTATTTGTCTTCTCACACTCACCATCTCATGAAAGTGATACTCCTGGCCGTGGATTTCTTAGGAGCTATACCAGACAACACAAATTGGGACTCCTAAGCTCAGAAGGACCCAAGTAAACTTTTGGGGGCTTGATTGTGCTTCTCTCATTCAAGGATTGACCTACCTGAGAGGAGAGAAAAATCATCTCTGGAAGGATGACCACCAGGAGAATCTATTTTGGCCACAGGAACTCATAAAATGGACAAAAACACATCATGTCCCTCAGCAAAGTGTTTATTGTATATTGAGTTTAAAATGTCCTCTAAAAGGCAGCAGTGATGTCTATGCCTTGGAGTCTGTAGTTTGTGAGAATACTCTAGAGAGGTATTTCTAGAGGTGTTTCCCACCTGACAGTTTGCAGTGGATTTTTATTGATCTGCAAAACTTTTACTACCCAAAGTCCTTACTTGTAACAACCTATCTACTTCCAACTGACATTTCGTCCTTCTCCCTACCCTATTTCCTGCTCTTCTGACTTCTGGCTCTCTTCTCTTCCTTGAATTCTTCCTTGGATTATGTGCTCTCCCTACACTGCCAAAGCTTCCAGACTGAGCAGAATAGAGGGGTCCAAGGTAAAGAAGTTAGATACTTCATTAAGTGGTACAGTCAGTCATTATGAAGCATTGGCTAATGATGACTCAAATACCCTTAGGCTCAGCTATATGCTTGATATCTGAGGAAAGTAGGTGACACTGAATAGAGTATTATACTTGGGAGTCACAAAGAACTGACTGAATCTAGCCTTTGACACTTAACCTATAAGGTTTGGAGAAAGTTATTTTAACTTCTCTTTGCCTCAGTTTCTTCATCTGTAAAATGGGAATGATAATAACACACACATTAAAGGGTTGTTGAGGATCATATGAGTTAATTTGTGTATATCACTTTTTTAAATTTAAAACACTGCATAAATGTTATTATTGTTATTGTTAATGTCAAGGAATGCACATACAATGGAGACTTTGTCTTTGGCAGAAAGATTGTGGGTAGATATATGGCTATCACACATGAAGCTGCCTTCTGTCCCCCTGTCTGTCCACAAATCTATCCAGGCATTGACCCACCTATTTGGATCCACAGAACCTAAGTGTTGACTCTAATATGGAATGTTGTTGGTGGCAGAGAGACCTTAAGGTTCTTCTAAATCCAACTCTTTCATCCTCCAGAAAAAGTCACTGAGCCTCAGAGAGGTAAGGAATATTTCCAAATCCTGAATAAATCATAAGTAGCAAAGACAGGATGCAACCAGATATGGGGCAAGGGAAGAAGACCTTTTGCTCTGGGACCCATTGCTTTTCATCTCTATATATGATGATTTGTTTTATACACTCTAAGCTCTAAGGCAGATATTCGGAAAACAATAATTTTGAGATCTTACAGAAGTCGACACCAGAGAGAACGAATTGTTATCATTTTTTTTTTCCCTGTCGGAGAAGATTACGGTGTAAGTGCAACGTTATAACAACTTTGATTGAAAGCCGAATATAAAAGCCCAGCAGCAGGACAGTCAAGCCAAGGACAATATAGTGGAGTAAGAGAAATTTTCCTTCCTAGTATAGATCATGTGGCAGGAAAGCAGAGGCAAGGGCAGCATGGTTCCAGGGAAAGGACACTGGGTTAGGGATTGGGCACCCTGGGTTTGATCACTGGCTCTGCCATTTATTAGCTATGTGGCATTAAAAAAGAAGCCCTTATTGCCACTTAGTCTGTTTCTTTATTACAAAAATGGTGATAAAAATGCCTGTACCATCTCCCATAGAGGGTTGTTGTTAGGAAGAAATGAGAGCTATTGAATATAAAGTGCTTTGAGATCACAAGGCACCATCTTTTCTTTTTTTTTCCCTCTGGTAGCACTATGTTGCAAAGTGGATAGAGCTCGGGGCCTTGTTCATGAAGCTTGGATTTGAATCCTGGCTCCAATAATCATAAGATGTGCGGACACACAGGTGCAGCTAGGTGACGCAGTGGATAAAGCACTGGCCCTGGATTCCGAAAAACCTGAGTTCAAATCTGTCCTCAGACACTTGATGCATACTAGCTGTGTGAACTTGGGCAAGTGACTCAACTCTCCTTGCCCACACTCCCCGCCAAAAATGTGTGGACACTAGCAAATCATTTAAAATATTTTCATCTGTAAAATGAGAATAATATTGAACTGCCTTCCTCCCAGGGTTGTTGAAAGGAAATCTATTTGCAAACCCCTTCTTTGGGCGGCAGTGCGTTTCCCGTCAATGGAAGACTTTAGCTGGAAGGAATGGTGTAAGAATGGAATGGTATAAGAGGAGATCTATGCTCAGTTATGTGTGAGCTTCACTGATCTCTAAGGTCCCATCTAGTTCTAAGAGTCTTTAAGCAGTAACATGCTATGCATGTAATATATTTTATTTTATTTCATTCTCTGTGACTAAAAGCTGACATTTCTACCGGGTGTCCCAAAAGTCAAAGTGCTGAAAAAGACCCTCGACAATATCTAGCTCAACCCCATTGAGGATGATGATGGTGATGACCATATGTCATGGTTCGCAACATACTTTACAAATATTATCTCATTTGATCCTCCCAACAAACCCGGGGGATAGGTGCAATTATTATTATCCCCATTTTCTAGTGTAGAAATTAAGGCAGACAGAGGTTAGGTGATTTGTGCAGTATCTCATGGCCTCCCTGAGACACCAAGGTAGGCAATGGATAGAGTGCTGGGCATGGAGACTGGAAAATCTGAGTTCAAAGTTGGCCTAAGATATTTACTATCTGTGTGACTCTGGGCAAGTACCTTTTCCTCTATTTACCTGTTTCAAGGCCACACAGGTACTAGGTGTCGGAGGCTAGATTTGAATTCAGATCTTATTCACTCTAGGCTCAGTGATCTATCCACTGTGTCAACAAGCTGCCTCAGAGGGAGGTTCCCAGTGGAGCAACTCAGAAATTCATTTTTGAAACTGTTCTTTTTTATATTTATATCTATATTTATATAAAGACATTTATAAATTAACATCTCTCAGGGGCAGGTAGGTGGCGCAGTGGATAGAGCAGCGGCCCTGGATTCAGGAGGACCTGAGTTCAAATCCGGCCTCAGACACTTAACAATTACTAGCTGTTTGACCTAGGCAAGTCACTTAACCCCAATTGCCTCACCAAAAAAACAAAAAAACAAACAAACAAAAATACATCTCTTGATTATATGAAAAGTTTGATAGAAAAGTTATTTTGCATATGAAAATGATAAAATCAGCATATAAAGAAACAGTTTTTATATAAAATATGAGTGAGATACGGACTCATAGGATGGGATGGAGAATTGTCTCACATGAATGAACTGAGAGGACTTATTTGATAGTAGAGAAATGAACAAAGCTGTAGGGTATCATTCTGGTCAATAAGCTCATTCACATGTAACTACATACACATATGAGTTCTAAGATTCCCAACTGTTATTGTATACATCATATACATATACACATATACATATACATATACAATATATATACACACATATATGCATATCTTGCATATAAATATGCATTCTGTGTGCATATTCTATATATATGTATATTCCATGTACATATATACATGTGTGTATGTAAAAGAGACAGACAGACAGAGAGAGAGGTCACACTCATGGTCAGGTTTTCCACATAGATTATTGAGCTCAATAATTCTGCAGATTATACAAAGGTGGGAGTGATGGCTAGCTCAGTGCATGTCAAGATTAAAAAAATCTTGACAAGCTAGACCTTTGAGTTCAAGAGATTAAAATAAAAATTAATAGAGATGAATGTAAAATCTTACACATGGTTTCAAAAATTGACTTCACAAGGTGTTGATTTCACAAGGTATGATTGGGGAAATGTATGCTTGGCTAGGCCATAGTTTGTCTGATATATGCCTAGGGGTCTAAGAGGTCTGAGATCTCAAAATGAGTCAACAGGGGCAGAGGACAATTAAAGAAACTAATGCAAACTTAGGCTGCTTTAAAGAGGCATGGTTCTAATATCAAAAAAGTGAAAATTCCACTCTATTTTTCCCTAATAAGAATAAATCTGGAATATTGGGCTCAGATGTAAATACTATATTTTAGGAAAGGTGTGTCCTAATCTAGAGACCACCCAATGGAGGGTGGCCTGGATGGAAGGCATCATTGGATAATGGAGAAAGCTCGGGATTTATAGTTAAAGAATTGGGGTGTGAATCCTTTCTCTGTCACTTAATATTGATGTGGCCAAAGATTCTTCACTTTTTGTGTGTCATGGATCCCCTTCTGGGTCCTAGACTCAATATTGTGGACTCTGTGAACCTATTCTCTCAGAATGATGTTTTAAAATAGATAAAATGCATCACAGAATGTTTTTCAATGTATAAAACTTATATTGTTTTAAAGACATTAAACAAAATATATTGAATTAAAAAAGTTACCAATTATATAGAGTTATCAAAATATGCATTTTAAAGTGACTTTATGGATGCTAGGTTCACAACCTTTGTATATGTTCTTGGAAAGTTACTTAACATATTTTGGCCTTCCTTAATTTATTTTTTTAAAGTAGGGGATTAAACTACACATCCTTACATAATGAGCCCTTTCAGCTCTCAACCTATTAGCCTATTCTATGTCAGAGGGCTTTGAATTCATGCCATTTGATATAATAACTGGCTTGAGGAAACAGGGGATATCTCATGAAGAGGATACATGGAAACTGAAGAAAAACTGGTAGGACAGGAGCCAACTTTAAGTATTTAACTGGCTGTCATACGGAAGCATGATCTAGATTGTTCTGATTGACTAAGAAGGCAGAACTGGGAGCAATGAATGGGTGTTGCCAAGAGCCAACTGTAGACAATATAACAACAGTAACAACAACAACAACAACAACAACAACAATAACAACAACAACCTTCCTTAGAATTTCGATTATTGAATGGGCAGGCACAAGAGATAGGGGGTTCTCTCCCTAGAGATGTCAAAACAGAAATCTGGATGACCAATTGTGAAGTATGCTGCTTATTTAGTTACAGGTTGGAGTAGATGGACTTTGACATTCCTTCTGACTTCTACTCTGAAGCTCAGTCTTTCTACTGTTCTGAATAGTGAGTATCCAAGCTTTTTGCATAGCCAAGTTTAATCAGGACTCATGTGGTCATGCACTAGTCCTCCATTAATCTTTTTAGCCACAGACACAAAATCTGTTTCTAGCCTGCAAGCATATAAATCACATTTGTATTCACCTCATCTGCTAAAAGCTGACAATAATCTCATAACATAGATGGATAATGACTCTGATTATCAATACCCAGCATGTCTGTGACAGCTGAATTGAAGTCGGCTCAATGGGCTTCTTGAAATATGGAAATGTCTCTCTAGAGTTTTCCTCTGGACGCATTTCTTGTGATTCAGAATGTTGATATCACTTAGTCTAGTATGAAGTAGTTAAAATAAGAGAAGGTGAATGGGAGTGGAGGTGGGTCAGAGTGCTGGAATGAGAGTGAAAAGGGGGATTCTGATTCTCTGGCCTCAACTTCCCTATTTGTAAATTAAGAAAGAAGGTAAAATGAATTATCTATGAGGTCGCTTTCAGTTCTGAAAGTGTTCAAAATGTTTTAAACTTTTATGTTGTAAGCTTTCTTCAAGTTCAAACATACTATATCCAAATATCCTTTGTACCTCTGACGTTCTAGGGCTTAGCTCTTCTTTGTCATAAAGTTCCTCCCACTTCTAAGATTCTGAGCTCCAATACATTGTGTTTCTGAGTTCTTTCATTAGAGACAAGGGAGCATGACAAAAAAGCCTCGAAAATATAGATTGAGCTTAGGAACCTAAATGGAACTAAGGGTTATAGGCTATTAAGAATCTCAAAAGACTTTATTTAAAAGTGGGATTTGAAAATAGTATTTTAAGATGTCAATGAAAATAAGAGGTCTGGTCAATGAGCATGCTTAGCATTTCAGGCCTGAAATAGAGGAATGGCCATGCAAATAGAAGGGGATATATAGAACAGATGTCAGGAAGATGATAATGACAAGAATTGTCAACAAATTCGATATATGACATTAAGACTGAATACTCAAGGATGATGCTAAGGTTTTTGGGCTGGTATGACTGTGGAAATGGTGGTGGTAGTGGTGGTAATGGGGAATCTTAGAAGAAGGAGTGGTTTAGGGGAAAGATAATGGGTTCTATACTGGACACAGTGAGTTTGAGATATCTTTAGGTCATTTAGTTGAAAATATCCAAAAGATGGATGGTAATGCATGAATGTTTCTTAGGAAAGACATGAGGTGTGAATATGTAGGTCTGTGAATCATTTACATGATTCTTAAACCTATGGGAGATAATGAGATCAACAAGTGAGATAATATAGGCTGAAAAGAGAAGAGGGTTAAGGATAGAACTTTTCGTATTAACCATAGTTGGTAGATGTGATATGGATATAGAACCATCAAAAGAACCAAAGAAGGAGTGGTCAGACAGGAGAAATAGAAAAAAATCAGTGTTACAGAAATGGAGAGAATAGAGTGCATAGTATGAGAATGTAATAGGGAGAGAGGCCAAGAAGGTTGAATATTGAGGAAAGGCGATTATCTTTAGTAATTAAGTAATTGGAAATTTAGAGAGAGCAGTTTCAGTTGAATGATAAAATTGAAAGCCAAATTACCAAGAATTTAAAAGAGTATGTGAGAAGAGAAAGTGAAAAGCTAAATCATAGATTTTTTTCAAGGAGTTTGGTTAAGAAAATGTGAAAATATATAGGATTATAGTAATGATGGTAGTATCAAATGAAGGTGGGCGAGGCATGGCTGTGTTTGGAGGTAGCAGGGAAAGAAGAAGTCAATAGGGAAAGATTAGAGAGAAGAGATATGGGGGACTAATAGAAGAGACAATCTTCTGGAGAAAATAGGAGGAGATGAGATCCAGGGAAATGTGGAGGACCTGGTCTGGGCAAAGATAAGGAACAATTTTAATAATGCAAAACTTGAGTGGAGGAGGAGAAGACAGTGGGGGAAAGACATCTGAGTGATTTGATATAAGGAGAAGGGGAGAAGGAGGAGCTCTGGGAAAATAGCCTGAACTATTTTCAGTGAAGTAAGAGGTAAGAACTTCATTTAAGATAGTGGAGGGAAAGGTTGTGTGCGAAGGTTAAGGAAAGAGGACAAGGTTTGAAATAGGTGTTGTGGAAAGTGGGATAGCTAATCAATTAAAGGGGAATCAAATGTTCACCTTGTTGCAGTGAGGGCCTTGTTAAGATTAGATAATACCAGGGCAGGTATTTGGCATAGTGGATGGAGCACCAGCCCTGGATTCAGGAGGACCTGAGTTCAAATCCGCCTTCAGACACTTGACACTTACTAGCTGTGTGACCCTGGGCAAGTCACTTAACTCCCATTGCCCGCAAACAAACAAACAAATAAATAAAAAGATTAGATAAAATCAATTTATAGTTGATTTAGTTAGCAGAGTTTTATGATTTCCTATGTTTCCATTCAGTGGCATATGAATTAAAAAAAGAGATGGATGATATGAACACATATTTCATGGATATTTTTCCCCAAAATAATATTCTGATGGGTTAACATGTCAAATAATATTTCCTAAGACAAATAACAAATTTGCCTAAATCTTAGTAAGGAATGAATGTCAAGTTACCAATATATGAGGTTTTTTTTTTTTAATGAACTGACTAGATAGAGATAGAGATACAGATATAGATATAGATACAGATACAGATAGTGTTCCCCTTGACTTTTTTTTCAAGTAGCAAATTAGGTGAAGGAATTTCAAAGAGAAAATATCATGAGCACAAAAAGCAGCTCCACTGGGACCAATTAAAAAGGGATCAAATAAAAGACATTAAAACTGACTACTACTTTTTCTTAAGGAAACTTAACTGATATGAAATCTATTGTCACAATGATAAAGTTGAAAAATACAAGCAACACTAATTTAGAATATGAACTTATTTGTAAAACTTTTTTCATAAGTGGTTAGAACACTGACTTGTAGTTAGAAAGATCTGAATCCAAATTCTGACACTTAAAAGACTATTACAGGGGTATCTAGGTGTCACAGTGGATAGAGCACTGGCCCTGGACCTTGTTGCAGTGAGGGCCTTGTTAAGATTAGATAATACCAGGGCAGGTATTTGGCATAGTGGATGGAGCACCGGCCCTGGCTTCAGGAGGACCTGAGTTCAAATCTGGTTTCAGACACTTGACACTTACTAGCTGTGTGACCCTAGGCAAATCACTTAACCCTGATTGCCCTGCCAAAAAAACCCCGCAAAAACCCCAAAACAGCAACAACAAAAAACCCCTATTGTCCTGTTCCTTAATTTCTCTTGGCCCTAGTTTTCTCATCTATATATGAAGGTGTTGAACTTGATAGATAACAAGGTCCTTTCCAGTTTTAAATCTATAATGCTATCTTTACAAGAGAAGATGGGGAGGAAGATTATTTCTCTTATTATAGCAAAAAGCAGTGGAGGGAAAAAAATAATATAGAGAAAGCTTGATGAGAAACCAAATTAATCCCTGTAAGCTCAAGAGCATTTTAAGGTGAAAGGGAAAGGAGAATAAAAACCAGAAGAAATATTGAAAATCTCTGTTAGTATTTCTATAATCATTCCCTCCATCTATGGCAATGGAATTGCCACTTTAAAAACCTTAACATTGGGGGCAGCTAGATGGCGCAGTGGATAGCGCATTGGCCCTGGAGTCAGGAGGACCTGAGTTCAAACCCAGCCTCAGACACTTGACACTTACTAGCTGTGTGACCCTGGGCAAGGCACTTAACCCCAATTGCCTCACAAAAAAAAAACAAAAACAAAAAACCTTAACATCATTGACTTTGATCTACTTAATAGTAAAGTGCAAATGGATGAAAGGAAAACAAAAAGCAGCCAGACCATGTCAATCAAGCACAGAAGACAGATGTGGAGGGCAATGAAAGATGAATTCTGGTGAGATCTAGAAAAGGGTAGGAAACCACATTTTTTTTGGGGGGGGCAGATGCAGTCATTATTATGACCAAAAATCAAGAAAATATGGTGGCTGTGCCTACTTTTCAAACTGTAAAAAAATTTATGAGGATTATCTACACAGGTAGTCAGGACCTTCTTAATGAATGGATAATGAAGGAATTGGCAGAATGTTGGAAATGATATTCTGGAGCAGGTGGAAGCCAGGATCACAGGAGGGGTGAGAAAGTATGGAATAGTGAATAAAGATCCAGCCTTGAAGTCAGGAACACCTGTGTTTAAGGTGTACCTTAAGGTATACACAACATTCTGGTTCTGTGATCTTAGTCAAGTCATTGAACATCACCATTCTTTATGCAACTCTCTAAGACTGTTCATGACATAAAAGGTGACAAATTGTATTAGAGGGAGTTTCCTCCTCCAGAAATTCTTTAAGCTAAATAAATCAGAAGCTCAAATTCCCTCCTTTTTCTGTGTTGACCACATATTCAAAACTCTACAGATTCCCTACATGTCCTGAGGACTTCTAGATGTTCCTTTTTCTGGATATCATTGTGTCAATTGCATCAAACCCTTAAATACTTCAAAACCTCCTAACTGAGATCCATAATCCCTCAAATCAATTTGTCTAAGATATTTGCATAGGAAAAACCAAGTGGATGAAAAGTATCTATTTCCTAAACCATAATAGTAACTTTGATGGATGAGTGATTATCCATTTTCAAACCTTAAAACACTACCAAAAGAATGCTGACTATTTTTAACCATTACATAACTTTGCTAGAAACTACAGGTTGATAATGAAGGAGGGTCATAACTGAAGAGCAAGCTTAGAAATTGTGATGCCTTTTTACCGCCCTCCCCCACACACTTAGAGATGATGTAGATAGCTGAGAAACATAGAATCATAGAACTTCTTGATGTTCAAAATTGTGTATCACCCAAAGGGCCATGGAGAGATCTGTGGTTAGAGTTAATGGGATGTAGCATATTTCTAATAAATGGGATACATATGAGATGCAGCTTCAGAGTTGTGTAACTAGAAAAGAGAAGAGCTAGGTGGCACAGTGAATAGAGTACTGGGCCTGGAGTGAGGAAGACCTCAGTACAAATCCTGTTCTTATTAGCTATGTGACACTGGGCAAGTCATCTAACTCTGTTTACCTCAGTTTCCTCATCTGTAAAATGAGTTGGAGAAGGAAATGGCAAAACACTCTAGTATCTGTGCTAAGAAAACCCCAAATGCAGTCACAAAAAGTCAGACACAACTGAATCAATTAAAAAACACACTGGAAAAGAAAGTGAGGTAATTATGCAATTGTAGGGAAAGAGAAGATATAAACAGCTCATATTCTCCACTATTATTAACACAGTATTAAGATCTACAAAGGCAGAACTGTATCTAGAAATTCCAGTAATTGGAAAAATTTTAATTGAATTGACAGGGCATATCTTAGATCATAAGAACAAGTGTGGGAAAAGATCTCAAGATAGAGCCCTATGTTGAAGGAGAGATAGCCCCTTCCCTCTAGACTTCAATGTCTTATAGTGCCCTCCAGTGAAAGGTATATACCCAGAATTGTCTGTCCTGGCTGGTTGCAGTTAAATCAAGAGAAGGAACAGTTTGTTTTTTGTTTGTTTGTTTGTTTTTTCAGAGAATGTATACTGTTCCTCTATGGTCTAGCTGATAACTAATTCCTGAATTCCAACCTTGAAATACAGGTAAGGGAAGGTAGAGGGTTATCCTATCACTGGGGAGGGGAATACCAAAAAACAGCACTGTGATATTGAATTTCTAAAGGTATCAGCCCTAGGGTTTGACAACAGATGGAGAGGTGGTCATATGGCATAGAAGCAGGCGTCAGATGGCCAGATGACCAAAAAATTCTTCTTGGGTGGAAGTTCCTCCCACTCTGATTTCCCCCATGCTTTATGTTGGTGCCTTGGAGTAAAAATCACACTATCCCAATATATTTGAGCTCTGCCTAGACAAATACCTCTATCATGTTGGGCAAACTCCTGAAGAGGGCTCATGGTATAGCATGGGCAAGATACTTATGGGAGTCACAAAGGGTATCAAGAGTCACACAGAATGAGAATCCCTAGATGGATTGTGATCTATACTATTGGAATGAGTACCCATATCAGTGAGCTCACACATCCATAACTGTCAAAATGTTGAAACATCTCCCTCAATAAAGGGATGACCACATCAAAAGAAGCCGACATGTCACTATTTCCTTTACGTACTCTGACCCTTGCATAGAGCCTTAAGAAGGGGACAAATATGTGTGAATCAGAGTCAATTCAATTTTGTAATTCAATGAAAATAAGGTGAGGGTAAAAGGTGGTACCTGAAGAAGTGCCATGGATTACTGTGATACTTCTCTTTCTTACTGGTTTGAGCAATAGCAGTCGGAGGCTGTTTGAGGGGTAGTGGGTGGCTTTATGCCTTCCTGATCAAGATCTGATTTAAAAAAAAAAAAAAACTTTTGTAAATGAGATCCAGACAATGGTACAACACCAGAGTAGGGATGGTCAAGGAAGGCACCTGCCTTGGACACCATATTTAGGTAGATGTAATTAGGAGACACTTTTAATATTGCATATTGTTAATACATTTTTTTAAGTCTAGAAAACTCCGCTTTCCTTGGCAGATAGGTTTATTTTGGAATGTTATTGCAGGTGTTACCACGAAAACTCACAGCTTCAGGGGGCTAGTCATACTCAGGGGGTGACATTTTCAAATGCAGGGATCCCACATATACCTCAATGCCAACACTGTGTGCTGACCTCACCAACTTGGCTGCTTAAAGGAAATAACCTGCAGGATCAAGAAAACTGGATGTGAAAAAAAGAAAAGGGAAAAAAGGAGGAATAGAAGGTAGGGGAAAGAGAGAAGAGGAGAGAAATCCTTCCTCCCTTCATTGGAGAAGCTGTGGAGTGGAAAAGAGTGGGAGGTCAGCGTAGTAAGTCAAGATCAAGAATACGTTTACCACCTTCATTTCTGGCCTCATTTACACAGGAACAAGAAAGTGCCATTTTTTTTTCAAGAGTAGAAGTTAAAATTCTCAATGCTCAGAATTCCAGATTCTTCTGTACCAGTTACACACTCACTTCAACAAAGTTGTGATAAAATAATGGGATTCAGCAGATACTCAAAGACCCACCTGGAGATTAGTCTAAACTGATTGAATCAGGTGAGATTGATTGAATTCTGATTAGCCTACTTCAAGTTAACTAGATTGTAATCACACCTGGCTAGCCCTTAATCCAGTGAACCAATGGATTTGGATGACACCAACCAATCAACTTGAAGCAGTGTGTAAGGACCACCTCTGTTCCAGACCTATAAAAAGCTTCCACAATCAGTTTGCTAGAGAGTTTGTGATTGAAGCAGGCTCATGGTGGAGGACTTGAGGAAGAACCCGACCAGGCTGAAACTCTAGGCTAGGTAGGCTTTTATTAACTTTCTGAACTCCATGTGAATACCTGTATGCTTTAATAAATGTTTAACGCCCAAAGACTGGTGCTAAAGCTTATAATTTAAGGTGACCACAATTTAGATTTTAAACATCACAAAGTGAATATTAAGAATTAACCACATGGGGCAGCTAAGTGATGTGGTGGATAAAGCACCAGCCCTGGATTCAGAAGGACTTGAGACATTTGACACTTACTAGCTGTTGGGGCCAAATTTATTATGGGAAGAGTTAATTGGATGGCTCGCTGTAATATCGGGGTTCAGAAAATAATGAGACTCTGGGTCCAAAGTTTCCTCCCTTCCAAACTGCCTTTTTTAGTAATTTCTCCCAGGCTAACAAGAAAGGAGAGTAACAGCCTCTTTTCCACAAACAAACCAGGTTTTATTAATGGGAATATAATTTACAACAAAGGTGAAATTAATAAAGCCATGGACAAGGGAATAAGGAAAGAGAAAATGAATAAGCTCCCTGGCTGTATCAAAGACTGACTCAAACCCCAAACTTGCTTCCTGCTCAGTTAGCTCAAAAAGCTGGCCTCAATTCCACTCACCACCCAGGGGTTCGTAGTTTCAATGGGAGTCACCTGTGCAGTCCCTCTGTTACACTTCACTCATAAGAAGGAAAGAGAGCTCTCAGAGTGAGCATTCCCCTTTTTACCTTTATCTCTCCCTCCCCCAAAGGAGAGGTCCTTCAAGCTGGTCCTTCAAAATGAATGGCTGAGAGTGGTCCGTTAGTGACATCAGTAGTAAACTAACACTAACACATCACTCAAGGCAGGGCAGGTGTGGCCTATATCTAATCATCCCCAAGTAGGTACTTAGTCAGTTTCTCATTCTCACCCAATTCAAATAATACTAAATCAATCAGGTGGGGCCCCTGGGCATCTAGCAAATTCCATTATTTTATCACATAGTTGTGTGACCCTGGGCAAGTCACTTAACCCTCATTGCCCCACAAAAGAGAATTAAGCATATTAAATCACACATTTGTATGTGCATGTGATGCATATAAGCACTTGTGAACATGCATTGTACATGTGTAGACACAGTACACGTGTGTGGGTCTTGCTTACATGTATTTTTGTGTCTGTGCGTCTTTGTTCTCATGAGTATTAAATCGGCCATGCATGTGCCCATGTTTGTATTCTAGGCGTGAACATCTGCTCATATATGTATATTTGCATACACATGTCTTTCTGAATGTATTCTCTTGCAACATATACAAATGCTTGCATTTGCAAGGTTGCAAATGTGAATGTGCTATTTATGAATGCATATCTACAAGTGTGAGTGTACTTATGCCAACATGTTCACATGAAGATAAGAAAATTTTTGCTTTCACCTGCATGTATAAACGTGAAAGTATTTACATGAATATTTTGCATGTTGATCACTTTGTGTGTCTACACATTTGTGCATAGACACATATGCCTGCACTGGGTGTCTACATGTGTCTGGTGAGGAACTGCTGGTAGCAGTTATTGACTTATTTTACTCTTAATGATGTGACAGTTTGTTATAAATTACTAGAGGTTAATGGGGTAAATAATTGGTCTAAAAACCTCACTTAATGAGACCTTTTAAATATTCATCGGAAGCAGACTAATCATAAGTGGCCTAGCACCTAAGCTGGGCTAGAGAATTCAATTTGAAAAAATATATATCTTTGGGCATCTCTTCCATACATACTGGTCTTGTGTTTAGTAGTGGGCTAAGGAAACTGGGTACAAAGATGAATAAGATAAGGTCCCTGACCTCCATGAGCTCATAGTCCAGTAGAAATTATCTCTCCTATATAATTAGATAAGTGCTTGAAGATTTTAGAATAACAAAATCCAGGTTCCCTGATACCTGATTCAGGGATATGTGCACTGAAATATTTTCATAGAATATGATGATTTTAGCTACACTCAAAGATGATTAATTGGGGAGACCTTGATAGACCATCTTGTTTAACTCCATAATCTGATTCTTGGGGAATTCCCAATGCCAAGAGAGGGGAAGTTTCTCTGTCTGGTATAGTTTCAGGACAGAGGTGGGAGGGAAGATGCAGGGTAGCACAGGAAGGGAGGAAGCACAGTGACAACAGAGATACAGAAACAGAGAATCCAAGACAGAAAGAGGAAAAAAGAAAGATTGTATTTGAGTGCCTTTTAATATATGTCTTCTTGAAATAAATGTTTCCTGAGAGTTAAATTAACTTTTTGATATTCATTTTGTGTTTCTAGGATTACCTGTCAGCTTGGATGAGATTGAGCAAATTAGATCTAGTCCTAAATCAGTGGCTACATGGTCCTTCCTTTTTGTAGGCCTCAGTTTCCTATTCTGTAAAATGGAGGGGTTTGGCATTAAAGTCCCTTCCAGTGATACAATTCTAGTTTGTTTGATGTAATTGAGAGTTATCAGTATTATATAATCACAGAAATCATGGGCTAGAAGAAACTCAGAGTTTCTCTTAAAGTACCACAAGTAAGCAAGCATCTTATTTTAAGGCATACAAAAGTAGGAGGACTCTTAATTGTCCTTCAGGTTCCAAGAGGACCAAAATATCACTATGTTAGAGTCAAGTTATAATGTGTCTGACTGTTGGTGATCAGACCATGGTGGGGTACAAATAGACCACAGGAAACTTTGGGGTAGATTCTTGAAACTTCTGCAGTTCATGTTTCTTTTGAGGTACTTCAATTCTCCTTTGCTCATAGAGCACAGCACTTTCTTTTATGAGAGCATACCTTGATGGGTGGTCCTGTACCAGTGTCTCCCATGTCATCAAATCAATTCCAAAGTTCTTCAGAACTTGAGAGTGCTCCTGTATCAGTTCGTCTGACCATGACATGAGTGCTTGCCTTGTGTAAATTTTCCATAAAATAGTTTTTAGGCAAGGTTATGTTGGGCATTCAAACAACATGACCAGCCCATCTGAATTGTGTCCTCAATAAACCTTACCCATGGTCATTAATCCCCAAAGGAATGATCAGCATGGGTCAACATTTGAATTGATGAATAAACCATTTTTGGAGGGTATCTCTGAAGTCCATCATTCTTTTGCAGAACAAGTGGGTAGTTGTGTTAAAAGATAGACTCTGGGGGCAGCTAGGTGGTGCAGTGGATAGAGCACTGGCCCTGGAGTCAGGAGTACCTGAGTTCAAATCTGTCCTCAGACACTTAACTAGCTGTGTGACCCTGGGCAAGTCACTTAACCCCAATTGCCTAATTAAAAAAAAAAGAGAGCCTTTGTAGAGAATGAATAATTAGGGAGGCAATTGATGAAGCTTCTCAATGATTCTAAAATACTGTCAGCATTTAAAGCAGTGGAGATGAGGTAGGACAGGCTCGTACTTCTAAAGGCTTTGCCTGGGTTTTATGTGTATTTGCCCAAAAATGTATACATAAATTAACTATAGTTAAATTGACACATAGAGATGGATATAGAAAGATAGAGATAGATAAATATAAAGAAATGATGGATGATAGAAATACAGAATAGAGATGGTTGCATAGATAAATGGATGGATGGATAGATAGATAGATAGATAGATAGATAGATAGATAGATAGATAGATAGATAGATAGATAGATGACTCAGCTGATTAGACCATTGGGCCAAATCTGAGAATATATAACTGAAAAAGTATAAATATTGTTTTGCACTTGAATTCAGAAAACAAATGCCACAAGGAGAATATGTGTAGGCATTAATTTGAAAAAAAAGATTTAGAGATTTTAGTCAGGGGTATGCTGGAACCAATTTGTATCTACATAAAAGTGGATTGTTAAAATTTCAGTATGAATATTTACACCTCAGACATTGAAAAAATGCTACAAATTGGAGGTTAGTTCATTATTTTATTGATTGTCTAGGCTTCAGAAAATAATGGAGAAAATGTAAATAATGCAAATTAAACTTAGTAGTGTGCCACAAATTTTCAGAGAGGTGATTGTTAAACATTTATCAGTATACCCCTTCTTTTAATGCTTTAAAAATTCCATGAGTCAAAAGTGTTATATCATAACCAAGAAAACTAATGCAAACTAATGCATTCAGAAGGGTATAGTGTCCAAGACTTGGGGAATTCTGTCCTACTTTTATGTTGTTGTTGTTTGCTTCAGAATACCACATATTAGGAAAAGCACTAAAAACTCACTAGAGCCATTTTGGTGGGAAATGAACTCATTATTAGTCCATAATGGCATCCATTGCTATGCCTAAAAATATTTAATGTGGTTCTCAGAAAGTTGAAGGTGAGGTTGGGGAGCAATGGGCACATGATACCTTTGTATTTGTATTTGAAGAACTTTCTTGTGAAAGAAAGCTTATTCTGTTTAGATCCAAGGGGGCAGAATTAGGAACAGGGTTTAGAAATTAAAAAAAAAAACATCTTTAGTCTTGATATGAAAGTACTTTTTTACTCAAAATTAGTGTGATCCAAAAGTATAAAGAATGGTATGCTTCTGGAGTTATTGGGTTATCCTTCAGCTAGATGGCCATTTGTGGGGCATTCAAAAATAGATATTTATTCAGGTTTATGTTGAACTTGGGGGCCCTTGAGTTTCCTTTCCACTCTGACATTGGGGTAAAAAGGGAGGGGAGATCAGGATGATGGTGGTCTTAGAAACAATAGTGACTAGAAAACATTGATTAGAAGTGGTATTGTGATAAAGGCATGTGCCCAGGAGTGTGCTTGTTTTCCGAATCCTTGTAAAATTTAAATAGAGAGAGAATCAAGAAGTAGGTTTCCTTGATGTCTGTTCTATACCTTGTTACTATTGTAATCACAGTTACTGCTGGTGACAGTTCCCTTGTTTGGTTGATGAATTATGTGTACTTTGTTTTGGGGTTTGCTATTGCTTCACAGATGAGATTTCAGTCAAGGTTTATGTGGCATGATATTGGAATTTGTAGAAAATGTGAGTCTTGGAAAGAAAGACTAACATATTGGACCAGAGAATCAAGAATCAAAAATATGACTGGTTAAGAAGTAAAAAGAGAGCAGGGTGATCAGAACGTTGCCCCTGAGCACGTAAATTTAGGAGGTACTGCATCACTTGCACAAATTGAAATTAGATTCTAGTAGTAATAAGACTTAAATTGGAATGTGCAATAGCTCTCCTCCAGGTGAGTTACCCTTCCTCTATTCTTCTATGACTTTTCCTTCTTACCCTGCACATACCATGGAAGATTTCCAGCTGATTTTGAAAGTGAATTTTATGGCACCTGTCCTAGGGGTATGTTGTTTTAGTTTTCTTGAGGCATGAGCAGTTATATTATGAGGCAGGTGGGTGACACAGTAAATGGAGCATCATGCACGAAGTCAGGAAGACTAGAGTTCAAATCGCCTCTAGGACTAAATGTGTGACCCTGGGCAATTCATTTAATTGTATTTGCCTCAGTTTCCTCATCTGTAAAATGAGCTGGAAAAGAAAACTGTAAACCACTTCAATATCTGCTGAGAAAATCCAAATGCTGTCACAAAGAGTTAGAATTGAAATGACTGAATGACAACAAAAATGTGGATAATAATAGCACCTATCTCCCAGGATTGTTGTGTCAATCAAATGAGATAATGCTTATAAAATATCTTTGTGCCAGGTACCTAGTAAGCACTTGATAAATGCTTATTTCCCTCAATTCTTTCCTTTTTATGTGGTATATTGAACAGAGTTGATCGTGAAGTCCAGAACACCTGTTTTCAACTACCACTGTAAAATATATAGACTTTATGGGAAAATCATTTAACCTCTCCATGGTCTGGGCAACTCTCTGAGACTCTAAGTTTCAAAGAAGGTTCCCACTTGTAACTATAGAGGGTGTATACTATAAGAGTTCCTCATAAACATATGATCACAGACGTAGCCCCTATGTCTTTCTCAGGCACAAAAATAGCTAACTACAATGTTATTAACAGGTAAATAAAGGAAACTGAAACTAATAACTTGAAATTATATGGAGTCAATATAAAGTCTTACATTTGTGTTCAAATAAAAATAAAAAACCTAGGTTCAGAGTGTGAGAGGAAAGATGGACAACCATTTATGTTTAAAAGTCTGTGTGGCATGTACAAAAATATTTATAGCTGCTCTTTATGTGGTAGCAAGGAATTGGAAGTTGAGGGGGTGCCCATCAATTGGGGAATGGCTGGACAAGTTGTGGTATATGAATACAATGGAATACTATTGTGCTGTAAGAAATGATGAACAGGAAGAGTTCAGAGAAACCTGGAGGGTCTTACGTGAGCTGATGATGAGTGAGATGAGCAGAACCAGAAGAACATTGTACACAGTATCATCAACATTGAGTGTTGACCTACTGTGATGGACTATATTCTTTTCACCAATGCAATGGTACAGAAGAGTTCCAGGGAACTCATGATAGAAGAGGATCTCCAAATCCAAGAAAAAAAAAAGAAAGAAAGAACTGTGGAGTATAGATGCTGATTGAACCATATTATTTCTTTTGTTTTGGGTGCTGTTGTTTTTTTTTTTTTCTATTTTGAGGTTTTGCATCACTGCTCTGATTCTTTCTCTTGTAACAGGATTAATGCAGAAATAGGATTAATGTTATTATGTGTATATATATATATATGTGTGTGTATATATATATATATATATGTATATGTATAGAGATATATAGAT
The DNA here is from genome assembly GCF_019393635.1 of Dromiciops gliroides. Lineage (NCBI taxonomy): Eukaryota > Metazoa > Chordata > Mammalia > Microbiotheria > Microbiotheriidae > Dromiciops > Dromiciops gliroides. Next base: position 633,759,720 of record NC_057862.1, on the reverse strand, counting down.
ATAACCTATATCAGATTACCTGCTGTCTAGGGGAGGGGGGAGGGAGAGGAGGGAGGGAGAAAAATCTGAAATTGTAAAGCATGTATAAACAAAAGTTGAGAACTATCTTTACATGTAACCGAAAAAATAAAATACCTCATACATTAAAAAAAAAAGTCTGTGTGGGGGCGGGGGGAGGCAGAGAGAGTGGAAGGGGGAGCTAAGATGGGAGACAAAAGTCAGCAATTCACGTGAGCTCTTCCCCAAACTCATCCAAATCCCTTTAAATAATGCTATGAGACAATTCCTAGAGCAGAAGAACCAAGAAAAGGAGAGGGTAAAATAATTTTCCAGCCAAAGACAATTTAGAAGGTCAGAAGCAAAGGTCCCTTGCACCCAGGTGAGAGTGGAGTGCAGTCCAGCAAAGTACTTCACAGGACAGACCAAGACCCAGCAAGTTAGGAGCAGACCTTGGGAGTCACTGAATCAACAGCAGCAGAAGCTGCTTCTGTAGTTCTCAAACCACAGATTAGTAAGGGGGTTGAACAATTGATCAGAGGGAGATTACAGCGGTCCCTTTGGTAGCACTGAGGAAGGACTCTGTTGCTTTCTCCATACTTTGTACTTGGGTTCTAGTCACAGTCCTGGGTGGGGGAAAGTCCCAGGGTGGGGAATAGTATTATTACACCAGAGTTTGTGACGATAGTGAATCAGAGACCCTCCTCACAGTTTCAGGGAAGAAAGGACTGTTCATGATCACTAATAGACCAGAGTACAGGCCACCTTGAAAGAACTAAAAAATGTATAGGTCCCTAAAATTATCTCTAAATACAGCTGCATAAAACCCCTGAAGCTTGGGTCAGTGCACACTCCACCCTGGAAATAGAGCCCTACTTTAACAAAGAGCTAAACATCAAGAAATATCCTGGAAAAATGAGCAAACAATAAAAAAAATGACCATAGAAAGTTACTATGGTGACAAGGAACATCAAAACAAACACTCAATAGAAATTAACAACATCAAAGCTCTTACATCCAAAGCCTCCAAGAAAAATGTAAATTGGTCTCAGTGGATGCAAAGGCTCAAAAAAAGAACTTTGAAAATCAAGTAAGAGAGGTAGAGAAAAATGGGAAGAGAAATGAAAGTGATGAAAGAAAATCATGGAAAAAGAGTCAACAGTTTGGTAAAGGAGACAAAAATTCACAAAAGAAAAAAAAATCCTTAAAAATTAGAATTGAGAAAGTGGAAGTTAATGACTTTATGAGAAATCAAGAAATAATAAAAACACAACCAAAATAATAAAAAAATAGAATTCAGTGTGAAATATCTTATAGGAAAAACAATTAACCTGGAAAACACATCCAGGATAGATAATTTTAAAACTATCAGACGACCTGAAAGCCATGACCAAAAAAAAAAAAAAAAAAAAAAGAAGAGCCTAGACGTCATATTTCAAGAAATCATCAAGGAAAAATGCCTTGATATTCTAGAACCAGAGGATAAAATAGGAATTGAAAGAATCAACTGATCACCTGAAAGACATCCCAAAATGAAAACTCCAAGGAATATTATAGCCAAATTCCAGAGATCCCAGGTCAAGGACAAAATATTGCAAGCATCCAGAAAGAAACAATTCAAGTATCGTGCAGCCACAGATATGATAACACAAGATTGAGCAGCTTCTACATTAAAGGACCCTAGGGCTTGGAATATGATATTCTGGAGGACAAAGGAACTGAGACAATAATCAATAATCACCTATCCAGCAAAACTGGGTGTAATCCTTGGGGGTGGGGGGAGATGGGCATTCAATGAAAGAGAGGACTTTCAGGCCTTCTTTTATATTTCAGGCCTTCTTGATGAAAAGATTAGAGTTGAATAGAAAATTGCACTTTCAAATACAAGACTCACATGGAGCATAAAAAGATAAACAGGAAAAGGAAATCATAAGGGACTTAGTAAGGTTAAACTATTTACATTCCTACATGGAAAGATGATACTTTTAACTCATAAGAACTTTCTCATTATTAGGGCAGTTGGAAGGAGTATATATAGACTGAGGGCAGAGGTGTGAGTTGAATATGAAGGGATGATATCTAAAAATAATAATAATGATGATGGATGAGAAAGGAATGCACTAAGAGAAAGGGAAAGTTAGAGGTAGAATGAAGTAAATTATCTCACGTAAGAGGCAAGAAAAGGCTTTTCCAGGGAAACGAAGCTAGGGAGGTGAGAGGAAGTGAATGAACCTTATTCATCAGAATTGACTCAGAGAATAACATACACACTTAGCTGAGTATAGAAATCTATCTTGGTTTTTTTGTTTTTGTTTTTGCAGGGCAATGGGGGTTAAGTGACTTGCCCAGGGTCACACAGCTAGTAAGTGTCAAGTGTCTGAAGCCGGATTTGAACTCAGGTCCTCCTGAATCCAGGGCCAGTGCTTAATCCACTGCTCCACCTAGCTGCCCCCTAGAAATCTATTTTACCCTGCGGGAAAGTCGGAGGGGAAGGGGATAAGAGAAAGGTTATGGTATAAGGGAGGGCAGATTGGGGGGAAGGGTAGTTAGAAACAAAACACTTTCAAGGGGAGACAGTGAAAGGAAAGAGAGAGAGAGAGAGAGAGAGAGAGAGAGAGAGAGAGAGAGAGAGAGAGAGAGAGAGAGAGAGAACAGAATAAACAGGGGTGGGTGAATGGAAAGGATGAAGAGAAATACAGTTATGAATACTAACTTTGAAAAAATTAAGCAAATTTCTATGAATACAAGTCATTCTGCAATGGATAAATGATCAAAAGATATGAACAGTTTTCAGATGAAGTAATCAAAGCTATCTATAGCCATATGGGAAAAATTCTCTAACTCACTATTGACTGAAGTTATACAAATCATAACACTCCTAGCTACTACCTCATACATATTAGATTAGCCAATATGACAGAAGAGGAAAATGATTAATATTGGAGGGAATGTGGGGAAAATGAGACATGTTGGTGGAGTTCTAAACTGTTTCAACCATTCTGTATAGCAATTTGGAACTATGCTCAAAGGATTATAAAATGATAAAAAATCTCTGACCTAACAAAAAGGAAAAGGAGTTATAGGTACAAAAATATTTATAGCAATTCTTCTCTGATGGTGAAAAAAATGGAAACTGAGAGGATGCCTATTAATTCAGGAATGATTGAAGAAACTTTAGTATGTGATCATGATGGGAATACTCTTGTGCTATAAGAAATGCTGAGCAGGGGCAGCTAGGTGGTCCAGTAGATAAAGAACCATCCTGGATTCAGGAGAAACTGAGTTCAACTCCAACCTGGATACTTGACACTTACTAGCTGTGTGACCCTGAGCAAGTCACTTAATCCCCATTGCCCCACAAAAATTAAATTAAATTAAACTTTAAAATGATTTAAAAATAAAATGATAAATACTGAGCACAATGCTCTTAGAAAAACCTGGAAAGACTTGCATTAGCTAATGCAAAGTGAAATGTACTATGTACAAATTAACAGCAATATTGCTGTTAATGACTTATCAGCTGTGAATGACTTATCTATTTTCATCAATACAATGATCCAGGAGAACACTGAAGGACTTATGAGGAAAAAATGTTATCCAACCCCAGAGAAAGAACTTATGGTGTCTGAATACAGACTCGAAGGATTTTTTTTTTACTTTCTTATTTTTCTTGAACTTTTGTTCTATGTTTTCTTTTACAAATGACAAATATAGAAATGTTTTACATGACTACAGAGATAGACCCTATATCGAATTGCTTGCTTTCTCAATGTGGGGGAGGGTAAGAGGGAGGAAAGGAGAAAATCTGGAACTCAAGAGTTTTACAAGTAAAGGTTTAAAATTATTTTTACATGAAATTGGGGGAAATAAAGTACTAAAAAATAAAAAGACTGGTACTTTAGTGAACTACAAATAATAATAATAATAATAATAATAATAATAATAACCAACTCAATTTTAGGCTATTTTAGTTGTGTTTTAGTACCCAGAATATGAGCAGTGATATAGCTGCTATTCTTTGTCCTGGTCAAACCACATCTGAATTTTTGGGCGCCATGATTGAGTAAGGAGCCTCTAAGTTGGAATGCATGGAGAGAAGGGAAGTATAACCCAGATGGTAAGGAGATCAGAGATCAGGGACTCAAGGACCTAGAGATGGATGCTGGGAAAGCTAAGACTTGGAGGGAAACGATAGTTGTTTATAACTTCAGGGATTCATTATGTTTTGATTAGCCTCAGAAGGCAAAAGTAGGAATTCTATCAATCTTCAGAGAAACAGATTTCAATTCAATATAAATATAAAAATCCTAACAATTAGAACCATGCCAAAGTGTAATGGGCTTCCATGTGCTGTGATTGAGTTCTCCCTTACTGGAAACTTTAAGGCAGAAAATGGATGTTGTGCAGGAAGTTCCTATTCCAATAGAAGTTGGAACAGATGACCTCTGAGATCCCGTTTACCTCTGAGATTAGGTATTTCTTCCTGGTAACTAGTTATGTAGCATGTGAATGTGATGCATGACACATGTTTTCAGATTTCAGATGTGGCAGTTGGAAGTAGTTGAAAATCTTAGAGGAGGTCAGATTTGAATTTGGCCTTGAAGAAAAGGACTACATAGAAATATACCTTCATGGTAAAAAGGAATGGGAACTTAGTCCCTGGAAAACATAAATTATTATCTTGAATTTCTAGAAATCTCTTCTAGTAGCAGTGACATGATATAAATGAAGAAGCTGCAGTAATGCCCTTGTGACCCTTGGAATGTGTCCACCAAACTTTTCTTTCCCTCTCTCCTCAAAGACAGGGACATCTCCATGCCCCATTTTTTAGCCTTGAAGAAACTACAGAAGATATATCTCTACCCTTTTCTCCCCAGAAATAAGGAGGGGGGCAAATGTTATGGGAATGCAGTGGGACCCAAAGAAACCTAAAGATCCCAACCCCCAAGGCCAAGGGAAAAACAACTCTCCCACCTCAGGTATGAGGTGTGGCAGGACATGACCCCAGGATGCTGATAAGCAATATCAAGGTCTTCAAGATGATATACAAGGTATGGATGGGTTCTGTACATGTTACTGATTACTCATGATTCCAAAATCTCCTCCCTTCATTTTCTTCTCAGTTCTTTGTCATTTCCTTCCCTCCCTTGGTTGTGTAAAGATACAAAAGACAGGTCTTCTCTTACTCTAGCTGGACAGTCACCAAGGTGATATGTTCCCTGGCCATATAGTCCTCTCCTAATAAATCTCTTTTTATTTAAAAAATGAGTAAGTGCATCTTGGGATGGGGGAATGTATCAGTATGAAGTACCATGTATTATTAATGGTTCAGGATCATGCATGCTATTCTTGTTCTCATGACTACCCCCATTACAGTATTCTGAGACAAGATCTGTGGCTTAGTCATTCTTGTCTCTCTCCATCTCACTCTGAGAAATAGTTCAAATGAGTGGCACCACTTCTTACTGGATGTGATATCACTGGTACTGAGAAGCAATCCATGTAGTTATTCACCAGACATAACTTAAAGGGCAACCTCACTTCTTCACTCTACTTTACATCTGTTGCTCTGCCCATTTTTTATTCTAAGGAATAAGATACAATAAGATACTCCTTTCCTGCTTCCTTTTTTATGTTGTCTCCTTTAGACTACAAGTTCTTTGAGGACAGGGACTGTCTTTTTTATTAATTGCATCTGTAATGTTTAGCATAGTGCCTGGCACATAGTTGGCACTTAATAACTGTTTAACAGATTGAATTGGATTCAGAAGAGAGCTAAAAAGTGAAAATAAAGTCTTTGAGTAGCCAAGATTCTTATTCCAAAGATAGTACATGACATTTACTCATGGGAGACTTTTCAGATCTTCATTCAGAGAGAAGTTATTCTCATTTAACATGGAAAATCAACAAGTCGAGATCCAGTGTAGTTTTGTACCAGGCTATACTCTTCATTCCAAGGACTTTCTTTACCATGCCCCAGCAGTCTACTAGGTACTTAACCCCATCCCTTTGGACCCTTTATCTTATTGGTCAGTTCCTCCCAGAATGTCTATTTTAAGGAAAGTGCCCAGGCCTTTCATGGTCAACCCTCCATTACTCTATGGACTTTCTCCACCATGCCTCTGCTGGGGTACATTCTTCCCACCTTCTTCCCCTTTTCAGCTTGCTTTTTATATGTTATCACCACTCCATTAGAATGTAAGTTCCTTGAGGGCAGTGATTGTCTTTCTTTTTACTTGTATTTCTATTCCTATCTCTTAGTACATTGTCTGTCACATAGTAAGTGCTTAACAAATGTTTGGTGACTGACAGGAGATGTAGGCTCAAACCCCATCTCTGCCATTAGCATGGTGGCTAGCACATTGTTGTCATTCAGTCATTTAGTCATTTCTGACTCATTGTGACACCATGGACCATAGCACACCAATACCAATACTATCCATGGGTTTTTCCTTTTTTTTTTTTTTTTTGCAGGGCAGTTGGGATTAAGTGACTTGCCCAGGGTCACACAGCTAGTAAGTGATAAGTGTCTGAGGTCAGATTTGAACTCAGGTCCTCCTGAATCCAGGGCCAGTGCTCTATCCACTGCACTGCCTAGCTGCCCCTTATCCATGGGGTTTTCTTGGCAAAGAGACTTTTCTTCTCTGGTGGATTAAGGCAAACAGAGGTTAAGTGATTTGCCCATCATTGGCTAATAAGTGTCTGAGACCAGATTTGAAATTCAGGTCTTTCTGACTGCAGGCCCAGAGCTCTTAACCGCTAAGAAACCTAGCTGCCTCAAGCCTAGTGCATACTAGAAGCTATATAAATGCTTATTCCCTCCCCCCATTTCTGTTCTCATTGGCTTCTCTATGCAGTCACAATTTGATCACATAAGCTTTCAGTGTTGTCTCTTCTATTAATGAAAGGCTTGGCATAGATAATCTCTGAGGGTCTTCTTAACTCAAAATTTCTCTGTCCTGAGATTTCTTCTAGCTCTGATAGCCCATGTATTAATATTCTCTTCAGTTTCTTTCAGTTCTAACATATATGTTCTGTGTTCTAACATTCAGTGTTCTAAGATCTATTCCATCTAGAATGTTCTATAGTTCTATGGTCCTATGGTCCTAGTTTTCTTCTCTGCAAAAATATGTTAACATTTATTTCCTCATTATTTCACTTATAATAATAGTGGAGAGAATTCTCCTAAAAATATCACTCTTTTTCACTCATTTTAGGAAAGCTGTTTTCATGAACTGAAAAAAAAATGTTTATTATGCTGATCCATTCAAATATTTTGGTTCATTTCTGTCAATAATTATAATAGCTTTTTAAGGGGTATGCTATATCTATTGGAGTTTTGTTTAGTTTTCACCCCCTTAAATCTGTTTAAAAAACAACTTTGAGAGGGATCTATAATAAATCAACCCAATTCACCAGACCAGCCTGCAGAAACTTGCATGTGCTTTGTTAGTACATTTGGTTAGTGAGTCACAGAGCCAGAAGGAACTTTAATTACAACCCAACAAACATTTATTAAGCTCTGACCATGTGTCACCCATGCTTCATTTTTAGTGAGAATGTTTTATGATGATAATAAAACTAGTCATGACTTCCATGTCTCAATAGTGTTTGTGTTTTCATTCAATATGTTGCAGTAAACATTTATTAAGGACCCACTTTGTGCAGATCTTTGTGATAAGGCTTGGAGAAGATTAGGATTGCAGTAAGATGAGATCCTTGCCCTTACAGAGCTTCCAGTCTAATAAGAGAGATAAGATCGATCGGGTACTAATCATGATGATGATGATGATGTTACAAAAGGGAACAAGAGCTTATGCTGAATATGTAAGAGAAGTAGAAATTATGTGTTATATGATCCTATGGTAGGGAAAGAATGATCTTTCCAATATGGACAATTAAGGAGGGTTCCATGGAGGAGGTGGTTTATAATGTGAGTCTTGATAGCATTTCTTTTCTTTCCATTCTCTTTTTTTCTTTTTCTCTTCTTCTTCTTCTTCTTCTTCTTCTTCTTCTTCTTCTTCTTCTTCTTCTTCTTCTTCTTCTTCTTCTTCTTCTTCTTCTTTTTTGGTGATGGATAGCATTTCAATAGGCAAATAGGCAAAGAAGCCAAATGAGGAAGTAAATTCTAGGCACGGAGAAAGTCATAGGCAGAGGGACAGAAGTGGGATAGTTTATAGCATGCACCTGGCAGTGAGGGGTCTACTATTAAGGGGAAGAAAGCCCTATCAATATCAGCTACATTTCAAAAGCTGCCAAAATCTGAGCAAAAAGTTGTAGTTTGCAGTCCTAGAACCATCTACTCAGATAAAAGGGATGGAGTATCTGTGTCACTGATTTATAATTATTTTATAATTATCAAATAAGTTGAAAAAACATTACCATAAGGCTGACAAGACTCAGAATAAATCTTCATAAACTCCCATTAAGTAGTTGCTATGCCTGAAGTGGAAAGCAGTGGTGCCTTCGTAATCTTTTTAGTTTGAGAAAGAAATTCTCACCCATTGGTGCACAGGCAGTCTTCTGACAAAGCTCCCCAGGTGTTTATAAAGAGAGTTCCCTTAGCAGAAGATTCCCCAGTGAGGTGCAAAAGAATGAAACCCAAACTCTGTGACACATTTTTGGTAGCATATTTTCTTAATTTCATAAGGGAAAAGTTTTATTTCTCCTAGACAGGAGATAAAATGCAATTCTGCATTTTAATAAAACTTGATAAAATAGTATTTCAAATTTTACTGCCACCAGAAGTACACAGTAATAAAAAAATCACATAATTCTCTTGGCATCTCCTACAGAGCTTTCTGTACCTGGTCAGTTTTGGCATCTCCATTTTCCCATTGTTATTAGCATCAACCTTTCTTTTTTTTTATTTTTTATCTCTGGTAAACTTCTCTCATCTTTTCAGGTTATCTTTTATAGCATCTTCATTCTGGCACTAGAGGGAAAGGTTCGACGGATGTCTAGATCTCTCTGTTGTATATCCTTCATCTTTGCCTTATGTTTCTCAGCATCTCCATCAGCCTTTCTCTTAGTCATGATAGTGATAATGGTAATGGTGGTGAAATAAACTATCCCTACCTTTAGATAGGGCAATGATATAGAGGTGAGATGAATAAATTTTTAGGTCAGAGGTCCTAGGTTCAAGTTATGGCCTTGAAATTTGATAGGTCTGTGACTTTAGGTAAATCACTTATTTTCTTCTAGTCATAGGTATCCTTATCAGGGTTAGTGATAACCTGCCTACCAAGCATGAGAGGTTATGCGCTCCAAATGAGATAACTTATTGAACATACTTTTGCAAAAAAAGCCATATTAATGTTAGCTCTGGTTATTTTGGTTATTTTCTAATATGCCAATGGATCTACAATTTTGTCAGTGTGGGTATTCCTTCCAATAATATAGGTCTCAGCCTATGAATATCTGTATATCTGTGTGACTCATTTATAAACTTTCATAAGATCATCACAAGGAAGCCACACAAAGTTTTGATATTCTACCTGATGATCTCTTCATATCACTAAGATTCTAATGAAGTACATGGACAGTCCAACAGGTATCCCTGCATGCCCTAATGTGACCAGTCAATCTTCTTTGATCAAATAAAGTGACTCCTAATTTAAAAAAAAAAAACAAAAAACCTTGGATTCTTTTCAACAACAATAACAACAACATATACACGCAATCATTGGGTAATTATTTACTCCCGAAGGCATCATTAATGACTTTTTTTAGCATGAACCATTTGGACCATCATTGTAAATCCCAAAAGGGTCTTGATCCAATAAATAGACATCACTGATCAGATATTCACTTGATAATATTTTTTATGTTCCTAATAGTGCTTTGTTAAGAATGCGGTGCAGTTTACTCATGCTTAATGCTTGTCTCTTTACTGCCCTAAATTGTCCATTTCTAACAGCAGTATATAAACTGAATTTAAACCTGGTCTCAGACAAGCAAGTGACTTAAACTTTGTCTCTCTCACTTTCCTCATATGGAAAATGATACTGATACTTAACTTCTAGGTATATATGGGTTTTTTTTTGTTTGTGTGTGGGTGAGGATGAAATGAAATAATATTTGTAAAGCACTTCACAAACATTAAAATGTTATATGAATGCTAGTGGTTATTACTGTTGAGATTGCTATTATTATTATTATTACTATTATTTTAAATTCAGTCGAAAAGGGCAGACCAATAGATCCATAATCCAAGACAACCTAGGTTAATATCATGAAAGAATACAATGATACTTGTTAATACCCAGTTCATCCCTGGTCCAACTACATAGACCAGGGAGAAAATTTCAAAGAATTGATGTTCCTTATGCCTGGACATCAAATGTTCTTTATGTGGCTAAATAGTTAAGGATCTCAATAACAATTATAGATTATATTTATGTAGAACAAATCATAGATTTTAAGAATTGGAAGGACCTCAGTAGCTATCTAGCCTGACCTGTACCCAAAAGTAATTACTAGTACATAACAACAAGGTATTTAAAGTTTATATTTTTTATACAAATTATCCTATTTGATGTTATAATCCTATTAGGTACAAGAATTGTTACCTCCATTTTCCAAATGAAAAAAACTGAGGTTCAGAGAGGTTGTTACTTGTGCATAATCATATATCTGATATATTGCTATGATTTCAGAATGAAAGTACTTCAAGATGTTAGAGAATATCAAATACAATTATTTCTAATTACAGATGAAGCAATTGAGAAGGGTGACATTTCACCACAAAAGGATGACACAGCTTAACCATCATTACCCAGTTATCCAGCAATAGGGACAATATTCAAATCCAGAAAACTCCTGGGGGTGGAACCAGGGGTGACAAAGTAAAGAAAGTATTCAGCTGAGTTCTCCCAATATTCACTTTCAAACAACTTTAAAATAATGTTTTTAATCAAATTTTGGAATAGCATAGCCAACAAAATTTCAAAGTGAGATTTTTTTTCCAGTCCAATACAACATAAGAGGAGGGAAAGAGAGATCTGTGACATCTGTAAGGAGGCTGGCCCAGAGCCTATGTGGATGATTCATCAGTGATGTGACTAGGTGATGGTGACAGAGGCAGTAGCAGATTTGAGAATACTCAAGCCAGAGATGGTAAAGAGACCTGACAACTTGTCAGAAAGAGATTACAAAGGACCCATGTATCAGCACTGGATGCAGGACCATGGTCTGTTTGGCAAGTTCATTGCCAATACCCACTTCTGAGTCAAAGTTCAAGAAGAGCGAGGAATACTTCTGGTCAAGAGGAAGTGGGAGCCCTAAGGAGCAATTGTTTAGCAATTGCATTGACTATACCCACTTCTGGGTCAAAGTTCAGGGGTATAAAGGAGCATTTTCATTCAAAAGAGAATGGGAACCCTGAAGGGTACTATCACCTTTGGTCGCAAAAATCAGAGACCCTGAACAACAGTATTGTTTCTGCCCTCAGAGATGAGGTGCCCTGAGGAGCAGTATCAGGGGCCCTTTCTGGGTAAGAACCAGAGTACAGACCAAAAGAACAATGTATACACCTCTCCCTAGATCACATGACCTTTGAAACACCTAAAACTTCTAAATCCCCAGAAGTAGCTCTGAAAACAGCAGTCCCACAATCCCCAAACTTAAGAGAGTATTCCTTCTCCCCTAAGCCAAAAATAGAATCCAGCAATAACATGTAGTTCCAAGTAAAAAAAAAAAAAGGTGGAAAAATGAGCAAACAACAAAACAAACCTGACCATGAAAAGTTACTATGTTGACAGGGAAGGGTAAGACACAAACTCCAAAAAAGAATGTGAAGTCAAAACAGGTTCAAGTAAAGCCTCCAAAAAATATGAATTAGACACAAACCAAGCAAACATTTCTGGAAGAGCTAAAAAAAAAAATGATTTTCAAAATCAAATGAGTGACAGAGGACACAATATAAAAAGAAATAAAAGCAAATGAAAAATGAAAAGGAACAAAAAATACTAAAGAAAATAACACTTTATAAAGGCAGAATTGGCCAAATAGAAAAAGAGGTACAAAAATTCACTGATGAAAACAGCTCTGTAAAAAGCAGAATTGTCCAGATGGAAAAAGAGGTATAAAAGCTCACTGAAGAAAATATTTTCTTAAACATTTGAATTGGGCAAACAGAAACTAATGAATCTAAGAGAAATAAAGGAAAAATAAAAAATAAAGTGAAAGAAATAAAAAATTGAATAAAAAAAGCAAAATACCTCACGAGGGAAAACAAACAAACAAGCAACCACCTGACCTGAAAAATAGATCCAAGACAGATAATCTAAGAATTATGGGATTTCCTGAAAGTTCTGATGAAAGGAAGAGTCTAAGCATCATATTTCAAGAAATTATCAAGGAAAACTGCCCTGATACTGTAGAACCAGAGGGTAAACTAGAGATTGAAAGACTCTACTGATCACCCCTGAAAGAGATCTCAAAATGAAAATTTCCAGTAATATTATGGCCAAATATCTTTGTATTAAAATCATGAGAAAGAGCACAAATCAATGCAGGCTTTCTTAAAATAATAAGTATTATTTAAAACCAAGAGCAAGCACTATTTATGAAGATAATCTTGTCAATAAGATTGAGATCAAATAAAAGATGTCCATTAACTCCATTTTGTTTGATAATGAATTAGAAATGTTACTTATAGCAATAGGAAAAGAAAAGAAATTGAAGAAAAAAAAACAGGCAATAAGGCAACAACATTGTTACTCCTTTTTTTGGGGGGGGGGGTTGAGGCAATTGTGGTTAAGTGACTTTCCTAGGGTCACACAGCTAGTAAGTGTTAAGTGTCTGAGGCCAGATTTGAATCAGGGCCTCGTGACTCCAGGGCTGGTGCTCTATCCATTGAGACACCTAGCTGCCCCAACATTATTACTCTTTGCAAAGGATATGATGGTACGTAGAGAACCCTAAAGAATAAACTAAAAAACAAACAAAAAAATACAAAAAACTGGTTGGAACAGTTAACAACAGCAAAGTTGCAGGATATAAAATAAATCCACAGAAATCACCAGCATTTCTATGTATTACTACTGTAAAGATAATAAATTATGAACAACTTAGTTATTCTGATCTAGACATTGGTCCAAGACAATTCCAAAGTGCCCATAATGAAAAATCCTATCCACTTCCAGAAAGAGAGTGAGAGCGCGAGCAAGAGAGAGAGAGACAGAGACAGAGAGACAGAGACAGAGAGAGACAGAGCTAGCAAGAGTGGGAGAGAGTAAGAGAGAGGGAGAACAACACGATAAACTCTAAATACAGATTGAAGTATATCTTTCCTTCCTTGATTTTTTAAATTGTTTTATTTTGTTTGTATTTTCTGTTGCAGCATAGCTAATATGGAAATATGTTTTTCATGACTTCACATATAAACTTAAAATAAAATTGCTTGCTTTCTCAAGCTGGGGGGGGCAGGGGAAAGGAGAGAATATGGAACTCAAAATTGAAAAAAATAATTGTTAAAAATTTTACATGCAATTGGGACATATTTAACAAAATAAAAATAATTTTAAAAGATTCAAATCCAGTTCTTACTACTATAAATCTCCATCCTTTCTACCTTTCTCTTACCTTATTTATGGCAATAGATTTTTAGCTTCCTTTAATAATAGATAGGGAACTGGTTTGGGATTTGGAAAGGCATGCATTCAAATCTCTCCTTCCTCAGTCATTTCCTTGTCATGTGACCCTGGATAAGTCCTTTAAACTTTTTGTGCCTCCATTTCCTCATTTCTAAAAGACTCAGTCATTCTTAAATAATATCACTGTTACTATATACCCTATTCTCTTGGTTCTGCTCACTTTGCTCTCCCTCATTTCATGCAAGTCTTTTCATGCTTTTCTAAGACATGGAGCTCAACATATCTTATAGCACAGTACTATTCCATCACAACCATATACTACAACTTTTTTAGCCATTCTCTAGTTCATAAGGATCCCTGTAATTTCTTATTCTTTGCCACCACAGAGAGCTGCTATAAATATATCATTCTCATTGAAAGTTATAATTACTATTTAAAAATTTCCCTCCATCTTATCTTTACTCATTTTCTCAGCCTTTTTACCCTATCACTGTTACCTTATCTTCTCCTCCCACCCTCCCAATCCCTACTTCACCCACTCCTTCAAGAATCCCCCCATCTTCTGCCCCCACCCCCAAACTCAATCCATACACCACTCCAAGTGTCCCCCATCCTCACCTGCTTCCTCTGTCCTTCCTTTCATGGTCCATTTTTATGATATAATTTCTCCTTTTTACATTTTCCTACCTAATTTTGTTTTCTAGAATCACAGTATCATACACAACTCAGCCACAAAGTGTTTTTATTTTTCAGACAACTTTAGTAATGATGATAGTTTTTTGTTTGTTTGTTTGTTTGTTTGTTTGTTTTAGTGAGACAATTGGGGTTAAGTGACTTGCTCAGCGTCACACAGCTAGTAAGTGTTAAGTGTTTGAGGCAGGATTTGAACTCCAGGGCCGGTGCTCTATCCACTGCACCACGTAGCTGCCTCATAATGAGGATAGTTTTAAGAATAGTGGTAATGTTTTCATGTGTGTGTGTGTGTGTGTGTGTGTGTGTGTGGGTGTGTGTGTATGTACATATATTTGTGAGTATACACACACCCATACACACAAAATAAATAAACAGTTTGACCTTAATAAGTGTCTTATAATTAGTCTGTATTGTTTTCCTTATACCTCTTCTGGATCATTTATATCAAATTTTCTAGTAAATTCTGGTCTTTTTGTCACAAATACCTGAAAATCTTTCCATTTGTCAGATGTCCATTTCTTTTCATTCATGATCATACTCAACTTTGCTAGGTAAGGTATTCTTGGACACAACCCCATCTCTTTTGTTCTTTGAAATATGTCACTGGGGCAGCTAGGTGGCACATTGGATAGAGTACCACCCCTGGAGTCGGGAGGATCTGAGTTCAAATCTGGCCTCAGACACTTGACACTTACTAGCTGTGGGACCATGGGCCAGTCACTTAACCCTAATTGCCTCCCAAAGGAAAAAAAATAAGATTAAAATACATATATATATAAAATGTCCCAATACCTACAAGCTAGGTTTAGTGAAATACTGACTGTGTCTCTGCATTATTTAAATTTTTTTTTCTTGCTGCTTGCAATATATTCTCCTTCACCTGGGAGTTTTAAAACTTGGCTATGACATTCCTGTAAGTTTTCCTTCTGGGATCTCTAAGGTGGTGAACAGTAGAATTTTTTTCTATTTCTACTTTGTCTTCTTGTTCTAGAACTTCATTGAAATTTTTCATATGCCTTCCCCTTGTGTGTGATTCTCTCCCTGGAAGTAATGTGGAGTTGCCTCCGACCTTCAGAGTTGAGTAAAGCAAAAGCTCCAGTTGATACAGACTTGAACCCTTTTGAGGATACCATACTTCATAGGTACATAGTCAATGGAAAAATGCTTCTCACAACCACATGACGGGGCACCTGGAAACAGTTGCAAAATGGCCATGAATCTTAATAATTCTCACACCTCTGGAAGCAGCTCTGTCACATCCTCTATTTGGATGATGCCATTTGAGCAAATACATGAGATCTGCATGTGCAACCAGTTCCCATAACACAGATATGATGAATGTAAAGAAACATCAGAAGACTTTTACAAACTGATACCCTAAAGAAAACAGAACCAGAAGAATATAGACAATGACTCTCTTAAAACAAATAAAAATGACACAGAAAGACATATTTATTCATTCATTCATTTATTCATTCATCCATTCATTTGTTCATTTATTTTTATATTTATTAATTTATTTGTTTGTTTATCTATTTATTTATTTATTCATTTAGTTGTTTGTTCATTTGTTTATTGTGAGCCAATGAGGGTTAAGTGATTTGCCAAGGGTCACACAGCTTGTAAGTGCCAAGTGTCTAAGGTCAAATTTGAACTCAGGTCCTCCTGAATCCAGGACTGGTGATTTATCCACTCCACCAGCTAGCTGCCCAAAGACATTTGAATATATATTAATTGCAACTAAATAATTTTGGTCCCAGAAAATGGAGGATGAAATACATTTCTCTCTAGAGAGGAAGTGAGCAGAATATCAAATCTGCGATATAACACAGATACTGTGTTGGTCAGTTTTATTTAAATTATTTTTCTTTGTTATAATTGAGGATTCAAAAGTTTTGGGACAGAGTTGGGTTAGTATTAGATTTGTCCAGATTACAGAAAAAATATCAATAAAACACCCAAAATTGACCTGAATAATCTGGGGCTTCACTCACACAGTCTCTGATCAGATTGTCATAAGAATGTGAAATGCAGGAAGGCATTCAAGATCATGTAGTCCAAATTCCTCATATTACATCTAAGGAAGAAGTAGATCGAGGCAACTTAAATGACTAGCACAATATGTAGACAATAAATAAAAGAAATTTAAAAAAAAATGAAACAAGACATGGGCAGCTAGGTGGAGCAGGGGATAAAGCACCCGCTCTGGATTCAGGAGAACCTGAGTTCAAACTGACCTTAGACACTTGACACTTACAAGTTGTATGACCCTTGGCAAGTCACTTAACACTCATTGGCTCACAATAAATAAATGAACAAAGAAATGAATGAATAAAAATGAATAGATGAATAAATAAATAGATAAATAAATAAATAGATAGATAAATAAATGAATAGATGAATGAATAAATGAATGAAAAAAGAAAGAGATAAACAAATAAATGAATGAATAAATAAATAAAATGGCTTTCTGTGTCATTTTTATTTGTTTTAAGAGAGTCATTGTCTATATTCTTCTGGTTCTGTTTTCCTGAGGGTATCAGTTTATAAAAGTCTCAGACACTTGACACTTACTAGCTGTGTGACCCTGGGCAAGTCACTTAACCCTCATTGATCCTCAAAAACAAAAACAAAAATTAAACAATAGTCGCTGACTCCAAGTTCAGTGCACTCTTTCTACTAGATCACATTCCAAAGAACAAAATATTTAGGGTTCCCTTCCAAGTTCTGATTAGAAAGGAAACATAATATGATGATTTAGGAAGAACTCCATTAAAATTTCACCTCAGGTAAGCACTCTACCAACTATGTGAATCCTGGCAGCTCATTTAATTTTTCTCACCTTTAGCTTTTCCATTTATAAAATGGGAATGATAACAATACTCATAGAGCTTACCTTCAGGGTTTTAGTGAGACAAAGAGGAATTAATGGATGTTCAAATCTGCCCTCAGACATTTACTAACTGTCACTGGGCAAGTCATTGAACCCTGTTTGCTTCAGTTTCCTCATCTGTAAAATGAGCTCAAGAAGGAAATGGCAAACAACTCTGGTGTCTTTGCCAAGAAAATTCCAAATAGGGGCATAAAGAGTCAGAGACCATTGAAGGACAAATGCAAATAGATACGGACAACGAATAGCCAGTTAGATAGTTTCTAGAGCCCACACAATGGAATAAATATATTTTTTTGTCCCTCCTATCCTCATGTTTCCTCTCACTAAATTAAAACTTCACAGGTTTCTTCAGGGAAAACCTGATTAGGATTTTGTCATCTGATCAAAGCCTTACCGAAGATATTCTGCAGGAACACCACCCAATATCTTCTACCAAGCACTTCCTCCTTCAGAAACAATAGGAAATGATCTTTTCTCCCTCAATTGACATGTGCCTTATTATGAACACACTGAATTCCTCAGCCTAACCTAAGATGCCCTGGCTGCCTTGGGCAAGCCTGAGGGCAGCAGGGGGAGGAGGGAGGAGGAACAAAGGACTGGCTGAGAGCCTGTACCCGGAGATTCACAATTGAGAATCTGCTGCCCCTGAATGGCCAAGGTCCCAAAGGAAGCTTTGTGTTTTTCAAGGCATTTTCAGAAATTTTTTGTGAGTCTTACACAAGCCCATGTATAATGGGGGACAATAGGGCATTCTTGCTATGGAGATAAATGTTTTTCATTTTTTCCCTAACTCCCCCCTAACCCCTTCTCATCTCTCTCTCTCTCTCTCTCTCTCTCTCACACACACACACCCTACCTTTACCCGTAGAGTATTGGGGAAACAAGTTGAAGGTAGAATTGTCAAGGTTTAAGGAGGAGGGATCAGGACACTGTGACCATTACAGTCTGATGAGACAGGCTGAAGGCAACAGCTGGGGAATGAGAGAGATGAACTGCAAAAGAGAGAGGGGAAATGCATCCTGTTGTAATTAAAGAAACCCAGGATTGCTAGGCTGCTTGGAACTTTCCTTCCAGGAATGTCAGAAATGTTGTTAGTCCTGAGCCTGCTGCTTTCATTAGGTGTAGTGTGAGTGTGTGTGTGTGTGTGTGTGTGTGTGTGAGTGTGAGTGAGATGGGGTTAATCTCCCATTTACATAGACAAAGAAAAATCTGCCAGGTTTTGTTTTAGAAAGGACTGGGGTAGATGTTAGTCAGGAGAGGTGAGTTCAAATCTTTATTCTCCTAAGAAGTAACTGTATTAGACCCAAGGGACAGTGTCTCCAGCTTCTGAGTTTATGTGTATGGTCTTCAATTTTGGGGGGTGTAACCTTTTTCCAAAACAATTTGTTCCTTCAAATGTTCTGACTGCCCCCCCCCTTTCAGTTTACTCAGGCATATCTCAGGTTATAGGTTTTATTTCCACTGATGTGGGCAAAACCTCCCTACCCCCATATTCCCCATAACCACTCAAATTAACAATACACTTACAGGGCACAGAGCAGCTTTTATTTCATCCCCAATGTAGAAGATACAAAGCACTCAGAGGAGTCCATTAACAAGGCAGGAAACACATAAAGGAGTCCAAATAGCCTGTAAGCAATCACTCCTGTTCTTCTCCCCCCCTCTCTCAAGGTTCCTGCTCTTCCACAGGATCCTAAAAGTGTGTCATCCTGTATCTAGCTTGTTGGCTTAGACTCCTCTTAGAAGGGAAATCAACTTGTTGCTGCTAAATGTGTCTAATTCATGGGCTGGGTGTTTGAACACCTCAAAGGGACATTTCCATTGATCCTTGATCTTTTACTTCTCAGGCAATGCTATGAACAACCATGAAGCACATACATATCTTCATTTCTGGGAAACCCCATTTTCACCCGACACACCAGAGAGACATCCAGCTGTTTGTTATTACTCTGGGGATATGAACTTCCCCAGGAGAGAAAGGCACTTGAAGATTCTAGACAGAAACCCCCCCTCTCCTGAGGACAAGCACTATATGGATAAATCTCTAGAATTATGGAGTATGGAATCCTGGGTCCTTGCTCTTCCATTTTGAAGCTTTAGTCCTGTGTAGTCATTCCTTCCAATACAGGGAACTCCTTATTCTTCTAATAGAAATATAGATTCCAAAATTCTTGAGCTTTGGCCTTTCAGAGTGGCAACCTTCAGAAACCCTCCAAAGTCTTAAGGTTCAGAAATTCAGATGATCAAACCACTTAGGCAAACACATGCTATCTACCTGCCCCATGGATGGTAATGAACTGTTCATTCCAGTAACATAAGAAACTCTCACATCAAGAGATAGGTTCCCTCTATTAGTTCAAGTTAACACTATCTCTGTAATGTATAGCCTTCAAGAATTGCCTAGAACATGAAGGCTTAAATCCCTTTTTCCCCAATGTCACTCAGCATGTCAGAGGTGGTACTTGAACTGAGGTCCTCTTGGCTTTAAGACCATCTCTCCATCCTGTGTGTCACTAGACCCTTACCTTTCCAAAGAAATTATTAATGATTCCCAAATGAGGAATTCTCACTCTTCCTCCCTTCCTCTTAAGATATAATTTTAGGATTTCTTCAAGAGGAAAGTAGAAAGTGAAAATTCCAGAGCATGTCTATCACAAGCTAGGACAAATGGGATAATGGAACTGGATATGTTTATGCTGGAAAAGATAAGACTCAGGTGGGACATGATCTCTTTCTTCAATTATTTTGGGGAAAAAAAACGATCTAAGCAAAGAATATTTGTTTTTCTTTGGCTCCAGAAGTACTTAGTGAAAGTTGCAAAGAAGCTTGTAATTGGTTAAAAAATAAAACAAAAAATCCTTCTTAACAATGAGAACAACCCCAAAGTGGAATGAGCTGGAGGGATGGTGACTTTCTTCTCCTTGGGACTTTTCAAGTAGAGGCTAGATGGCCACTCTGGAGGAGTCCTGTTGTGTAGGGGTTGGACTAGATGGCTTCTGATGTCCCTTCCATCTCTCAAATTCTGGGATTCTGGTGGCTCTTCCTACATGAGTTCATCAGCCCAAGAGTATGAGCTAACCAAGCCATCTTGGGGGCAGCCCTCATCAATGAAACATCCTCTGGGAGTGATCAACAGACTGCTCCAAATCTAACAATTTATTTTAGGGGCCATTTCAGTCACTGGGACTTAATTCTTTACTCTTCTCAGCATGATGGGAATAGAAACAGCTCTGGCTCTGGGAGTTGCTTTAGAGGTCTTAGAGTCTAAACCCCTTCATTTAACTTGAACCTGATCAGTTCTTGTAATTTCAGATAGAGTCTTTTTTTTTTTCAGCTCTGCATGTATATATCCTCCATAGGAAAACACTTACAAAACTCCAGAAGACATACCACAGGCTGAGCTCATCAAACTGATCAGGGTTAGGGTTAAGTCCCTTGTTCAACCCCTTCCATGTAAAATATTAAGTAATTCACCTAGTCTCTCTGAATCCGAGTTTCTTTATCTTTAAAATGATCTTGATAATGCTTGTCATATATACATCACAGGGTTATTGTAAGGAAAGCTTTTTATTTTTAATCCCTTAAGGTGCTATAGAAAGGTCAGACATTCCTACATTCCATGCCCTAAAGTCTCTTCTAACACTAATAGCAGGGTCTGGTATTGTGGTCCTGCCTCTATTAAGGGATTCAGTCTGTCCCAAGCCAGCTGTTTCCAGTTATCACTAGGGGGTCCTCCGAGCCCAACTCATTTGGGATTGGCTCTCACCTGAGTCCAATAAATATAGAGTCATCTGAAGGGAAGCATTCTTACCCTTTTATCCCTAATGTTTTCTGACCATCTCCTCGACTCTAGTCTGTGATGAAGCATGGCCCTATTCACGAATTCTGGTCCTTCTAAACATTTCCTTAATTCCACCCCCTCCAGTTTTTGCTCTGATTGTCTCCACTACCATTTCTCCTTTATCTCTCTAATTTCTGATCTCTCCCTATCCATTAGTTCCTTCCTTGTTTCCTATAAATGTCTGAAATCTCTGCCAACATTCTTAAAACAAAACAAAACAAGCAAACATACACTAAATCCAATCGTTCTAGTAACCGATCTATATCTCCCTCTTCTTTCTCAGATACACTCCTTGAAATAGCCATGGACAATCTTCCTCGATCCCCACCTCCCTCCATTCTTAACCCTGTGCAATGTCTCTTAACCTCATAGCTCAGCTGAAACCTCTCTCCAGAGTTATCGATGATCTCTTAATCACTAAATCTAATGGTCTCTTCTCAATCCTGATGCTCCTTGACCTCTCTGCAGCATTTGATATTCTTGACCACCCCTCTCTTCCTGGATACACTCTCCTGTCTGGTTTTTGCATGACACTGCTCTCCCTAGAGTCTTCTCTTACCTGCCCAACTATTCTGTCTCAGTCTCCTTTGCTAATTTATCATCCCTGTCACAGCTACTTACTGAGCATATCTCAATGTTCTGTACTGTGGCCTAGAGAGGAAAAGGAATAAGTATTTATATAATGCCTATTATGTGCCAGGCACTGGACTAAGGACTTTATATATATTATCTCACGGGGGCAGCTAGGTGGCACAGTGGATAAAGCACCAGCCCTGGATTCAGGAATACCTGAGTTCAATTCCAACCTCAGACACTTGACACTTAAGAGCTGTATGACCCTGGGCAAGTCACTTAACCCCCATTGCCCTGCAAAAAAAAAATCTCACTTGATCCTCACAGAAATCCTGCAAGATGGGTGTTGTCATTATTCCTATATTACACTTGAGGAAACCGAGGCAAGGTCAGTTGCCCAGAGTCAGAATTTGAACTCAAGTCTTTCTGGTTTCTGACCTAGTGCTCTATCCAATGCCGCACCCAGCTTGCTTGAGTAAGCCCAGGTCCTTCTGGTCCTCCTCTAAGTCTATTGCTTTTTCTAATGCTCTGAGTCAAAAAATTTGAGGAAGAGGTCATTTCTCAATGAGAAAGAGCAGGGGAATTTGTCATTCATTCATTCCTTTGTTCGTTTGTTTATTATTTATTATTTTCACAAGATATGAGGTAGGAGCTGGGGCTTAGTATGAAGATAAGGTATTATTAGTCAAAAATGGCATTAAAGACAGAAAATGAAAGCTGTGAGCTAAGGAAAGTTCAGGACATTTATCAGGGACAGAGTGAAGTTCTGTTTGTGAAATAGGAAAATTATCAACCTGAGCTGCTTCCTGCCTATTGTCTGATATTTTCGAAAAGTGGACTGGGTGTGTACCCAAAGCAGGCTGAAGCAATTCTGATGAAGCTCGCGGGAAAAGTGTAGTCATATGACAAAATTATCCCCTAATATTTCTGTTTCCCGCAAGCTGGCTTCCCAGGCAGTGCCAGATCTTTGCCCAGGGAAGAATAGGACTCAGTCTTTTGGCACTAATCCTTTACTCCCTTGGAATCAGTGCCTTGGGCAAAAAGCACTCAGGCTCCTTTTTTGGATTCAGAAGTTTCTCTCCAGAGTTACTCACAGAAGTGTGTATTTGGAGGCCTTTAACCCCATGGTCCCATTGCCTTCATGTGGTGCTCTGAGTGCTTATCGTCACCTTTCAGGCACCCAGTGAAGAGGTAGTGTTCAGCAGCTGAAGTGAAAGGTCTCTAGTGGGCAGGCATGCCTCACATCTGTTACTCTGCCCAAGTAATTTATGACCATCTCTATGGCCGCAGGCAACATATTCCTCAAGAGATGAGAGCTGGGAGCAAACAGCTGATTTAATTCAGGCAGGCAGTACTGGACTGAATTGGTTATTACAGCTTCATCTACATGTAGACTACAACCTGCAATGTGAGGGGAATTCATTATCAGCACTTAATCATCTATCAATTAATCAGTCAACAAGGATTTATTAAACACATACTATGTGTTTTCTGGTATTCTGCTAAGTACTAGGAATTCAAAGGCAATATAGTCCTGCCCTCAAGATGCTTGCATTTTAAAGGGATATACATGTGTATGAATAATTGTCTATACAGGGCTCCATTAAAGCACACAAGATAAGGTTGGATGGGAAGGCATTTGCAACTTGGGCCACTAGGAAATTCCTGCTACAGAAGGTAATCCCTAAGCTCAGTTTTGAAATCAGGATTTTTAAGAGACCAAGATGAGAAAGGAGCATGTTGCAGACATGATAGACAAAGGGATGGAGTTGATAGAATTGCCATATGTCAGGAACAGCAGAATGTACAATAAGGTCAAACTGTACCATGAATAAAGGAAAGTAATATGTAAGGAGACAGGAAGTAGGCAGGGACTAAGTTGTGAACTGTTATAAATGCAAGAAAATTTCTATTTGATTCTTTTTTTTTTTTTTTTTTTAGTGAGGCAGTTGGGGTTAAGTGACTTGCCCAGGGTCACACAGCTAGTAAGTGTTAAGTGTCTAAGGCCGGATTTGAACTCAGGTACTCCTAAGTCCAGGGCCTGTGCTCTATCCACTGCGCCATCTAGCTGCCCCTTGATTCTAGTGGTAATAGGGCGTCACAGAAGTTTATTGTGTGGTGATGGTCAGGGAAAAGGAGATCATATGGTCATACTTATGTATTAGGATAAATTACTTTGGTGACGATGTAGAAGATAGCTTTAGAGCAGGAAGTGTTAAAGGCAAGAAGACTAGGTATGTGGCTATTGCAGTAGTCTATATGAATCAGTATTTTTAAGTGCCTAATATGTGTCAGAGAAAGGCAAAAACCAGTTATGTACTTCCCAAAACATACAATGTGAACATTATTACCAATTTCCATTGTTGTCTCTAACTTTGATACAACTTTGATCATGACACCCACCAACCCCTACCAGTTGTCTCTTGCTACTATCTTTTCTCCATTCCAAGATTTTTCATACCAAATAACATCTGCTCTATGCCTATACCAACATCACAACAATCCAGGGATTGTGCTAGGTATTGGGGATTCAGAAAATGAACATTCTCTACTCTAATATTTTTAAATAATCCTCCTGGTTTTTTTGTATTATTGAAAATCTACATATTTATTATGGGATCATGGAACCCCAGCTGTGTCCTTGCTATTAGCTGACCAAGTCCAATACTCTAAGCACATAGTTAGCTGTGATTTGTGGAAAGAGTATGTCATCAAGACTCGGGACAACAGGCTTCTAGACAAAGCTCTGTGATCTTCACCCTCATTTCTCCATCTATGAAATGAGTAGATTTAGTTAAATGACATCTAAGTCAGCTCTAATATTTTGTGATTCTCAGTCCTGTTTTCTAAGCCTCAGTTTCTTTTACCTATAAAATAGGAATAATACTTGCATCAGTGGATTGTAGAGTTACTTTAAGGATAAAATTGTACAATGTATGGGCAAGCACTTTAGAAAATGCATAACATTGACAAACTCTAAGGAGTTATAATTATTGGTCACCTGAGCACCAAGCATTACCAAAAAGGAAATGGATGGACTCATAACATCCGTTTGTCTCAGTTGTGTATTATATTATCATGAAATTAATGCAACTGTGAGGGATCAAGGCAAGCAGAATGATATTGCTGTGACTGACCTATTATTATCTGCAGATTACATTTTACATGGAAATTAAATGAATTCTGTCAGAACTCTGGGGTGAGGGAGAGAAGAAAATGGCTCACTGTGCAGCTTGCATAGCTGGAGAGACAACATGTGGGGATAAAGAGACCTGTTTGGGGGAAAACAAGGCGTGGGCTTCGAGTTTGAAAGATGCATTTGTTACACAAATGCTTGAAATAGGAAATGTGTGTGGGAAGAAACAAGGAGATGAAAGAGGAAAGGACTAATTATTACTACCATTGCATATGTGTATTAGTTTATTTATATAATGTGACCAACTTCTTCTGGTAGGAAAATGTTAGTCATTTCTTGGGGGAAAAGGGAGGGGTTAACTGAAGTATGGCATCCAGAAGGAACAAAGTATTATCATCATACTGTTCAGACCATGTTTAAGCTAACATAGTCGGATCCAAATGCCACATTTTAGGAAGGACATTGATAGGAAATGAAATTGAAATTGGGTGATATGAGGATTGAATCAAGTTACTGGAGATGTTTATGTGTCTGTTGTTTTCAGTCATGCACAGCTCTTCTTTACAGCATTTGAAGTTTTCTTGGCAGAAATATTTGAGTGGCTTTCCATTTGCTTCTCCAGCTCGTTTTACAGATGAGGAAACTGAGGCTAACAGGGTTAAGTGACTTGCCAAGGGTCACAGATCTAGTAAGTGTCTGAGGCAAGACTTGGACTCACAAAGAGGAGTCTTCCTGACTCCAGGCCCAGCACTCTTTCTACTGAACCATCTAGCTGCCCTACACTGAGTTTAGCCTGAACAAATGTGTACCTAGAATGTATATGCCTTTCATCTCCTAATATCTGAAGAACTATTACCTATAAAATCTCAAAGTGTAGGTATGACAATGTCATCTCTTCCCTACCCCTACATTCAATAGACCCCGGGGCTTGCTATTTCCTCCAGAATAAAATATAAACTCCCTTTTGGGGCATTTAAAGCCCTTCGCAATCTGGCCTCTTCCTATCTTTCCATTCTCTGTATCCTTCATGCCCTTTTCTATACTCTAAGATAAAATTACACTTACCTACTTGCTCTTCACACACAAAACTCAATCTTCTGACTTAGTACCTTTTCTTTTTTAATTTTAATTTTAATTTATTTTTGCAGGGCAATGAAGTTTGAGAGACTTGCCCAAGGTCATGCAGCTCTAAGTGTCAAGTGTCTGAGGTCAGATTTGCACTCAGGTCCTCTTGAATCCAGGTCTGGTGCTTTATCCACTGAACCACCTAGCTACCCCTGATTTAGTACCTTTTCATTGGATGTTTCCCAAACCTGGCATACTTTCCTTCCTCCCAACTGCCTCTTGTCTTCCACCAGGACTAGGTTCAAACCCCACCTTTCTATGAGAGTTCATCCTCCTAACTGCTAGGGCTTCCCCCTAAGACTGTCTTCCATTTACATATATCTTACATGTACTTATCCAAAGTTGGTCCCTTCCATTAGAATATGAGTTCCTTGAGCTCACAGATTGTGGTTTTGTCTTTGTTTGTATCCATAAAGCTTAGCACAATACCTGAATACCTGGCACTCAAGAGAGCGCAGACTTAGTCTGTTTAACCAGAAAGATCAATGGGCAGAAGTTATATGGAGAAAGATTTGAGTTCAGCTTCAAGCACTCCAATGGTAGAAGACTGTGGATCAGTTTGGACAACATTTGCAAACCATTTTTGCCAGTCATTAAGCATTATATAAAAGCAGACTATTATTATTACTTTTTTGTAACTGATGTACTCTGGGAGCGTCTGGATAATCGGTTTGAAGAATACTGAAATTATTTATCGTTCAGGGACTAGACGGCATCTAAGTTTCTGTGTCGATTCCTTTACATGAGTCTTTCCAATATTTGGAATGTTTTGCCTCTTCATCCATGTCCCATAGAATCCCAAGCTTGCTTCTCAGCTCAGCTCAAGGATCACTTTCTGCAGGAGTTCTAATCTAATCTTCCCATCCCCCCAGTTACTAAAGCTGTATTTTCTAGAAACATTTTTTTCTACATTTTTATTAATTTATTTATGTATTTGCTGTTTTACTCCAGTAGAATATGAGCTTGTCAAGAAGCTTGGAAAAGCAGAGACTGATTCATTTTTGTCTTTGCATTCACAGTATGTTATATAGCAATTTCTTCATTTATGACAAGGCTACACTGTTTAGGACTTCTCCATTATGGCTCAATCAGCTCTTCATCCTAGAAGATTAATCAGCTCTAGAACTCCTACTTTGGAAGTACCCCTTGTCCCTGCGCATCCCTCCTTCAGGAACCTCCATTTAAGGAAGGTATCCAGGCCAACCATCTCTTCATTTCAAAAGAGGATGAGGTCCTATGAATTTCACTCTCATCCCCTTACTTCTTCCAACGTTTCTCTGTGTTGGGTTCCACATTCAAATGTGAGTTCCATGAGGTCATGAACTGCCTTTTTTTATTGTATTTGTATTTCCAGGTCTTAGCACAGTGCCTATAGTAAACAGTAAGTATTTAATAAATGCTTGCTGATTGACTGACTCAGTGCTGGACACTTAATTAATGCTATATTGTTTAGGTGTGGTAAATCTTTATAGTATCCGAGTTTTTGTGCTCTATCATTCTTTACTTTTTTTTTTAAAAGCTCTGATCTAGAAATGACTACATTTATTTATTTATTTTTCGGTGAGGCAATTGGGGTTAAGTGACTTGCTCAAGGTCACACAGCTAGTAATTGTCAAGTGTCTTAGGTCAGATTTGAACTCAGGTCCTCCTGACTCCAGGGCTGGTGCCTATCCACTGCTCCACCTAGCTGCCCCTCATTCTTTACTTTTGATTCATACTTTCCATTACATTTTTTCCCATCCTTGCCTATCTTACATTTGAATTGAAGTCACCACATAACGGAATATTTGTTGAATTTATTTGGAGATTCTTATCAAGTTCTTTGTAAAATTTATCTAAAGTAAGTGTGCATACCACACTTAAAATTCCATGTGACTCTTCTCTGTTAAGAAACATATGCTGGGGGCAGCTAGGTGGCTCAGTGGATAGAGCACTGGCCCTGGAGTCAGGAGGACCTGAGTTCAAATCTGGCCTCAGACACTTAACACTTACTAGATGTGTGATCCCAGGCAAGTCACTTAACCCCAATTGCCTCACTAAAAAAAAAAAAAAAAAGAAAGAAAGAAAAGAAACAAACAAACAAACAAACAAACAAACATATGCCTTGGGGGCAGCTAGGTGGTACAGTGGATAAAGCATTGGCCCTGGATTCAGGAGAACCTGAGTTCAAATCCAACCTCAGATACTTGACACTTATTAGCTGTGTGACCCTGGGCAAATCACTTAACCCCAATTGCCTCAACAAAAAAACAAAAAAAAAACAAAACAAAAATTTTAATTTTTAAAAGTCAATTTCAAATAAATTTTATATATACTTATTTGGAATCCTAAAACTGGAAGTTACCATGAAACAGAGAATTATGAAATGTGCTATAGACTGCAGGAATTCTTAAGTGATTGGGTGTCATGGACCACTTAGGCAGTTTTGTGAAGCCTATGGAATTCTTTTCAGAATAATGATTTTAAATGCAAAAAATAAAATACATAGTATTATAAAAAACCCCAATATATTGAATTTGAATTTTTTTTAAAAACTTACAGAGCTCAAGTTAAGAACTCTTGAGAGAATTTTAGGGCTTTAAATATCCAAGAAATTTAAGGTTATGGTTTTTTGTTGTTGTTTTTTGTTTGGTTGGTTTTTGCACAAAAGGAAACTGGAACTCAGAAAAAAGTTTCTTATTCAGGGTTGCATGGTAAATAAATAAAAAGAAGGAACTTGAACAGAGCCTGTGATTCCAAGTCCAGTGTTCTTTATATCCTATTATATTGCCTATTTGCATATAGGCAGATTCATGTAACACTAATAGCTGACACTTATATAGTACTTCTTAGCCTGTTGGTTGGTCCTCTTGCCTGCCTCTCCCCACCCAATAAGTCCTATGCACGGCTGTCAAATTAATCTTTCTGACCATGGCACCTTCACATAATAAACTCCAGTGACACTCTATCATCTACAGAATTGAATATAAAAAGCTTCTGTTTGGCAATTGAAAGCCTTTCACACCCTGGTCCCTTCCTACCTTTCCAGTTTTCTACCTTATTCTTCCCATCTTTTTCCCCCTCCCCCAAATCTTTCATGTCCTCTGTGATTCAATGACACTGATTCCCTGGCTAATCTTCAAACAAACTGCTTCATCTTCAGACTCTAAACATCTTCACTGGCGATTCTCCCAGTCTGGAATATTTTCCCTCCTCATCTCCATTTCCTGGCTTTCCTCCCTGGCTTTCCTGGGACCTTTAAATCCCAGTTAAAATTCTGCCTTTTTCAGGAAGTCTTTCCTGATCCCCTTTAATTCTAATATCTTCCTTCTCTTGCTTATCTCCAATTTGTCCTGTCTATATCCTGTTTGTACATAGTTGTTTTCATGATTTCTCCCCATTAGACTGTGAGTTCTTCAGACATAAGGATATGGGTAGTATATAGTGGGTAGTATACAGCAGTTACTGATTGGTAGAGTATTTTATATTTGCAAAAATGCTTGTTGCTCATGTTATTGCAATGCCCTTACAACATGGACATTATGTAGGTAGCTTCGCCTACATGTCACAGATGAAGAAACTTAGACCAAGACTTGTTTATTTTTATACAGTTAGTGTAGTTTAGTTAGTAGAGAATACTTTGGGGCAAGATTTACATTGGTCACTCCTGATTCCAAAGCTAGCACTCTTTAAAGAGTGCCACTTCTATTTACAGAAATACATTTCTCCTCTAAAAGTAATATTGCTACAATAGGAAACAATGTGGAGGAACTTCAGAAATTACAGAGATTCATACTGGCAAGAATGTGTATTTGAGAATTCAAAACACGATCCTTGAGAGCCGGTGTAGCAAGGTTTTCCAATGGATAGAACAACTAGACTTGTAGACAGTCAATAAATATTAAGTACCTACTATGTTGCAGGAACTATGTAAAAGCTGGGGATACAAAGACAGTAAAAGATGAGGAAACTGAGGCCAACAGGGTCAAATGACTTGTCTGGGGTCACACAGCTAATAAAGTATCTGAGTTGGGATTTGAACTTAACAAAAAGTATTACTGATTCCAAGCCCAGTGCTTTCTATCCACTGTGCCACTTACCTGCTCCCATTATAAAGATAAAATGAGATAATAATTGCAAAAGGATTTCCAAATATTAAAGCAGTATATAAATGTTCATCATTATTATTGGCATTAATTATTGGTATAAAGAAAAACTAAAAAATTGTGAAAAAGTAAAATGGGGTTTTAGAGATAGATGTTGAATGGAGTATTGCAGGTACTGGTAGGTAATACTTGTGGTATTTGAGAGACAATGATACTTCTTGGGGATGTTGTTAACAGGGTTCACCACTGGTCAAAGAGTTGGTTATCTTAGAGGATGTGTTGTGTTTCCTGCAACCCTGAACAGAAGATCATTGACTGAGAGTCGGGGGACCTAGATTTGTCAAACAAAAGTTCTGGGCCTGTGATGAAGCTCTGTCCTCTCTTTTGGGACCCCGTTTCTTCATCTCAAATAGAAACTTAAATATGAGGTGGCTTAGATTGTCCCAAAGCTCCTTTCCAGGGCTAACATTTAAGGATTTTAACATTCAGTGATTGTACAACTAACCTGGGCTTCTGGTGAATGGATCTGTCTTTGGACTTCTCTGGCCATTTTTTTTTCTTTTTTGATCAGTTCCATTGCCACGATTGATACTTTTTTTTTAATTAGCAGAAACCTGGATTGCTGGTCAATATTTCCAAATCCTGTGTGTGTGGAGGGGAAGCCCCTAACAAATGAGGGTCCTTTGGCGCTGAATTTCACATTTTATTAGATCGCGTTATGATAAAGCAATTTTGGTCTGACATTGAACATTTCATTTCTTCTTTATTAAATTTCCCAATTGTTCTTTCACCACAAGTGCTCCTATTGGGCAGCAGGAGTAGTTTTCATTTGGAGAACTCACTCTGGGATAAAGAGTTGGGTGGGCATTTTTTGTGGGGAATATACTCTTCATCATGGGAACTCTATATGACAACTGTTAGGAGACAATATCTGCATTTTTGAATGCTGGTTGTTTTTTTGTGATGAATACTTATGAAGAATGAAAATATGCTGGGAGTACATGCAGCTTTGGGGAATGTGTTTGAATGGTACCAGGATTGCTGCTTTTATACCCATATTGTTAGTATTAAGATATTGCCCCCTCTCTGATCAGTCTTGTTTTCTATTAGGAAATGGAACATTAGCAACACATTCTCAAATGGAAGTCTAGCTGGAATAGTCAGGGGCAAACTCTTGACTCCCTCCTGCCACCAAAGGTCACCTAGATCTCCATAGACTTATGGGATTTGGAATTTTTGCTCATCTCCTGAGACAAAGAAATAGATCACTGCTCGTAGCTTGGTTGGAGGAGTGGGGAGAGAGGATGAAAAGGATAGCTTATGAAAAAAAAAAGCTCAAACACATAGATTAGAGGGAGTTGGCAGAGCTTACTGAAATAGAAGGCACATGAAATAGAAGGCAATTAGAGCAGTTCCCTTCAAGACTTTGGAGAGACTGGAGAGGTAAAAGCTAAAGAGATAAGTAGCATGGGATAAGACACTTTTTCTCCTGTCCCAAGTGTTAGGTCAGGTGACTGGGACTCTGAATGGGTAGTGGGAGAGAAATAAACCAGATCAAACAGCAACAACAACCAAAAGCAGATGCAGAAAGGCTAGCCAGCCTTATTCCTTTTCTCTACTTGACTATAGTTGGGTGTGACTGGCACCCATTTCTAAATGGGTCCTTTTATGTTGTTAAAGGCTACATCTGACTAACTTGAATTTATTTTTCATAAACACCTGTAGTTGACCTTGTCCATTGCATTTCCTCATGTACCTTTGTCCATAAATGAGGTCATGGAACGACTATGGGAGTCATATATGAGAGTGACCTTTCTGAGCATGGGTCTGAGATTCCAACCTCTGAGTATTTTTTTTGGTTGTTGTGTTTGTTATTGTTGTTTGTCCCCTCCCCTCTCTGAGTTGGGGTATAGTCATGAGTCATTCCTATATTTTATAACTTTATATATTCCCAAGGGCAGAATCATAATGAATTTGAGGCTTCAACTCTGCCCCATATGACCATAGACCCAACCAGATGACCCCTAAGGTTATAGTAGAATGATGTACTTCTCAGAGATTTGCACTCCTCAGAGGACACAGAAATATAGATCCATCTTCCTTGAATCTGTTCCCTGAGATATTGACCCAGACATGGGCAGACACCTTCTCCCACTGTGGCACGGCTGGTCAGAGCACCAGATGCTGCTTGTCTGAGCTCATTTGCTTTCTTTGCCCACTGAGATACTTCTGTGCAATGACTCCCCAGTGACACTGGGAAGGAGCCAGTGGAGCTCATCAACATTGGAAAATCCTGGTACTGAATTATAGCATGATGGTCCTGCTATTTCTCAGCAGGGTCAGTGGCTGGTGTAGAGTCATGACTACAGCTGTGACTTATGGAAGGTTATTGTCAATCTCCCAAAACTATATCCTAGATTATTAGCCCACGTCCTGGTTTGGCTTATTTCTTGTTAATGCTTTGCAGTCAAGCCAGAGACCCAACCAATGAAATTGGGACAAAACCTGAATGGACTCCAATTTTAAGGCTATAAGGAGTCATTCAATGATCATAAATTCTTTGAGGTCATGGACTTGGGAACATAAATCCTTTTATAAGGTGACTGATCCATTTCCCAGTGATAACACACATAGTTCTGCAATAGGGATTTGAAAACTGATTGCTATCCTGGGATTTGTAGTTCAGAGAAAAACAAACAAACAAATAAACTAAATTCCCTCTCATCTCTAAGAGTGATTTGGGATTGTAGAGAGATGTTTGATCCAGAAAATAGAATAGAATCACACCTGAAGATTTTTAAAGAATCACTCACAGTCTTCAAGATACAAAGTGACAAGAAGGAATGGGGATTTCAAGAGATGATTGGGAGCATTGATGGAGAGACCACTTCCCCATCCCTGCCCAGGACATAATGAGATGAACAGGAAAGAAGCAAAAACACAGGGACAATCACTCAGAAGAAAACTTGAAAGAGAAGACTAAAAGGAGAAAGTTAGAGGGGGCTGAGCTCTGTGATGGTGATGGGTGAGATGGAGGAAAGCCATAGGCCCTCTACAAATATCTTGGAGGAGAAGACTTGGGTTACTGGTTGACTCCAACTCTTCAAGCATTGAGGGAAGTTACAATAAATAAACAAATACATACACACCCAAACAAAGGAATGAATGACTAAGTACATGACTGCATATGCACATTAGTGAATAAAAACCATTTATATCTGTTCTTTACCTGATCTCCTCACTTCTGCTACTTCTGCTGCCCAGCTTCCAAGAAACCTATTTTCTTCTTTCAATTCCAGACTTAAAATGAAGAGCCTACCATTATATCTGACTTTAAGGTTTAGAATTGATGAACAGGAACATCCAAAGTTAGCAAGTGGAATATATGTACATTGAACACTACGTGCATGTTCCTTTAAGAACTCCCGGCTTGACTCAATTCTGCCTTCTGGTTTTAGGTCCTCAAGTTGCTCTCAGGGCTGAGATGAGAATGCTTATCATTCTGACCCACAAATCCTAGGATACCAGAGAGGTCTCAAACCCCTATTATCTTTCGGTTGTTTGAGGACCAGTGCTTTCATTCGTCTGGGGGCCCACTCTCCATAAATGCTATATGAGTTCTCTGTCTTTTAGTAGATGGTCCTTGAAAGTTGCTGTGTCAGAGAAATTAATTAGCCTCTGGCCATAATGGGAACAAAAGCCCCTCTAATATGTAAACCTAAACCTGAACCTCTAACCTGGTGCTTAAATGACAAGCCATAACTGAGTTTAGACTTGAAGACATGTCCCTGCTAGAACTTGTAC
Organism: Dromiciops gliroides; assembly: GCF_019393635.1. Lineage (NCBI taxonomy): Eukaryota > Metazoa > Chordata > Mammalia > Microbiotheria > Microbiotheriidae > Dromiciops > Dromiciops gliroides. The sequence goes on along the minus strand of NC_057862.1, from coordinate 633,725,975 downwards.
TGATTTAGAATAGCCTTCAAGAACCCCAGGTCACCTCTTTTCTAAAATGAGGCAACTAAAGGGGACATTGGTGGAGATCCAGGTAGCATAGAGAGCTGGACTTGATATGAGGAAGACCCGAGTTCAAATTCTACTTCAGATGCTAACTAGCTATGTGACACCAGGCAAATCACTCAGGCTTTGCCTTAATTTCTTTATCTATGAAATGGGTATAATGATAGCATCTAACTCCCATGGTTATGAGGATAAAATGAAATTATATTTAGTCAGGATTCTGCAAATTGCAAAGCACTATATCAGTATTATTATTGTTGTTATTTATTATTATCTGATTTTAGCCTGACAGGCCTCTATATGCCTTCTCTTTTTATACCAATTTATTTCTGACATATTCTAAGGCTTCCACTTCTGTATACCTATTTTGACATCTACCTTGCATGTGTGAAGTATAGTTTTTGTGTACTATATCAGTAATAACTGATATTTATAGTTTTGTTATGATTCTTTATTTGTTTCAGTCATGTCTGACTCCTTGTGACCCAATTTGGGGCTTTCTTGGCAAAAATACTGAAGTGGTTTGCCATTTTCCTCTCCATCTCATTTTATAGGGAAGAATCGAGGCAAACAGGGTTAAGTGATTTGCCCAGTATCACAGTTGGAAATATCTGAGGTCAGATTTGAACTCAGGAAGATGAGTCTTCCTGGCTTCAGGTCTAGCACTCTATGCACTGCATCACCTAGATGTGCTGGTTTAAACGTTTTCTCATTTTGTCCTCACAACAAAACTATGAGGGAGAGTGGCATACTCATATGAAGAAACAGGGCTTCAGAAAGACATGTAATTTTCCCAAGGTCACATAGCTCTTCCTATAACTGAATTTCAGACTTCAAATGAAGAGCTTACCATTATATATGACTTTAAGGTTTAGAATAGATGTACAAGGATGCCCAAAATTAGTGAGTGACATGAATGAATATCAAACAAAGGAAAGAGAGAAGAACCAGTAATGTATATAGGAGAACCAGGAGAAAGTAGTGTCATGGGAGACCTTGGAGAGTTTCAAATAGAAGATGGTGGTGACAGAGAGGTCAAGAAAGATGAACATTGAGGAAAGGCCATTTGGATTTGGGAAGTAAGAGATCATTTGTAACTTTTGGACAGAGCAATTTTAGTTGAATGAAAGCCAGATTTCAGGGAGTTAAGCAGAAAGTGAGAGAAGTGCATGCACCTATTGTAGATGGCCTTCTCAAAGAGGTTACCCAAAAAAGAAAGGAAATTTTGGGGAAAATGATTAGCAATGGGGCAGCTAGTTGGCGCAGCAGATAGAGCACCAGCCCTGGAATCAGGAGGCCCTAAGTTCAAATCAGGGTTCAGACATTTGACACTTACTAGCTGTGTGACCCTGGGCAAGTCACTTAACCCCAATTGCCTCACCAAAAAAAAAAAAGCAAAGAAAGAAAGAAAATGATTAGCAAGGATGGAAGGATCAAAGAATGAGAAATAAAGAATGAAGAAGGGGAAAGACACTCACATATGTGTAGACAGTATGGAAGCAGGCAGTAGACAGGTAGAGATTGAACATAAGTGAGAAAATGTGAATGTTAGGGAAGGCAATCTATTTGAGAATATATAATGAAATGAGATCACATGTGTGGGGAGAGATTAGTCTTGGCAAGGAGAAGGGCTACTTTCTCATATGTATCAAATGTGACGGAGGAGATAGTGGTAAGAGACATCTGGGTGATGTGAGATGGCTAGGAAGGCAAAAGATAGGCACTCTTGGTGAACAGACCCCATTTTTTTTCAGTAAAAAATGAGGCCAGTTTCTCAAATGAGAGGGTGGGGTGTGGAGATGCCATAGACTGTCTGAGAAGAAAAGAAAAGCTTGGAAAGAGCTACTGTAATGAGTGGGATGACATGTTAATTAGAGAAGTTTAAAAAGGTAACAGTGAGAGAAGAAAGCTGGATAGAGTTGAATTGGTCCACCAAGAGGTCAAGATGGGGAAGGGAGAATTGTGATGTTGAGGGTTTGGAGATGACAGTGTGGATGAAGAGCTGGTTTTCATTTTGGAAGAATGCCAATAGATTGTGAGTAAAGAAGGGAATTTTAGAGTTCATGAACATTGAAGTGGTACATTTATGGGTGATGGCAAGATCAAGGGGATGACCACCTTTGTGGCTGAGATCAATTAATGGAGTAGGTCATGGGAAATAAGTAAGTTGAGGACCTGGAAATTAATATACATGATGAAATTCCTTCTAATAACTTAAAGTCTCTTGTAGTATGAGGTCAGGAATGGGGGAGGAGAGAAAGATTATGAGTCAGATACAAAAGTTATTGAGGAAGGAAGGGAAATGTCATGGAGGTTGGTCAACAAACAACAGCTGGCATAATTATGATTGTTTGGTAGATATGGATTGAAAGAACCTCAAAGGAGGAAAGGTTATTGAGTGATCATGATAGAGGAGAAATCTGGAAGTGGCAATGGGGTGCAGGGAACATTTGATCTCCCCCATTTCGATCAGTGATTTGGTAGAAGGGGCTATGGTTTGCTGTTTTCAAATCTGTGAACTGTTTTCATATAGAAGGAGGATTAAATTTGTTCTACTCAGCCTCAGCAGGCAGAACTTAGACTAATGGGTGGAACTCTAGTAGATAAATGGCTTTTGGTTGAATATGAAAAAGAATGCTACTCATTCTTCCTGTTCAAAAGTAGTATGTGAAAGTTAAGCAGTGGGGGCAGCTAGGTGGTGGTGCAATGGATAAAGCATCGGGCCTGAATTCAGGAGGACCTGAGTTCAAATCCAGCCTCAGACATTTGACCCTTAACTAGCTGTGTAACTTTGGGCAAGTCACTTAACCCCAAATGCCTCACCAAAAACCAAACAAACAATAAAATAAAGTGAAGGAGTGGTAGGGGATAGGGGATTCCTGGCCCTGAGGTCCTGGCCTCACATATGTTTCAAGATCCCTTTTTATACTTGCTGTTTAGCAGATCTATATCTAGTATGTATGACTAGATAACTTCTGACTCCCTTTCTTCTCTAAGATTCTATGTTTCTCTGCAATGGTAAATGAGTCAAATGCTGGCAATGAGATGGGTGGAGAGGGGACTGGCTTCGAATTTCTGGTGTGCAGCCCATAGCTAGCTGGTGATGAATTGCATTCCTGCACAAGGGGACTTTTGATCATAAGCACATTTTCGTATAATTAGAAGTAAAGTAACCCAGATTAATGATGTCAGAGTTTTAATGGGAACTGTGAAAACAGCTTGATAATGGATTCTGCCGGCAATGCATATTACTGCCTAACATAGCCTGAATCACATATAGTACTAGAAAGCTTGACATTCTACAGAAAAATGATCAGCTATTGCCAGTGGAGTCACTGATGGGAAAGGTGCAGTCTTCTATCAGCAGTTGTTGTCACCAGAGTTTACTAATTTTTCCTGGTTTCTCTTTACTTCTGACCTTTCCCTTCCAATGAATGGGATGCTTCAGCAAGTACCAAGCAAACTCAGGTTTAGTTTTATCCATAGGAAGCATAGCAGAGGAAGAAAAATTCTTTACGTAACATTGAAATTGGTGTGTGGTGGTGGCAAAGTATACACATACAGCATGAAGACCTTTCCTCCCAGCTAAAATTACAAGTGGGACACCATATTAGAAGTGGTGTATCATCAGCATGAGGTCTTTAGTGGAGGGAAGATGGCAGGATAGAGAAAATCAACCCATTCATTCAATGTTGGACATGGGTGGACCCTGATGAGTAAGTCTGTGGTGATTAAAATCTAACTGTGATGTCTAAAAATCTAATGTGTGGTCACCTTAAATTAGAAGCTCATAGCATGAATCTTTGGGGCATTAAGTATTTATTAAAGTATTTAGAAGTTAGCAAAAGAGAGAAGAACAGGTGTAGTTCAGAAGGAAACGTAGTTACCCTGGAGACTCCTCCAGGACCTCCGACCAAAAAGAAGGATCCCCCATACCCCTCAAGCAGAAACTCCCTGTGGGCCCACCCAAGTGTGGTCCCTACACACAGCTCCAAGGTAATTGGCTGGTAGCATTGATTGACATGACTTACAGGCGTTTCTATGAATAGATGTAATGTTTCAGATACTAGTCACATGCTTTCTCCTCAGGGGGGCGTTGCCCTGGTTCTCACAATGTCTTTCTCAGTAGGGAGGTAGCACTCTGATTCTCACAAGGGAATGGAAGAGGGAGAGAAAAACAAAAACAAAAATAAAACCCTCTGCATCACAGTGGGAGAGGGAAAAGGATAGAAGAAATGAAAAAGAAAAGTTATCTATAGTGAATTAATAACTAATAGTGACTCAAAAAAGTGAGTAGTGGCATGGTATAAAAATTTGGCTTTTATTTTAAGCAAATATTAGCACTAATAGCCTGAAATACTCTTGCAGCTGCTTGGTAATATGTATTTAACTCAAAAAGCCAGAAATTTACTTTGCTTTTATTCTCTTGACTCTCTCAAGCCCTGGGGTGATGTTGCTCCTGATGCCAATGATAGTACTTTCATATTTCATGGATTTGTGGTTATTTCCCTCCACCAACACAAATTCTAGCTCTTCTGTTTCTTAATAGAAAGCTTCATAAGTTACTGTGGCTAAAACCTTAAATAATCCAGAGGCCAAACTTCTCTTTAAAAATAATTTAGTGTTGTTTTTTCCCCCTACCATTACAGTACCCAATGTATCTCTCTCCCTTCTTTCCCTTCCCAGAAAACAATCTGTTGTAACTGATAATATACAAAAGGGGAGAGGAGATAATTTATAAAAACCATATACAAACAGAAGTCTGATATTATATTCAGTGCTCTGCACAACTGGTATCAAACTCAAATAGAAACAAATCCCTGAAGAATCTATTAACTTAGAAAACCACATATTAACATTATCTATGATTTATTGCAATCTTATTTCATTATACATTTCCCAATTACATTTTAATCTGGTTCCCAGCTGTAGTTGGGAGTGTTGCAGCCATATTTTGGACACTACACTGATGTATTCACATATATCTTCTTTGGTGGCAGGCTTATTCATTAAAGTTTCAGAGAATTCAAATTTGATTTGTGTGTGTATGTTGTTGTTTCATTTACATTGTCATAGGTATTGTGTGTTTTGTTGGCTTCATTCTTAATACCTCACATTGACTCTATTCATATTAGTCTTCCCATATATTGATAATATTCAGTTTCTTGAATTCACATAATCTTAAAGTTTAACTGTTGGAAACCTGGAAGATATCTAGTTCAATTTATTCCTGAACAAGAACTCAGTATATAATATCACCTACAAATAGTCAAACAGTCTCCACTTGAAGACATGGAATGAAACAGATTCTACAATCTTCTGAGACAGCACTTTCTACTTTCAGTTAAAATTAATCTACCTTTGGCAAAGTCCATCCATTGTTCATTTGTCTAACCTTTTTGGGTTAAGCAAAATTGTCATACTTCTTCATTGTAATAGTCTTTTGAATACAGTCCTCACACCACTGCCAAACCATGATTCCACCAACAGGGTCTCTCTTGTCCAGACAATACATCTTCAACCCCTTTGCCCTGTTGTCACATTATATGTTTTCTAGTACTCATCATCTTGGTCATCTTCTTCTGGGTCCTTTCTATCTTTACTATGTCCTCACTAAAACGTAGCATCCAGAAATCTAGACCATTCTCCAGCTATGATCTGGACAGGACAGTGTTCAGGAGAAAAATCACTCCACTACTTGTAGATTCTCTGGTTCTCTTTATGCAGCCTCATTAGCTGAAGGCAGCTAAGGTCACTTTTTTTTTTTTTTGCTTCCATGTCAGGTTTTCTGACACCAAGATCAAGACTCTTTTTACTGTGCCTCATGGTCAGTTGGAGGAAGATTAGAAGAGGTAGATTTTTATGTGAAAACTGGAAAATAGAGATGGAGCAATCACATCTTTATGAAGAGATGTTGAGTCCTAATGGTCATTAAGTCCTAAGTGGCCATTAAGATAGAAGAAAATAATTAGAAAGTCACTTTATACAAAATGTCTCAATTTTCTCATGCTCCTTATTTCACAGACCTTCAATAATAATGATAAATAGATTGATAGAAAGACAGACAAACAGGAAGGAAGGAAGGGAGGAGGAAGATAGATTGATAGAGATATAGATCGATACATAGAAAGATAGATTTATAGAAAGAAGAAAGAAAGAAAGAAAGAAAGAAAGAAAGGAAGGAAGAAAGAAAGAACAAGAAAGAAAAGGAAGGAAGCAAAGAAGGAAGGAAGGAAGGAAGATAGATAGATAGATAGATAGATAGATAGATAGATAGATAGATAGATAGATAGATAGATAGATAGATAGTACTTTCATAAGGTAGATGCTATTGCTATTGCTATTGCCATTTTACAATTGAGGCACCTGAGGCATGCAGAAGGTAAGTGCCTTGTCTAGGCTCTCATAGTTATTGAGTAGCTAAAGGAGGAATCAAATTAGAGTTTGTCTGACTATTGTTCTAATAGTAACAATATAATAAATAATAATAATATTGTTCTAATAATAATTGCTCTAAACATTCCACCAAGTGGCTGTTTGACTGATGTGTAGTTTGAATTGAAAGAAGCAGGTAGCATGTTTCCTCCTAGTAATAAAAGTAAAAACAGCCCCTATTTACAGAGCGATTTTGACTTTCCCTACAATAAGCCCTGTGCCATAGAAAACATACCTATTATCATCGCTGCTTTTTGGAAGAAGAATCTGAGCTGGCATTAAATCACAAGTCATTTGACCCTAAGAACGTTGTACTTTCCCCTACCTAATCTTGCTTTCCAATAGACATCAGCTACGTCTTATCTAGGACTGATGGAAATAGCAAAGAATCACATGTCTTTGACTAGTGGGCTAGGTCATTAGCTCATGCTATTTTTCTCAGGCATTTTTCTCTGAGCTAGAATAATAGAATGCTAAAGTAGAAAGAAAACTATTTTCATTGTACCTAACCACCATTCTTCTAAAACAAGGTTGCTTCTCCACCATTATATCTAGGAAGTATTACCATATTTATAACCAAGAATATTGGTATATTGGATTCATTGTTCATCATTTGCTTTTGATATCAAATAAAGTTACATTAGATGCATCTTTATTAATCCCAACTCTCTTAACTTCACATATTCACAATGATTTTTATGCTCAGACTATTAATCTTATGAATGTGAAAATGTTCTCTCAATATGTTCTATTAAAGATATTTTAAAAGATATTTTCAACCACAGAAGCTTAATCTCATTTGTCTCTTGTCTTACATTCTGTAATTGTCCAGAGGAACTTCTCATCTGTCAGGGAAGCTGAAGAAAAGGCTGAAGCTTCAGATAGGAAATGAAATCAGATGCCCTTTAAGGTGGCTTCCAACCCTGAGATTATATGATTTTCTTTTGAAACAAGCATTTTTGATTAAAAAAAATTCTGAGAAGCTTTCTTTTAGGCCTCTCATATGAACAGAATAAAATTCAGAATTCAGCTTTAAACATAGCTATTGTGTTGCATGGTAAAATGTTAACTCAGGCTATTATTGCCTAAGGGACCATGAGGAGGCACCTATATCTTGAGACACAGTGAGCCATTTTGGAACACTGCTGGAACAATCCTACATACAGCTGCCTTCGTGTTGAACCCTCATTCACTCTGTGTGGATGGAGGAATAGGAGGGGTGGGAAGAATGGTCTGATTGAATGTAGGGAGTATAATAGGACAGTGTCACTTTAGAGGGGGAAGACAGTGAAAGTAGTCAACTACAGAATTCCAGAGTTGGAAAGGACTTTAGACCATTGGTTCCAACCTGTATCTGAGAAGAAATCTATTCTACAGCATGCCTGATGATTGGTCACCCAGTCTCTGTTGGAAGACTTCCAGTAATGGTAAATCCATTATTTCCTAAGATAGCTCATTCTCCTTTTTTTATACCTCTAATCTTAGAGAGAATTTTTTTTCTTAATTCTCTTATACTGAATTGAAATATGCCTCCACATGATTCAGTGACATTGTTCCTAATTCTTCCCTCTCCTGTCAAGTAGAAAAAAATCCAAGCCCTTCGGATATTTGAACTTGATCGCATGATTATCTGAGGACATTGATCCTTCTGAGTTCTCTTCTCCAGGTTGAACATGCATAATTCCTTCCAGTGATTTTTTTATTACCTTTTGTTCAGTACTCTTGCTTTTCTGAGTTCTCCACCTTTGGAAGGTTTTCAGCTTGTCAATGCCTTTCCTACCTTATGGTGGTTAGAATGGAACATAAAACTGTCAGAACACAGCTGTGGACAAAGGGGACTGTCACTTCCATTCTGCTTGGATGAAAGTCTAAGCAATGTAACCATAAATATGATAAAAGGAAACATTCAATCCAAAATGGATGAACCAAAGAGGTAATTGAGATTCAGAGGAAGCCTACCTGTCACTGATAAGTTATCTAGGAATGAGGTAGAATAGTTTGCATGTTCCCTTGAATAATTAATTACCTACTCACATGTCTAAAAGAAAGCATGGATCTGTAGGGAAAGATCTTTAAATATTCTAAAGATAAGGATAATGGATCCACCTATAACAGGGTTTACCAACTTTTCAAAGGTGACCTCAAAAGACTAATGGTAAATTCATTATTGTTCCCTTTCAATGTGTTATACTAGATCTAATGTTGAACTTGGAATTGGGCAGAACTGAGTTCAAATCCTGCTAGATGCTTCCTGTGTGACACTGAATGACACTTTCTGAGCCGTGGTTAATCATCTATAAAATGAGGAAAATAACAGCACCTACCTCACAGGGCTGTTGTGAGGAGCAAATGAGTAAATGCATATCAAGCACTTTGCAAACATGAAAATGTTATGTAAATGTGGCATTATTATCATATTCTTTTTATCATTTTCATTGGTGTTCAGATAGAAGCAGTCCTAGGTTATTTCACTATTGTACTATATTTCTTTAATATGTAATGCTTTCCAGACCATTGCACAGGTGAATTATCATTAATATTTATTATTATAGATGATGGTAATTTTGATCTCTTTCACATTTTTTTTTGTTTTGTTAAATTAAGAATAGGTCTTGCCCAGATTGAAAATGCAGCAGCGATTCATGGGCCCAGTCCTTCTGACTGTCATGGAAGCTTTCACCTATTCTCTTTCCCATTGAGGCTATTGCACTTGTCCTTAGGGAGTCAGGTGGCTTCCCAGCTCTTGGGGCGCTCACCATATTCATGGCAGCATTAATTCACACACCTGATCAGCTTTAGCACTTTTACAGCTTAGAATTCCTGACTTTATGCATCTCACTAGCTTTAGTCTCCCTAGTAGCAGGGACTATAAGCTTGGGCCACCATGCTAAGCTCCTATTCTCTTTCCATAGTTTTGATCTCACTTAAAACTATATCCCTCCAGTAGACTCGAAATCTTTGGCTACCTTCTTCAGCAATAAGAGATGCTGTTCTCGTGTCAAACAAAACCAAGAACAAAAACAAAAACAAAACACACACACACATACAGGGTCAGGGGGAGAATTTAATCTATTTCTTGATCTTTACTGTAACTTCTAAACTAACTTTTTTGCCATTCTCATTCTTCAGTTTCTCCTCTTTTGAGGTCATTCTCATCTATCTACCTATAGATTGATTGATCTGTCATCTATCTATTTATATATTTTTATCTATCAGTACCTATATATATATATATATATATATATTATCTATCATTATCTATCTATCTATCTATCTAGGCATGTCTATATCTCTGTTTGTCTGTCTATGTATCACCTAATTCACATCTCTGTTGAAGTCATCTAGCAGCCTTCAGATCAATCTCCCTTCTCAAGTATCTCACTTTCTATCATATACTCAAGAACTTACATATACATTTTGATTCTCTTTCAAATAGCCTAGCCTCCAAGATTATCATCTTCCTCAACTCCCTTGAACTATATCTTTACATTATTTTAGCCATTTAAGAAATGTTAGACCTAGCCATCAAATAATCAATAAGAACTTATTAGACACCTACTACTCTATGTGCCAAGCATGCCATCCCACCGACAGGAATTCTGCTACCTATATAATCTTAACTATGAATTATTTCCCCTGATCTTAACTCCCCATCCTTCCAACTCTCTCTCTGTCTATGTCCTCCTAAAACTGTTTCCTAGTGTTAAGGACTAAAATTCTAGCTAAACTGTCTAAAATATCTAATGAGTGGTCGCCAATAAATTATAAGCTTTAGCAAGAGTTAGACTTTTAAGCATTTATTAAGGAGAATAAGAATTTGATAAAGAGAGAGAGAAAGGCCTAGATTTCTATCTATTAAAGGGAGAGCACATTTCTAGCTCCACTCTCCACCAGAGTCCCGAGGAAAAAGAGTGAGACCAAGCGCCAGTCTCTTCCTTCCTCCTCCCACTAGCCCGCGTCACTTCCTGACGCCAAAGAAAAGACTCCTGGTCTTGCCCTCAAAGACCTTCGCTTCATGGGTGGAACTCTTCTACAGTAAGTCTCCAGCAGGTGGCGTCATTCCAATCATTACACTAGGATGGGCTGAGCTCCAATGCCCTGCCCTTTCCTGTTTCCTCACTCTGTCTCCCCTGCTCTGTTATCACTTTCCTTTTTTCACAGTCTTTAATAAATGACCAACCAGTTCAGCTATGGTTTATCTTCCATTAAATCCCTTGTCCTGTTTGTGCTTATCCTTTGCCCAATCCCATTCCTAGTGCACCATCATCAACTCCCTTCTCCTTCTATAATCTCATAGTTCTAAATACTATTGTTGAAGCTTCAGAGATGGGAGACACTAATCCCCTTGCTGACCTTGGTGAAATAGTACCTATTCCTTCTGGTACAGAGGAATAATTGCCTTTAGGCAGCACAAAACACTCCAGGAAGCATGACTAGGACCCAGGAGACAAATTTACAGAAGGGGATTTGGACTTAATATAAGGGCAGACTTCCTAACCAATAATGCTGCCTAGTAGTGGGTTTGAATATCATGAGAGGGTCAGCTTGCCATTATTAGAGATGACTGCTTGTTAAGGGATGGACAAGATGTTTTCTGAGGTCTCTTCTACTTCTTTTAGATGTCTGGAACACAACAGGATAGATGGCCCCACAGGCAAACCTTCGAGGAATGATTTGATGAAGGAGCCTCACCAATTATACTAATGTCTTTAGGGAGGTGGGAGGTGGGAGGAGTCCAGCAAGATGCCTGACTCCCATTCTCAGAGCCTAGATCTACATTATTCCATCTGGCAGCTGTGAGGGGAGGAGAAAATAAAAGCACTTAGGAACATTATGAATCAGCCAAGTGCTGTAATTAGGCTAAAATGGCATTCAAAAATTGCTCAAGTTGCATTCAGTGTATACAGTAAAGTGTAGTACCTCTAGGCATTGTCACTGAGGCCCATCTGCTATTTTCCCCCCACATCTGTAGCTAGTATACAGTATTTGAACACTATTGGCTTATAGTGATTTCCAAAAATGTGAAGATAAATAGTTATTCTTATATATGATTTCCATTTCACTTCATTAATTTTAGCGTCAGTATCTGTGTATATTGCCCATATATGTCATGTATGTGTCCACATGGGGTTGTCTAAATGAGGTTCACAGGGAGACATGAAAAGATATGTCAAGAATCCTCTCCTCTCTTCTCCAACAGAGGCTTTGATTCCTTCCAGGAGGGGAGCAAGAGATTAGCTCCACTAGAATGGCCTTCTCTGGATACCATACTAGAGTTGTAGCTACCCTTGCCTCCCCCAAATCATAATGGTCTAGGAGAAGAGTGCCTAAAGCTGTGTGTTTAAATAGACACACACATAGGTAGGAAGGTTGTCAAGCCTAAGTCTGTGGCTACCCTCTCCAGCCTATAAGCCTTGACAAGTTACCCACCTAAGGCCAGTTACACAAAGACCATCACAAACATTGAACAGTGAACCATGCAAAATGATAGCAAACAGAAATCAGAAATGGTATACAGATATATACAGTGAATTGAATGAGCTCTCGCACTGGGAAAGAAATATCTGAGCTCAACCACAAGAGGCCCTATTCCCATCCTCACACCAGAGTGGAGCACCAAGTAATCATGCTCTCCACCAAAGAAGAGATTTTTATGTTACCGTTCAGGACTTAACTTCATGATCCATTAGCATTCATGATGTTATCAGTAGCATTAACACCCCACAATCCCTATATTGGACCTCAATAAATTCTCTTCCACTCTTCTTTGTCCTTCAAATATGCCTCCTTTTAACTCAGTAGTTTCTTAATCTAGGGTATATAGGTCTTTGGGGTACGGGGATAGATTTCAAGAGGCTCATAAAAGTAAATGGAGGGGGGCAGCTAGATGGTGCAATGGATAGAGAACCGGCCTTGGAGTCAGGAGTACCTGAGTTCAAATCCGGCCTCAGACACTTAACACTTACTAGCTGTGTGACCCTGGGCAAGTCACTTAACCCCAATTGCCTCACTTAAAAAAACAAACAAACAAACAAACAAAAAAAAGTAAATGGAGGGGGAAAACCTACATTTTAGTTTTTATTAGCCTTTGTTTCATTTTATAATTATATACACACATATATGTATGTGTATATATATATATATATATATATATATATATATATATATATATAATATGTATTTAAAAATATCATTCTGAGAAACAGTCCATTGGCTTCACTAGATTGTCAAAGCTAGCTATGACACAAGAAAGGTTAAGAATCCCAGCTCTAACTTGTATCATTTTGTTCTCCTTCTGCTTTCTGAGGACAACCAGAGTTCTCTCCTTTCTCACCTGTGAAATTAAATTGTTGGAATAGATGGCTGACATTTTACATTCTAAGTTCCCTTCAGCCTTAAGATTCCTCTCACATCTGCCATTCTTTGTTCTGATTTCACTTACAGATCTGACATTCTATATTCAAAAGGGCCTTCTAGCTCTGACATTCTATGATTCTTGCCTTTTTATTGAAAGTACTCAACAGAATGGCTGACCCTTTGGAGGTACTTAATAACTTCTTCCTGACTTGCCTTGCCTAGGATCTCTCTGAGTGCTATCATTCTATGTTCTAAGGCTCTGGGTTTTTAATGTTCTGAGACTCTAGCATTCTATGCTCTAGGAGTCTCAGGGCTTTGAAATTTTACATCTCAGATTAGATATCTTTTGAACATTTGCAAATGACAAAAGCTTCCCCTGCTGGGACCCCTCAGTGTTGTGCCCATATTGGCTACAATAGGGAGCCTGGTGTGATGTAATTAACTACAGATCAAAGGCAAATGAATGGAAAGCATCTGCCTAGGACTGGCATTTTCTGATGTCCCAGGTGGTTCCCTTTGGGGGGGGCAGTGTGGATCCACATTTTGTAGCTGATAGAACTCTTTGCACATAAGTTCCTTGCTTTTAGAAATTCCCTTCCCATACTATTTTAACCATGCATTCAGGCTGTGCTCCTCACAGGCTATCTTTTCATCTCACACTTTACATATTATTCTAGTTAAAGTAGAGCTGGGGGCCCTTTGGCCAGCCACTCAATTTTCCATTGTGAATTGTTAAACACAGCAAGCAGTGGAGAACCCAAGTTAAGCTTTTGCCAGAGGGAATGATTATTTCCCTGCCCCCCCCAACCTTCTCTTTTAGCAAAAATCTCCAGTATCCCTGGCTTTGTTTGTCATCAAGAAAGACTTCGAATTCAAACAAAAAAGAACAAAAAATCCTGGGTGTTCTGTGAAAAAGAAAATTGGCCTGTGTGTATGTGTGTGTACACAACTGTGTGTGTTTCTGTGTGCCCATCTGTGGGTTTGTAAGTTTCCATGTACACATTCGAGTTTATATCTCTGCACATCTGTGTTTGCATGTCTGTCTATATGCAAATCTACATTTGCACATTCGTGCTTTTTACATTTGTTATGTGTGTGGGTGTGGATGCATCTGTATGTCTGTGTGCACATCTGAATGTATGTTTTCCACATCACCTTTCCCTAACCTCCCCCCACCTCTTATGTTTGAGAACTGAAAACCTCTGTATTGTATGTCATTTGGGGGTGGGCAAATGGTTTTGGCCAGGCTCCTTCTGACTTACTGCTAGGAAATTTAACCTCTCATTATCCTTAACCTGGCAAGTTGAGGGTCCATGAAGCCACTCATTAGGCATTGGGTAAATTTGGTGGATGGGGGTCCCACATCACACCACATTTGTCCTTCTGTAAAGCCTCATCTATACTACCATCTTGGGGTCTCCATTTATTCATCAACCAAAGGGAAAACGAAGGGGTTAAGTCTCCCCTAGCCATCCACGTTCCATAGGCTGTAACTGAGAAGCAGGCTTCCAGACTTTCAGTATAGGCTGTAGTTAACTATAAACAGCTGTTGCAAGATAATAGCCTTCTACTGGTAAAATAAGTCCATTTTCCCCCTTTACAATGAAACCTTTCTTGAAAGCAAAATTCAGAGACAGGACCAGCTCTCAGTCTGGCAATAATCAGAATTAAGAGGTGGGGGGTTGGGCAATGAATTGTCAGGTCTCCCAGATCAAGCTGACATTTATATAGCAATTCTATTTCCGTTACCAAAAGCCAAAACATACGAATGCCTCTTATCTGAAATTCACTCCTCCGGATTTTTAAGGAAAGGGAAAAAAAGCAACACTGTCTGCCATCATGCCCTGACTGGATCAGTATTAATTCTGATGCCTGGAAAAAAGACAGACAATTAGCCAACTATGAATTTGTCTTCCTCTCCTGCCTTTCTTATAGTCTGTTCCTCCATTTCACTAAATTCCCATTTTAGGATCATGAAAGGTAAATCAGTTTTTTTTAAAGTAAAAACAGAAACAACAAAGTTCCTTTTTTAATGAACATTTTTGAACAAAGAAGATACATAAATGCAACTACTTTGAGCCAATTATCTTTTTGATTTTGAAAGTTCCCTACCATATTTATTTCTGAAATGATCCGTGATCTAACAAGTTGACATAATTATAGACTTGAAATGGACTTTAAAAACACAATGTTAGAAGTGAAAGCGACCATAGATAGTAGAATTTTAGAACATGGGGAAGAGCGTAAGAGTTGGAAGGCACCTTAGAACATAGAGTATAACTGATAAAACTTTATTCAGGAAAAGCAACTTAGAAAATAGAACACTGGGACATAGAACATTAGAGCCAAAAGAGAACATAGTATTTCACAACACAGGACTTAGATTGTTCAGACATTTTGTTTTTATTCATTCAGTCATGTCCAACTCTTTGTTGACCCCATTTGGGGTTTTCTTGGAAAAGACACTGGAGTGGTTTGCCATTTCCTTCTCTAGCTCATTTTACAGATGAGGAAACTGAGACAAACAGGGTGAAGTGATTTGATCAGGGTCACATAGTTAGTAAGTGTCTGAGGCTGGATTTGAACTCAGATCTTCCTGATTCCAGGCTTGTGGTTCTGTCCACTATGTCACCTAGCTGTCCTGTTAGGACATATTCCAGTATAGAAATGAAATGGAACTTAGAAAATATGACTTGAACATTGAACTTTAAAGCTGGAAGAACTTTAAAAAATCTTTAAACTTTAAACTTTAAAGCTTAGACTATAATGTTATATAGGAGACAGAGCTTAGAAAAGAATGTTTAGTTTGGAACCAGCCATCCATAGAGTCCATTTTGACTTATACCCTCATTTAAAGAGGAAGAAACTGAGGCTAGAGATATGAAGTTATTGGTCTAAGGCAAAACAGATACTGGCCTAAGCTTGGAATTTCTAACTCACGTCTATTAATCAGCACCATTAGAATCTCTGAAGTTGAGCATTTAATTCTGACCCTTTGGCACATAGATTTTATAAAGGAGTTCCAGGGTCCAAGGAGAAGGATATTTAAAGCTGTGACTTTCTACTGAGCATTGATAGCTAATGCTTCTTGGTCTCTAACAACAAGGAAAGTCCTCATGTGACAAGGTCTCAATATTTTTTATTAGGGCTGAAGCTTAGTGTATATTGACATGTAATGGCTAAATAGGAGAGGTTTGCCCTATCTCCACTGACTGCACTAGCTGAATATTTAGAGTCAATAAAGCATATTCTATATCAGGCAGCTCAGAAAAGTAAATTCAGATAATCATTCAAAATTTGGCAAGTTATTCCTACTACAGAAATGAGAACGCTTTCCAGGGAAGGATAGAGGGGTAAACCCAGAGAATGGTCCTTGACTATTGTGGATGTTGGGCAGCTAGGTGGCTCAATGGAGAGAATGTTGTTTCCAAGTTCAAATCCAGGCCTTAGACACTTACTAGCTATGTGACCTTTCGGCAAGTCACTTCACCCACTTTGCCTCAGTTTTCTCATATGTAAAATGAACTGGGGGCGGCTAGGTGGCGCAGTGGATAAAGCACTGGCCCTGGATTCAGGAGGACCTGAGTTCAAATTTGGCCTCAGACACTTGACACTTACTAGCTGTGTGACCCTGGGCAAGTCACTTAACCCCCATTGCCCCGCAAAAAAAAAAAAAAATTAAAATTAAAAAAAAAATGAACTGGAAAAAGAAATGGCAAACTACTCTGGTATTTCTACCAAGAAAACCCTAAATGGGGTCAGGAATAATCAGGCATGACTGAAAAATGATTTAATAACATAGCCAGTGTTGCAGCCATCCAGGTATCTAGCCCTAAGAAGGGTATTCATTGGCTGTCATAAGTGTTGGACTGGGTAGGTGTTATTAGCTACTCTGTAAAATGCTTCATTTCCATTATAACCCCAGAGGGACTGCAGTTGACCAGAATTTCTCAGTAGAATCAGAGACTATATAATGTTATGGGTGAATAGATCCCTAGAGGATAGAGTGCAAGAATATAGAACATGTTAGAGTTCTAAAGAACCATGGAACCTAAAATGTTAGATGATAGAACATTGTTAGAACCGGAATGTTATCTAGTCCAAACCTATAGCTTTCAAAAGGTAGTAAGAATACTGGGATATCTCCAGGGTTTAGCAGCAATAAAAACCACAGACCTTTATTAAGCACTGATTTATTAAGCACTAATTAAGGACTAGGAAATTTCTGTGCCCTCTGTTGATGGTAATACAAAAATAAACATACTATAAAAATTCTCTGCTTAGAGTTGATAACCTAGCAGAAAAGACTAAATGGGGATATAATCATAATAGAAATTAAAACCTAGGAAAAAATAGAGATACAAACTGTTGTGAGACCTCAGAGGAGAGATGAGATCATTTCTGAGTCTTTAGGACAACATTCACAAAAGTGGCTACATTTCATTGAGGCCTTTAAGGTTGGATATGACTTCAATAGGTAGAGGTGGTAGAAAGGAGAAAGACCTTGAATTCCAAGCAATGAGAGTTGGATTTGAATCCTGCTGGTCATGGAAAGCCATCGGTAGGATTAGATGAAATCAATCAGGTAAATTAGGTAAAAAGCAAGATGTTATACAATCTCATAGATATATCATGTGAAAAATAGCTTGGTTAAATAGCTCAATCAATTAAAGACATCAAACTAGGTGTGAAAAGTCCCTTAATAAACTGGGGAGGAGCAAGATGTTTCCATCTATTGAATGAAATGAAATGAAATGACACTATGTAAGAAATGTATTGAGATTGGTTAAAAGATTAGCTATGACCTATGGGGACTAGATAAAATATCAAACCAGTTCATGACCCTGGATTCAAGTGGTGAGCCAGCCAGGATATGAAACATCTTCCAGATTAGTCCCTTAAAAAGATATTGCTGGGGGTGAGGGGAGGAGCAGGATGAATGATTTTCTTTTTTTGTTTTTGTTTTTGGTTTTTTGTGTTTTTGGGGGGACAGTGCAATGAGGGTTAAGTGACTTGCCCAGGTTTCACACAGCTAGTAAGTGTCAAGTGTCTGAGACCGGATTTGAATTCAGGTCTTCCTGAATCCAGAGCCAGTGCTTTATCCACTGTGCCACCTAGCTGCCCCCAAAGTGAATGATTTTCTATCTCTGATGGGGCTCAATTGTAAATTTTGGCAGGCTATAAGATTTTGGACTTCCCATGTGTGTCTTAGCAATGTCCCAGGCTTCTGCATCAAGTAACTATAGTGAACTAGAAACAGTGAGTAAAGGATGCTTCAGGACTCTGCGAGGAGCCCAGCAGAAAGCACATGAGGGTAGAAAAAGACATCTATCAACAAAGAGCTATCAATGTATACCTTTCCTAAATGAATTCCCTAAAGCTTTGGTTCACTTTCCCTGAATTTCCTTGTGAAAGTATGTGTCCCTGGTTTTATGGGGATGTATTTTTATATCAACTGTCTTTATTATACCAATGTAGTAAATATTCATTTCAAAAAAGCTAATTAATTCTGGCTGGCTAATTGATGTCAATGATAATTGGTGGGGAAGCATACCAGTGGGGGCTTGTGAGCAACAGCATTAAAAAGACAACCTCAACTCCTCCCTCATTATAACCCTTAGAACTATTAGAGAGGAAATAGGCAGCTACCTTCTGGGTACCCAGCCTGTCAGTAGGGTTTGAGATTTGGGTTAGTAGCTCAGATTCAATGTTACAAAATATTTTGTGAAAAGGACTCATTTAATAACAAATGGGCCTTAGGAATCCTGATCTGAAAATGGCATGAAAAATGAATTAGAGAGCAGAAAGACTGGAGGCAGGGATGCTAGGTAGAAGGCTATCTCCATAGACAAGAATAAAAGTGAAATAGGGTCAAAAATGAAAGCTAAATATGAAGATGAATAAAAGGGGAGGAAGAGATGTTTTAGATGTAGAATAAGCATGGCCTGGTAATTGGTTAGATGAGAGAAGGAAGGGAGAAGTCAAAGATAATTTCAAGGTTTTGAACTCTCATTACTGAAACAATGGTGGAGACAAAGGAGGTAGAGCATGAGATGGGGAGCCAGAAAGATCATGCTCATATCCTGCCTCTGATTCTTAGTGTTGTGACACTAGGAAAATCAATCAACCTCTGTAAGTCTCAATTTCTTCATTCATAAAATAAGAGCAATGTACTACTTCACTTTGAAGGTTTCCAAATCTACATCTATGATCTTATAAGTCATCAGTCTTGAAAAGAAAGAGGTTCCAGGGAAAGCTAATAAGTTGAGTTGGGTATGAGTTAAATACTTATTCTGATCATCTCAACCCTCTCTAAACCCAGGTGGCACAGGGAAGGGGGAGAGGATGAAAGACATGACCCAGGGAGAAGAGAGAGGAAATGCTGGTGGGGTAGGTTGTATGAGGATAAAAGAAAAGACAAATTTTGAAAACACCATTACATTTTCATGAAACTAAGTATTCTCCATCCTTAGCCCACTCCAGTACAGGATTTGGCTACAACTATGTTCATGTGAAGCCAATGGCTCAAATTATGGGTGAACACTTTTCTTGGCATTTATTCACAGGGCAGTGATAGAATTTTAAATTAATGAACCTTTCACTACCTCTAGTCACAAAGTGATGCTTTTCTTACTGATGTGTCTGTGAGAGAGAGCAAGAGAGAGAAAGTGAGACAGAGAGACGGAGACACAGAGATAGAGAGACACAGAGAGACATAAAGAGAGACAGAGACATACAGACAGACTGACAGAGATATGGAGATGTCAAACGATGTGAAAAGACGGGGAAGTAACGTTGTCTTGTTACTATCCTACATCCAAACATTTTTCCGGGCTTAAGTTGTAATTATAAGATTCTAAAACAATCTGTCTCTATGGGGGATGGATGGCAGTGGTAAAATACATCTAAGAAATGAGCCAGAATGTGCAGGGGGCAGCTAGGTGGATCAGTGGATAAAGCACCGGCCCTGGATTCAGGAGTACCTGAGTTCAAATCCGGCCTCGGACACTTTGACACTACTAGCTGTGTGACCCTTGGCAAGTCACTTAATCCCCATTGCCCCGCCAAAAAAAAAAAAAAAAAAGAATGTGCAGAAATTGGAAAAATTGTTTACTAGGGAGAGAAGGGAAACATATAAGCATAACCCAATTAATATAGGTAAAGACAGTTTTAAGCAAATGCCACCTGTAGCAGATATTTTGAATAAGAATGATGTGATGAGTATAAAAAATGGATGATCAGATCAGCTCTGTTTTGGTGGGATGTCATGAATAGATGATAATGGTTGGTAGAGGAAAGAGAAGACATTGGACTCAGGAGGCCCATGTTGTAATCCTGCCTCCACCACTTACTATGTATGTATCACTTCAGTTCTGAGTCTCAGCTCATCTGTAAATTAGCCATAATATGCTTGCATTGCCTACATTATAGTTGTATAGAATGAGTTTTCTAAACCATAAAGTATTACACAAATATGGGCTCTTATTAAGATTTATATACTTAGATACTATACAAGACTCATTATTTTATCAATGTGTCTACTTCTTCAACCAACAGATTGTAAGGACTCCATTCTCACATGATGGGCTTTTATGGCTAAAAATATCTGGTTTTGGTGACCAATTTTCTCATGATGAGAGGCAGTCATGTTATAAGGGAATGTGTGGAGGGGGGAAAATCCTTGTTTTCTGAATGTTACTGAATTATTCTCCCCCTTTCATTATGTTGTAGTCTAAATGTATGAAAACTGTTGCAACTCTTCCTATTCTGCTGTAGACTAACAAAACCTGATTCGATCACATCTGTCTTACACAGAATACACAAACATTGCTGCACATCCTACTTTTTGTGCTGTGCCTGACCCCATAAATTTTGTACTCAGCTTGCAACTTAGGGTTTTC
Organism: Dromiciops gliroides; assembly: GCF_019393635.1. Taxonomy (NCBI): domain Eukaryota; kingdom Metazoa; phylum Chordata; class Mammalia; order Microbiotheria; family Microbiotheriidae; genus Dromiciops; species Dromiciops gliroides. Next base: position 633,705,228 of record NC_057862.1, on the reverse strand, counting down.
CAGAACAACTTTCCCGTGGAGTTAGACTCTATCCCATTGGCTCATTTCAATGCTGCAGAACGCTGCTGACAAGACAGGCTATTTACTCTATTGTAGTACTGAAAAAGCTATATAAGCTAAATACATACTCTAGAAAGATGAAACTACTACCAACCCTAGCAGTCTTCCTTGGTTTAATAAATTTATTTTCCTTTCAGTTTGGTCACTTACATTACTTGGCTTCCAGTCATTTGGACCTGTTAGGAGATGAGATTCCTTATGGGCTCTCAAAGAATTCAGCCTCAGAACTTCCTCAGCAGTAGAGAGCAGGCTTCAGAGCCAAGAAGACCTTCACTGAAATACTACTTCTGGCACATATTGACTCTATGACCCCAGGCAGGTCATTCAGCCCAGACTCTAGACTGTAAGTTTCAGAGAAGGCACACGACTTCATTGCTAGGGGGCATTTCCTCATTTGGGATTTCCTTATATCAGTGAAATAACAAATGCACTCCTTATTCATATCCTTTCCCATAATGACCCTTTCTGCACATACCTGGATCAATCCTCCAGGTATAGTCCTTCCAGCTTTTTAGGACATGTTAGAGGTCACATAAACTTAGTAGAGCCTTTGAATACAGTGGGTCATCTCTATGCCGTAATGGAGTATTGAAGGAACTTTGTAGTAGATTATAATCATTTTTACTATAAGCATTTTTTACATATAACACTGATTTAATGTGGATGCAGTGAGTTTCAGGATATTTTGATGCAAAGTTTTCTAGTTCACAAGTGCCTATGATAGTCATTTATTTAAAATTAAATAAATTTGTAGCACAGTTACAAATGGTTAGCAAACCTCATACTTTGCACAACCATACATATTAAAAATATTTTGAGGACTAATATATTGAGAGATTACTTTGACATGATTACTTCTTATCCAATTCTTCTTTCTCTTTTCTTTCATGTATAACCTCCTTCACATATGGTTGAAGATATTATTTGTCTTCTTCATATTTTGTCCACTGGTTTGTAGGCAACATCTGGTGCCTCATGGTCAGGTCCAGAACTCTCTTGATATGAAACATTCGATCATTATACAGATTCTCCAGAAGCCTCCTTATGGACATCCTCATCTTCATAAAGTGTGTCATCACACATTAACCCAGGTTTGTTGAATCCTGCAGCATTGTAATACCATTTTCGACGACTCTGGAGCCATCAGCTTGATGTTACAGTAGGTACCCGCATCGCCATCTTGATCTGGAGAGCTACTATAATCATTTTTTGTTTGTTTGTTTGTTTGTTTGTTTTTTTGCGGGACAATGGGGGGTAAAGTGACTTGCCCAGGGTCACACAGATAGTAAGTGTCAAGTATCTGAGACAGGATTTGAACTCAGGTACTCCTGAATTCAGGGCCAGTGCTTTATCCACTGCACCACCTAGCCGCCCCCTATAATCATTTTAAAAAGAATTTCAGCTCATGAGGTACCAGGAAGGAGAATGTGAGAGCTGAAATAAACCTGAGAACAAAGAATATTGGATGTGGAAGGGAACTTAGAACAGAACACATCAGAGCATAGAATGTTAAAACTTAACGAAGACCAGTGCTGGAGGAGACCTTAGAGAAGAGGTTGTTAGGAAAAGAAATGCATCTTTATTTCACCACTGGCTAACTGAAACTTAGAATGTCCTTCAAATATGAGTTCAGACAACAAAAGGCTTTTATTTTTCGTTTTGTTTTGTTTGTTTCCCCCCTGAGAAGAGGTCCTTGGGTCTCATTAGACTCCCAAAGGGGTGTGTGGCATGAGGAATGTTAAGAACTCTTGCCTGAAAGGTTGGTTCATTTGTTTAATTTTATATATGACTCAACTAAAGTCCCTGGGAAGAAAAGTGCCAATGAAGGTCAACATAGTAAGTAAGTAGAAGAATTGGTATCAAACCCCACATTATAGATGGGGAAACTGATTATGAACTATGGTATTGGTGAATGTTTCAATAGTTTGGTCTTGCTTTGGATGTTGCCTGTAAAGTTATGAAAAGTGATGATCTGCTCTGATACAAAGCCCAGATCTAGTCAGCAAGTTTTTTCTGTCTTTTTCTATCTCTGTCTCTATCTCTGTCTCTCTCTCAGTCTCTCCCCCTCTCTGTCTCATTATGTTTCTCTCTGTCCCTGTCTCTCTGTCTCTCTCCCTCTCTATATTTCTCTGTGTCTGTCTCTGTGTCTGTGTTTGTGACTCTTTCTGTCTGTCTCTGTCTCTTGCTCGCACTCTCTCTCTCTCTCTCTCTCTCTCTCTCTCTCGCACTCTCTCTCTCTCTCTCTCTCTCTCTCTCACACACACACACACACACACACACACACACACACACACACACACACACACACACACACATAGAGGACTATGCTTTTGGGTAGACATGTCTGAATTTGGCCAATAACATGCCAGATTTGCAAACCTTGCACTTTGCTTAATGATCACAAGCGGACACATTCTCTCCGAGAGGCTGCAGATATTGCCAATGTCAAACTGTGCTTGGGTTATTTGCTGTTCAGCAAGAATCAAGCAATTTCAGGAGAGCCCCATTTGCTTGCAGTCACTCAGCTAACCTTGCTTTTTGTGGACAGCTAACTTCAATTTTCCCTCCTTGTATGTATTAACTCTAAAGAGAGAGGCTAACTTTGGCACTGAAGCAACATCTTTGATATGGAGAGAAAAATGCCCTTTATGACTGAGTCTTGATTCAATTTTCCTGGGCCAGGAGGGAGAGGGGAAGGACCAAAACAGTTACCAGCTAGAAATGTGCAAAACTTTGCAGGCTGAAGATGCAAAAGGCTATCTGTCTCTCTGTCTCTTACAGATTTGTAATGTTTTGAAAACAACACGTTTTTAGTTCATCAACACACAGAGATTTAGCACAGGTGTTTGATGCAATTAGAATTTCTTGGAAAACATTCAACTTGGTCTACAGTTTTGCCCAAATTTATAAGCAAAGTGGGTTGCTTATTTATGGGAATCTCAAGATTTTGGATAAGGGTGGATATTCACTTCCCCCTCAGACTTCACAGTACATGGTGTAGCTCCAATGTACTTATCAGGGAATGTTGATTATTATTCATTTCTGTCTTTTTGTCATTCTCTCCTATTGAACTATCTGCTCCATAAAAGAAACTCATTCATTTCACTCTTCTCCAGTGATTTCTGCATGCAGCAGGTGATTCATATATGCTTTCTGAATTAATGAATGAATACTTAATTACTCAAGATTAATAGTTCTAATTTTCCAAGGGTTTTGAGCTATAGCTAAAAGCTTTTCTTAAAATAATGCTGAGTGGTAGGGAGGGAAATCAATATTTTATCCCCATCTTCCAGATGAACAAACTGAGGCTTGTTCTTACTATGTGCTAAGTACCAAGGATTACAGAAAGGAAAGCAAGGCCATCCTTACTGGTAAGTAGTTGGTTTTCTTGGTAGGTTCAGACAGGTCTTCACTTAACCTGTATCAGATTTTCATCCTTTTAAAAGGCATGCC